>NC_041397.2:251238432-251580932 GCF_900747795.2 Erpetoichthys calabaricus | reverse complement strand
TAAACTACTTGCTTACAGGATTCACGGGCTTGACTGATATGATTGCAAAGAAGTGGGCAATAAGCTTTGACACAAAGAAAAATACATGAAGCTAACATAGACCACAGACTGTTAAGTAGAGAAAAGGAATCCCTAAACAAAATACTCCTGAAAGACATTAATAAGAAATTGAGGCTTGGCTAAATGTCTCTGCTCCCATGTTCTGACATACTATGGGGAAATAATGGGAATGTTTGTTTCTTCAATTTATGGTGCAACAGGGAGTCAGGTAATGATTGAACTCCAAAACAATTATAGAATCACAAAAAGTCCTGAGAATAGAAGTTGAACAGTCTTGTGTAACAAAAAGATGCATTTTGTTAGCTTACAGACCGGAAGTGCTAGTAATTTGTGAAGTATTATAGGGCCTAAGGAAAATTATCCAAGGGGATTCAGTGGAGGACAACAATCAGTAGAACAATTTCCCAGATAACATAAGGAAACTTACAGATTGGGGATCTCTACTGATCACTGAGAATAATGGACTACTTTGGTTTAGCCAGCCCCTTTAAGGTAGCATTTGGAGGTCTGGGGTGCAGGACCACCCTGCAGAGGCAGCTCTAGGTGTATGGCTGCAGGGCTTTTACACTGCATATTGACCCTGGAAGTAGTTTCTGGTCTCAGGCTGGGCTATTTGTTACTTTAGAAGCATTCTCTGTGGTTGTACAAACAGTGGAATAAAGGAGAAACTCCCTAATAAAATAATAAATACAACCAAACCCAAACATTTTGTGAGCTACCCTTAATTTCCATTTTGTGCAACCCAAATACCATACACAAATATCAAATAAGAGGAAACTGCAATGTCTTAAAGTAATGTTGAATAAAGGTATTTGACAGTACATGGCTGGTTTAAATGACTCTCCCCCCAGATATGATAGTCACCTTGTCAACTGCTTGTGGACCACACTTTCAGAAACACTGTCCCACAATATCATCTAAGGATTACTAGGTCTCTCTCACCCTCACCTATGTCAAGCGTTAGGGACTCCATCATCTGAAAGACACCAAGAAAAAAATAGAATTCATGGCACAGAAGCAATGCAGAAACCACTGTTCACTAATAAGATCAGGAGCAGTTGTCTCAGAGTAGCCAAAATACATTTAGACTATCTGTGAAAGCTCTCAAATAAATGTTCTATATGCAGATAAATGTAAAGTGAAACATTTTGGCTAATGAAGGTCTCTTGCTTTTGAGTGCACTTTTAGCTTTCTCCAAAAATTAAGTACCTCTTACCAATGGTCAAGTAATATTTTGGGAATGCTTTGCCACATCAGGACCTAGATTACATGCCATCATTGAAGGCACAATGAAGTAAGCCCTTTTTTAGTAGGGGAAAAATGTCAGCCCATCTTCTATGAGCTGAAGAAATGCAACTATACCATACTACAAAGCAATAATGTAAGAATCTGTCTATTCTAAAACAGAAATTGAAGATATTTTAGCAAGACAAAAAAAAAAAAAACCTTCACAGATATCACAAAACTGAAGCAGATCAGAAAGGTACAACCACAGTACTGTAAGACAGTGCTGACGAGCTAGCTATTGGAAAAGTCTGGGCTGTTGCTGTCAAAGATGACACAGCCTGTTAGATGATCCGGGAAAGCAAATATTTACAACAATGGGCATGGTGTGTTGCATAATATCGTTAATGAATAAATCAAATACAAGTGAAAACTTTGTGTTGCTTTTTAATTCTGGGTTTGCTGTATTAAATAAAATGTTTTTGCTGTGTATATAATACTATCCTGAAACCCAAAAGTGGATTAAGTAGGTTTAAGAACATAATCTGATAATGTTACCATGAAAAATATGCAATCAAGCAAAAAGAAAGCTGATAAAAAATATTTACCTCTTGTCTGTTATTTTATGTGTTTACAGCAATTAAGAAATATGTCTTCTTAAAAATTGTAATCATTTTTTAAAATACTAAAATTTCCCTTATCATCGTATGAAATATCATATTTGAACATTCATAATTAAATGAAGTGGGTTGGTCTGGCTTGCCTTGCTAAAATTGTTCATCTCAAGTAACTCAATGCTTGAAGGGTCTCATTCACTGAAGGTTCAAGACATCCCGATTACCCCAATGTCGGCTAGGTTAAAGTCAGCTGACACTCATGCCTGTCAATTCCACTGCAGTTCTGTGCACACATGGGTCAAAATAATTATTAAAAGGCACCCTTTATTCTCAGCACTCTTTGTAATAACTAACTAGTCTTAAACATCACTCAGCTCTATGCTGGTACCACAGAACTGACTGGAATGGAAGCTTGTTTGTACGACTTTAAAAGAGAGAGTTTTAGACAAACTATTTGATATTTGAGGAAGGCTGAGAGAGCCATCACCCATTATGTTCTCAGTGAGGTTTGAGAGGTATTGACTTCAACTTGGGATACCTTGAATTGGTAAAAGAAACATTTGAAGAATCTCCTAACCCTGGTGGCTATGCTCTCCAAAAGCTAGGAAAGGCTCAACAGATCAGGTGAGATTAGGTCCACCTATGTTAATGTAGAGGCTGGAAGCTTCCACAGTGATATTGCCATAAAGGCAGCTGTGATTCAGCCAGAAATCCTGACAGAACTGGATGCTGTTGAACTGAGAGCCAAGACTGTGATGACAGAAATGGATGCCTGGTTTTAAAAAAGGGGGCAAGAAGAATCACAGTGTTGTAGAAGGCTTAGGAGGTGGTATTTAAAAGCCAGAAAAGGACACTGCCTTCACACTTCCAACTCAATAGCAATCAACTGATTAAATGACTCAAAATTGACTGAATTTCCACATCCCCAGGTTCAACACTTTTTTTGTTGTCACCTCACTTCCTACTTCACAGTCCCACAAACAATACTTGAGTTATGTTCAGAGATTTCTCCATAAGGTTGAATGAATTCAGAGCATAACTGAACATCAGGTAAGTTGATTTGTGTTTCATATTTAATAAAAATTAAATTTACCACGGCAGGTTAGCTAAACATGAAAGTAAGGATTTTACTGTACTCTGTACACATGGCAATACCTATACAAATGGTTTAAGAAGGCTTAGAGAATAAACACTTGGAGACATGGGGTCGGTTTGTGTATCAGTGAGTTTTGCAAATGAGCTAAGCCCTGCCCAGGGTTGGCTGAAGGGTAAGTTTTATAGGTTTTCTTGTCTATGAGTTGAACAATTAGCTCTAACTTCCAATAGTCCTATTCCTGGAATAAAAGTTTAGAAAAAAAAAAATTAATACTGCTTTTAAAGTAATATGGAAACTTGGTTAATGTGAATAAAATCTCATTCAGCAGTTGGCTGGTCGAAAACGATTTAAACTTGTGTTTATGGGCTTTGTACCTCTTTTCTCTTTATGTCATGAGTGAAAAGATTGGAGGGTTTTAAAATGGTTCTCTAATGGGAATTTTCAGTAATGCCTCAAATTTTCAAGTGCCATGTCGTATTTAAAAATTGTTGTGATCCATTACATTCAGCATGCACCTTTACAATATGATGGGGTACATATTTTCTTATCTAAAACAACCTTAAAGTTGGTGTCAGAATTAAGATCTGTAGTGCTGTCTTGTTTATTAACAACAAAATAAAAACATTAGTAATAGATTTTTGGCCATTTGTCATGATTTATATTGAAGTATATGTTTAAATAATGAAATGCAACCTCACTTCAAACATCCTGATGGCCAGTAAACTGTAGATGAAAGAAAAAAAAAATCCTAAAGTCTAAAAGTGCAATGATTTTATGTGACGTTTTTAAATCGGACTTATTTTTAAAACCTACATATATATGTTTGGTATCATTCTTTTCAGAATTTAATCAAACAGTAATGTGATGTTGCTAGATTTTCAGATTCTTATTCCGTTTTTAAATTATAAACTAAAAAACATCAAGAACTCCCATCCCACGAGACGAGACTTTGTGCCAAAGATTTAACCACGCCCGGGGCCGGAAATAAAAGACAAAGAGTAGGACAGCTGCTGTACAGGCTTTTAAATGTTCAAAACGCCATGCAAGACGCAGACCATGTGGCACAGCAGCAGCAGCAAGCCAGCAGCTGATTAAGCAAAGATGAGGTGTTAAAAAAAAAAAAAAAAAAAAAAAAAAAAAAAACAAACAACTATGTGTTTCCCATTGTATCACAGTTTAAGAGGGGGTTTTGGAGGAGTGACCGCATCTCCTTGGAGTGCGTTCAGCTCCCCCTTCACAACGCGAGCGGCAGAGAAGCTTGGGTCACCGAGTTGCACAGGAGACTGGAAAAGGGATCAGGTTTCCAAGGTAAATAATCTTTATTGCTGAAGTGGCAGGTACAAGCACAACACCTTATTCAGAAAAAGTTTGTCAACAGCAGAACAGCACACAGGCCGCAGCTGTCAAAGATAGTGGCTCAACTCCCCTCTCCATGTCAAAAGAACACAAAGACCTCATCAAGCAGGTTCAAGACAGTGAGCCGTTAGGTTTAACGGGGCTCGGTCTCTTAAATGTACTAAACCTCATGCAAGAAGCATGTTGCACAGTAAGCTTGCAAGCCTGCAGTTGATCCCAGCAAAGGGGATAGGTAAGAATGTGTTTGTTTCTCACTGAAATACTATTTAAGAGGGAGTTTCTGAAGGGCAGTGGTGTTTCTTTGCCATAGGTTTACTGTTTAACAAAGAGACACCTCGCAGTTAAGAGCGCAAGAGTGTGTAACTGGCAGTGCTATGTAGGAGGAAAAATGGAGCAGGGAACTACTGAACTACACATGAGTGACGGTTGCCACCGTTATGAGCAGCTAACCAGCAGAGACACTGGTCACAATATATATAGAATCTACCCACAGACATGCAAAACTTTCATCCATCCAATACTGTACAGTTCCCATTTAATTCAATTCATGGGTACAAAACATTCAGTCCATGTAACCTTCTGTGCATATTATTAACTAAGGAAAAGTGCTACTCATTTGAAAAAATGTTTGCCCCTAAAAATTAAACATCAAGATTTATATGACAAAGATATTAGAAGGATTAGCTATCATTTACCAACAAAAAACAGTTGCTCACTTTTTTTTTTTTTTTTTTGAAAAATGTAAATCTATTCTCCTAGATTCATCTCTTAGACCATATCACAACATCAGGTACTGGACTCCTCCTTTTATTAATGATAGATATATCGTATTTAGAGGGTTGCATTTCTGTTTTGTACACATGCCTATAATGCGTACTACAACAACAACAACAACAGCATTTACACACACACAAGCAAACAGTTCTCCCTGCTGGCACATAAGGGTCTGATGACTCTTCTCATGTGATGGGTCACCAGTTTCTAATTAGATCCAGTTTTCTGCTGAGACTGTCTTCTGCTAATATGTCACAGCACCAAAGCTGCCCATTTCCTAGTAAGCTGTAAACTATATCAGAGTATGAAATTGGACCAGATGATCCGAGAATAAGGTCAAATGCACCATTTTCCACCAGCTGGGATGTGATACAATGAGTGGCAAGAGTTAAATGATCGAGTTGAGCTCTTGGTAACATGTTTCTGTTGGTCAAAATACATTTCCACAGTACCTACATATGGGTCAGGCTCCTCAGCTGTTGATTTTAGAACACAAAACAACTTTTGATTATTCACAGATTACAATTATAAACTAGAAAAGCTGTCAAAATCTCATCACCATTTCTTCGTGGTGCCTGCTGGATACAGGGTCTCCCTGGACTTTACCCAGTAGCAACATGCCAGATAGAAAATATCTTTGTCACATTAAGATTGTAATGTCAAATCAAAGCTTGTGACATATGTCATCCTCACCCAAACAATGTGGTTAATATCTGAGGGCTACCTGCTCATGGATAGAGTAGGATGTAGAAATGACTCCAACAACTTGGACTAGCCACCATCAACATTGGTACTCTCACATACTGCAGCCAAGAACTAGCAGATGCCCAGAAATGTCAATATTGCATGTGTGCAGGAGATAAAGTGGGCAGAAGTCAAAGGACATCGGCAAAGGTTACAAGCTTTTTGACTATGGGAAAGAATCAAACCGTAATGGCATTGCAGTGGTCATCAGTGAGAAAGTGTCACCAAATTTCCAAACCCCTTCACCTCAGTTAAGATTGACTTTAGAATGACTGCCCTGAAATGTTTGTCATGCTATGCACCCCAAACAAGATGCTCAGAGGATGAGAAAGATGAATTTTGGGGAGTACTAGCATGCATCTCTACTCAGTTGCCCTAGATGAACACCTACTGATCAGCAGAGACTTCAACAAAAATGGGTTTAACAAGGCAAGGCTATTCATAGTTTCATGGTGGAGAAGTATTTGGCATTCAGAACAATGGGTTTTGCATCCTGGAATAAGCTGTACCACATGGTGTTCCTAGACCTAGAGAAGGTGTTCAAAAGGATCCTGCATTAACTCATTTGGCATGCTCTTTAATTACACAGTGTTCCTGAAGCATATGCAGTATGTGCTAGACCCATCTCCTACACAGCAACATCAGGAGTGCTGTACAATGTCCTAGTAGAGTCTCATCAGTATTTGCTCTCCAAGTCGTTGTCCAGCAAAGATCAGCCCCCTTACTCTGACTATTTATCCACTTAATGAATACTGTTATGGCTTACATCTAAACACTACATACCCAGGCACTGATCTATGCCGATGACGGATGGCACCATACACATTAATGGACAAAATCTCAACACAGTTTTTCATTTCAAGCAACTTGGGTCGCTCAACTGCTCAGACAGGGTCAAAATTCATAGTGACTGGGCAACATGTTTGTGTTGCATGGCTTAAATGGCACCAAGTCAAAGGAGTCCTCTGTGATCACAAGGTGCCCTTCCACCTTGGGATCAACACCAAACAAGTTGGAATACTGAAACATTTTCCTATTATTTTACATTTAGGTTTATTTAAAATGGCAAAGTTGAAGTTAGATGTGCCATTTTTTTGTATTATTA
Organism: Erpetoichthys calabaricus; assembly: GCF_900747795.2. Taxonomy (NCBI): domain Eukaryota; kingdom Metazoa; phylum Chordata; class Cladistia; order Polypteriformes; family Polypteridae; genus Erpetoichthys; species Erpetoichthys calabaricus. Next base: position 251,573,956 of record NC_041397.2, on the reverse strand, counting down.
TAAATTTGTGCCAAATAAAATTTAAAAACATCAAGAAAACATTTTTTTATTTAAGAAATAAGGATCAAAAGATTTGAGAATATTTAAACAATAGTGAACACATTGATTCATTTTCATTAACATTTACTTTCATTTATTTTCAAGCCATACAGAAATTTTCAATATTTCCACAGTAATCTATGCAACTGCAGTCCATCATTTTCTAACATGCGTGGTCCTGAACAGGGTTGTGTGGGTCTGATGGAGCCTATCCCAGCTAGCATAGGGCCCAAGGAAGGAACAAACCCTGGACAGGGAGCCAGTCCATCATAGGGCAAACGCACGCACACACACACACACACACACACACACACACACACACACACACACACACACACACACACACCAACCACCCACTAGGGCCAATTTAGGAAATGCCAATTCACCTAACCTTCATGTCTTTGGACTATGGGAGGAAACACACAGACAAATGAAGAACATGCAAGCTCCATGCAGAGAGGACCTGGGATATTGAACTCTGGTCTCCTTACTGTGAGGCAGCAGCACAACCACTGTGCCACCCTCTATGCAACTGTGTAAATGTTAAATAAATTATTAAAAATAAAAAAATCACTAAGAAAATGTGTACAATTCAGACAATGAAACAAGAAATTCTATTCTCAGATTTTTTTTAAATCCCTGGTTTTCACTTTATCAACTGACAAGCATTTTTTGTGTTTTTAATATTGTAATCCAGTTTGTGCTCTTTAAATACAAAGCAAACAAACTGCTCTATAAAACAGACAAATTAACCTGCTGTAATAGGTGCTTGTGAAAATATTTTTAGGTTTACAAGGCTTGAGCAAATATGGGGCAGTTTTAAATTTATAGATTTCTTTCTACACCACAAACCCCCCCCCCCCCCCCCCCCTCAACTCTACAATCCAATATCTATGTTTAGATATATCAATAACCTACATTATTTATGTACTAACACGTGTTGGTATGTGTTACCCGAAAATGTCAAACTATGGACACAACACCCATCAAAGGTAGGATGATTCCTCAACACTATATAGGGCCTATTAAATAAATAAAATAAAAGATCCCTTTGATGGGCTGTGTTTTTATAGTTTGACATTTTGACTAATTCATATCAACAAGTGCTAGCTCAGTTGGACTGTAAAGTGGAGTATTATATAGAGTACAACTGGTTACATTTATATATAGGTTGGTTTATCAAGTGCGATGTTCGCTATAGTGGTAGCCAAGGCTATGGAGTCGGTGTCACAAAATTCTTGTCCAACTACAGCTTTAATAAGCAGAACTACAATTATCAGTTTCTTAATGGAAAGCACACTAACAAAAACAAAGTGATAAACCAACTACAAATGTAATTTGATTTAAGCTTATTCATAAATGTTGACATCTGCACTAAGCTGGATGCAAGTCACAACACCAATTTCCCAGGATATGATTTAGGCTGTGCAGCATACACAAGATGTGCAAATAAAGCTATGGAACAAAAATGAGTGCCAGTGCCATTTCTGGGTGTATAGTACATATGTTATACAGTATGTACATTACAGCTTTGCACCGAAAAGTTTTTTTTTTTTTTTGTTTTGCTTTTTTTTTTAAAATCTTATAATTACAGGTTGGCTGGGATTGGCTCCAGCAGACCCCCGTGACCCTGTGTTTGGATTCAGCGGGTTGGGAAATGGATGGATGGATGGATGGATGGATAATTACAGGTACTTTGCCCTAAACTTAACCGGGAGCCAGTGTAAGGATTTAATGGGGGCAAATTTCAAAGTCCTCCTTTTAAAATATAAAGCATTAAATGGCCAAGATCCGGCTTACTTGTCTGAACTTATTACTTACAAACCAGAGCGCACATTAAGATCTCAAGATGCTGGTCTGCTTATGATTCCAAGGATTAATAAAACAACAGTGGGAGGTTGAGCTTTTAGTTACAGGGCCCCTAAACTGTGGAATGGTCTGCCTGCTACTATAAGAGATGCCCCATTGGTCTCAGCTTTTAAATCCCAGCTGAATACTCACTTTTTCAGTTTAGCATATCCTGACTAGAGCTGATGATTAACTGTACAGACTGCATCTCTGTTGTTAGTCATTAGCACTAAAACATAAGTAACATGGTAGTTATAAATTTATTACTAACTCTCACCTATTCTGCTTCTCTTCTCGGTACTCAAATGTGGCACTTGGTGCCACGGCCCACCTGCCATGTTGTTTTGCCTGCCTACGGTAAAGTCGTCCCTGATGGAGGATCGCAGGAATCGTGGGGTAGAGGGGTCCTGTCATCGGATTGGCTGGCCAAGCAATGTTTCAGCTGTGGAATGGCCAAATGAGGGAGGCAACTTGATAGTTGAGGTCTCCAGGACTCTAAACAAATCCAATCATATTATGTGATATCATCTACTGTTAAATTCTGGTGCGTACTTGTAAAATTTTTATTTTTATACTGTATTGAGGATTGTTCTGTTCTGTGTATTGTATTGTATTGTATTGAACCCCTTCTTTTTGACACCCACTGCACGCCCAACCTACCTGGAAAAGGGTCTCTTTTTGAACTGCCTTTCCCAAGGTTTCTTCCATTTTTTCCCTACAAGGGTTTTTTTGGGAGTTTTTCCTTGTCTTCTTAGAGAGTCAAGGATGGGGGGCTGTCAAAAGGCAGGGCCTGTTAAAGCCCGTTGCAGCACTTCTTGTTTGATTTTGGGCTATACAAAAATAAATTGTATTGTATTGTATTGTATCTGCTGCGCTTTTTGTAATGCACTCAGTGAAGTCCTCCCAAACAATGTATTACACAAAGTAATTTAAAATCTATTAACTAAGCATTTTTATTTTAGTGAAGAGGACAGAGACACCAGCTGCTTAGAAAATACAAAGAGCTGTCTGCTATAAGGTGCTTGTAAAGGAAACACAGCAAGGCAGCTGGCAGGTTTAGACTGCTTGCTGGAAACATGGCAAGGAGTGTGGTCTTTCAGTACATGGGGACACGGGCAGTTTGGACTTAAGTTTCTAATGGTTTGCTCCAAGTAAAAAGATTCCCAGTGTGGACATGAGCTTCTGACATCAACATACATTTCTGCTTAGTCAAAGTACTCAATTGGCAGGAAAACTGTGTTCATGATAAACATACATGTATCAAAGATGGTCCATATAACAACATATACAATTTGAAGCAGCTGGTAATTAAATGAGAAGAAAAAAAAAAACAAACTAATTATAAGGTGACTCTGTTTGAACTGAAAAACTGCACGAGCATAACTTGTGTGTGTCTCATATACAAGTCATCTAATGTTACATTTAACATACAAAGTCATATTCTTTGGCTGTTGGTATTATACCATTGTCACTATAAGAACCTCGCTGTGCTGGGTACACCTGATAATAAACTGGAACTTATTAGCTTTTGTTTTAGTGCCCCGTTTTATACTTTTAGTATCGGAGGAAAGGTGTAAAGAATAATTGATAAATAAATACATTTTGAATAACAGTTTTAATCTCCCTTCCTATTAAACATGCACACAGCCTTCATGTGAAAGTTTATATAGCAAGGTTTTTGATGTTTTTTATAATACTGTATTAATAAAGACAGCTGGTTTAACTACTCTCATCTTGCATCCATCTGACATACACACCTGCAGAAAAATTAACCAATGGAATGCATATAAAGAAGGACGATAAACAGTGAAGTGTATGGAACAAATGCCTCCTGTAAGTTCTGTAAGAGCTTAAAATAGTTTAGTATTAAAGCTTTTAGTGTGTGCAGTGCATCACACATACTGTACATTATTTCATAAAATTTTTAAATTAATACTACATTCTAATGTCAAGCAAAATGACACCTTTTATTGGCTAACTAAAAAGATTACAATACGCAAGCTTTCGAGGCAACTCAGGCCCCTTCTTCAGGCATACTGCAATCTTTTTAGTTCTCACTACATTCATAATGGCTAACACTGTACAACACCCTAGTACTACAACATTCTAATAAATTAAAAAATAAAACAAATAGTTCATCACACATATAGTATTTAACTTCTGATTAAATTTCTCCTTTAAGAATAGACACCAGTGTTCAGCTTCAAAAAGATGCGTTTGAAATTTTCACTTTGGTGTATCCATTTGTATCTGATTATGTAAGAACTCCTTTAAAAGGTGCTATTGTGTTATTTTTTGTTAAATGTCACTCCTCTTTACAAAAGGACTAAATTTCCAGTTGAATGAAAGATATGTCACAATGTCAAATTCTAACTCTCAACAACACAAGTGTCATTCTATTCACTTCAGTCGACTGCCTAATCATGGTACAGGAGAGTGGCAACATGTTGCATGGTGATTAGCACATACAGGTATAAATTCCACTATACCCATGTAGAGAAAAGACAAGCAAAATGACACCTTTTATTGGCTAACTAAAAAGATTACAATATGCAAGCTAATCTTCATCTTCTTGCCTGAAGAAGGGGCCTGAGTTGCCTCGAAAGCTTGCATATTGTAATCTTTTTAGTTAGCCAATAAAAGGTGTCATTTTGCTTGGCTTTTCTCTACATTCATAATGGCTAACACGGTACAACACCCTAGTACTACTATACCCATGATAATAATCCACCACAATAAAAGGACAAGAGTCTGTGTATGTTTCTGTGCATCTGTCCAATTGCTCTGGTTATGAAGAAAAAAATTAGTCAATACATGTACAAAAATGGTCAAAAAAGTTATGTTAAAACCTAGCAACAGCAGCATTGTAGTAATTTAATTGCACCTGCATGGGGCTCTTGAACAAGGTTTATAGCTGTTAACGCTAATGACTGATAACTTTGCATGGTGGGCAATGGATGAGTGAAAATAACAATAAATCAATGCAAATGTCGAGAAACCAAAGCCCTGACATGGCTAGGCTAGAGTCGCCAAACCAGGTCAATGTGGTAGCGACCACCTCAACATTTTCCCAGCGAAACACTTCAACTATAAAACAGTGGTCAGTTTGGCGATCACAATCGGAAGGAAGAGGTGAAAACTGCCAGCTCTGTCTGAAGAGGAAAAGGCCACTACCACAAGGGAAACTGATCAGGTCAGGTCAGGGAGCACATACTAGTACAGCGCATTGCCACACCCACCACATGACAAAACAGTTTGGGGTCCTGGTTGGAAACACCACAGGCAGACATGTGGACCAGCCCCACCCCCAGAAATTACCATCTATCTGCTGCAGCTAGGTGTTACGTGGGTGTCCCCTTGGCCCGGTCCAGCAGCTTGGGTGCCCAGCAGTGAGGATCCTGCGAGCTGGATCACCCTCAGAGAATCACGCCACAAGACCTTAGTGCTAGTGGCATAACTGACACCGCCTCATAATGTAGGTATTGTGCCTCATTCGGGACTCCATGAGCAACCACTCATTCAACAAAAAGTCAAATCAGCTGTATTCTCTGAAGAGACACAGTATTGAAGGAATCCTGTCTTTGTCTCAGGTCACTGGATACTGTCCATATCTTGTAACCATATAGCAAAACAGGGAGCACCAGGGCTCTAAAGACTTGAACCCTCATCCTTTTCCAGAGATATTGGAAGCACCACACACCCTTTTCCAGCGATTTCATGAGCCCCTCTATGTTCTCCCAATCTGTCTACATACTTTACAGAAAGTCACCAGAGACATGAATGTCGCTGCCGAGTTAAGTAAATCTCTTAACGAGGTTGACATTTGCTCCACAGACTGACACACTGCTGATGGCAAGCCCAGACACTCTGACTCCTTGCTCAGTCTCTCGAGAGCCCTGATCAGAGCCTCCATTGACCCCATGAAGATCACAGCATTGTGGAAAAAGATAGGGTACATATTATTATACCAGACCACCCATACTTTCACATACAAACAAGATAAGTTAGATTAAAAAAAAATTACAAAAGTGCAATTTGAGTATCCCATATGTAAGAGATAGGGTTACCCCATAATTTTTTTCCATTGTACAGTTCAGAGCTTCCACACGCTTCACCTAGCAATGCAGTTTCCAGGGACAGGTGAATGTCTACTATAATCATGAAAAAATAACTGACTTCAAAAGATGACAAACTTATCCTTTAACATCAGTTTAATATATTTCACTTTACACAATTTAATTTTATTTAGTTGGAGAGAAGCGTCTAAATGACTTACAATCATGTGGTATTTAGCCATCCATTTTCTTTTATCTTCTTTTCCAGGGTCAATGAGCAAGCACGGTCTACATTTTTCTTTTCCAAAGTAAATGTAATGAATCACACCTTATGTGAAAGAAATGAAATAGAGCAGTTCTTCTGCATTCATTTAAACTACATTGATGGCCTTTATTGCAAAAGAGAATCATGAAGCTAAAGGACTAAGCTAGTGTGGGAAATTTAAAATGTACAATAAGCTCTGCTGCTTGCAGCTTGTTTTTCTCTAATGTGTATTCATAATTTATAGTGGAATTTGGTTTAATCAAACTTCAGTAAAACTGTGTATTATGTTTCTAAGCAGCAGACAGTATAAAAAAAAGTAGCAACACACATAATTTAAAGTAGAATAATATCTATGGACTGACTTCCCCTTATATGGAGAATAAAGTTGACTTTTTAAGAAAGTAAAATAACTGACAAAATAAAAAAAATAAAAAAAATACCCTCAGTAGTTTACCATGACAGAGACCTAAAAACAGTTCTTTCCTTGACATGTGCTCAGGTTTTTGAAAATTGCTGCACTCCATGCAATTCCAGCTTCTGTTGTACCTATTTGAAGGTGTCGTGTACATCAGGTCCTTTCAAAATTACAAAGTAATGATCGTTGTAGCATTTCCACAGTATGTTTGAAAAAGGTAACGGATTTAAAAAAAAAAAAATTCGAGTAGTTGCCCTGACATTGTACACAATGCCACTTCTACAGGGTGCTCAACTATGGCATGGCTGGAAAGAGAGAGAGGAGAACCCACATTTGCACAAGCTAACTCTGATGCGTTTCACAACCTGTGGCTCAAGGATTGGACTCCTCAGCCATCCAAGGACACACATAACTAGGGAATCCATTCCCAGACGGGTTTATCCATTCCCGGGAAATCGGGAATCCCGCATTTCATTCCCGGGAATCCCGGGCTCCCGGGGATGACACAGTGCACGGGCATCTCACATGTGAACGGTTTTAGAATGACCGACACTTATTTTTAATAAAACTATGGCAATATGTTGACACTAATAAAAGACTAACCTTATCTACAAGCAGTTCATGCTGTCATACAAGTAAATGTATCTTTAGTTGCGGTAATAAGAGCGTAGAAAGCACAACATCCTCACAGGTGGCGCAGTGGTAGTGCTGCTGCTTTGCAGTAAGGAGACTGTGGAAGATTGTGGGTTCGCTTCCCGGTTCCTCCCTGTGTGGATGAGTACTGAGAAAAGCGCTATATGAATGTAATGAATTATTACTATTATTATTAACGTGTCCAGCGTGCGGTCGTCCACGCAAGAGCGCACCTTCGTGCAGAAGTACGGCAGCCGCTGAGAAAGCACGCTCTGCCTCCACTGAAGTAGGTGGCACAATCATCAGATACGGATACACTTGTTCTAAACAACGCCCGTGCTTGCCGTTGCGCTGAAACACCGCCATTTCAGCTTTTACTGATACATCCAGTTTCTTGTCATCATTCTGTGATGGCAAGTTTCTTGGCACAGATAATGCGGCTGCAACAGACTGATGCATTGCAATTTCAAGTTGCTGTTCAAAGCTGTTGTCTGATGAAGTGCAAGCTGCAGCAATGGCGCCACCTTAATTATTTTCAACTATAACTTATTTCTTGATCGATTTTTACACGCTGTATATGCGAGCTTGGCCGTTCCCGTTTTCCCGGAAATGAAAAATGTCTGGGAATCCCGGGCTCCGGATTACTGGATGGATTCCCTACATATAACTTTCACAAGTGTTATTCTCATTCTGAGATTACTCCTCCGGGATCAAAGTACAAAGAAATTAATTGATAATAATTCACATCAACGTTAAGTGACCATTGATGAGAAGTACTGCACTCGGTACTACATTCAAGCCCTTTAGAACTCTTCAAATGTTACGTCCATGATCAATTTTCTTTAGAAGGAAAATCTTTCAAAAGATGTGTGTGTCAGCAGAATCTTAAAGTCAAAAACTTACCTCACTTTGCACATTGCCTATAACAGTTATAAGAATATTTTTACCATCAAATCCAAATTCACATGCTGTGCTTGGAACAAGGTTATGGGGGACTACAAACTAACTAAAACAAAATAAAACTTTGCATTTCTTTCATGGTAATCTCAGGTATTCTCTGCAAGTCGTTCCAAACCTGATGCCACTCACCCTTCAGCACAAGTCATTTATAGCACTTGTCAGCAAATGAAGCTGCGGTGTTTAGCCCCACCTGCTCAGCCTGTATTTTACTCCATAAAGGAGGCCCAGGCATATAAGCCTGATGACATCATACTCAAACAACTCTACTTTTTAAAGAAAATACTAGACTTTTCATAAAGAATCCTTCATACTTATATGAGTAAAGCATCACTCTGGTCTGTTACTAAAACAACAATGATTGCTTTACTATTAACACAGAATAAAGATCCTGTCGATGTGATAATGTGATCAGTTAAAACGAATATATATAATCCTTAACTAAAATCAAACTTGAAGTAAAAAAAAAAAAAACAAAAAAAAAACAAACAAACAACAACAGTAAATAAAAAAAACCCAAAATAAACACAAAATAAAATTACACATTTATACTAACCTCTCAAAAATATTGTTATAAAAAAACTGGAATAAATAGCAACAAATTACTCAGAACGTAGTAGACAGCACCAGATTTTACTCACATAAATCTGAGTCCACACCATATGAAACAGAAAAGCAAGGGTTTACATTCAAAAGAAAGACAGAATAAAAAAGCAAAATTTACCCAGACAAGATACAGAACATGAATTCAAAAACACACTCTAAAACTGGGGAAAAAAAAAGGGTGAAACACTCAGTGATGACAAATTAATGATGCATTTCAAAACACTGCTTGAAGGTGTGTTTCAAATACACGTTATATAATCATCAGGAACGAAACCAAAGCGGCAGGTATCAGTGATGGTCAGTAACCTGATTTTACCAAATAAATTCCCAGAATAAACATTCAAATGCATCCAAATCTAAAGATTTTTGAGAGAGGATAGAGATAGTAACATATACGATTTATATGCCAACTTTAAAAAATTTATGGTATGTAGAATCACCATCAAATGCAAGACGCATAATTTGAGATGTTGACCTTGCATACAGCAGTAATGCATCTTCTGAGCTACGTCATTTGAGACTTACACATACAGATGAAGTCAGAAATTTACAAACGCTTTGGGTAAATTCTTTAAAACTCTTTTTCTAATCCCTCCACAGATTCTATAACTAACAAACTATTTGGCATATCGTTTAAAACATCTACTTTGTACAGGGTAGAAGTATAATTTATTTTTCTAGTAACAAATGTCTGTAATTTACAAAGTTTAAATTCACCCATCACTACCGGATTTGTAAGAACATAGGTAACAGAAAACTCTTAAACCAGACAAACAAGAGCAAGATTAAAAAGAAAATTAGCAAATCCCACTAAACAAAAAAAAAAAAGGTCAACACTTCATAGGGAACACAAGAAAATGACTTAGTAAATAAAGGAGAATAGTGTCTTTAATAGTGGCTTTAATTTACCCTTGGGTGAATAAACCAAATTAAGAAGCAGTACCCAAGGATAACTTAAAATTTGGGGACCTGCCCCCTTTGGCCCCAACTTTAATTTAGAAACGAGAAAAACAATTACTAAAAAGGGCATAATTAGGAAGTTAAAAGGGAAGATAAGATGGAGGCAGCAAAACCAGTACAGTCAATATTAACGGCCATTCTTGCTTATGAACATGAACGCCTATGTGCCGAAAGTCTGGACACAAAAAAAGATGCCTCCTGACATCCTGCCCAGATTGGATTTATTTACCCATGGCTTCCTTTACATTCCACAGACTACTACATATTATGACTTAGCCCTCTAATTTCCCACCTTTATCCTTGACCAGATGATGAAAAATCTTTTTACCAGCGAAAATGGCCATATATTTGGTGTCTAACATGAATTGCTCTATAAAGCTTTTTTTTTTTTATTTTATAGACAGACTGAATAAAATAGATTTCCATCCATTCATTATTAAAATTTGTTAAACCCATTATAGGTAAGGCACAAGACAAACCAAAACTGCATAAGGTGCCAGCCAATCACAGGAAAATTTTATACACACACTCAGAATCACCTAAAAGGTACAATTTCAAGTCACCGATTAATCCGGCACAACTTTCAGATGTGGGAAGAAAACTGAAGTACCCGGATACAAATCTGAGCAGACACCACACAAAAATGGTATCCTGGTTGGGATTCAAATGCAACTGCACCAACAAATGTGCCAACCTCAAATGTACGTTTGTATGTATTATTAAGATAGCTTGTCATGCTAAAGCAAGATGGCCACTCTGAGTTATTTCACATGAATCAACTTGGCTACATAACGTGTTGATCAACGAAAAGTTAAACATAAGGGCCAACTGTAGTGACACATTTACTTATCTAGCTGCAATATAGATCAAACATTCCTCATGAATAAATCAATCTTGCAACATGAATGTCTCAAACCTATTTAAGCCTGCTGCAAATAAAGTGAGTCTTGACAAGTAATCAAGCAATCCATCCATCTTCATTTTATGGTGGTTTGTTTAAAAGAATTAGCAGTTTTAAGATATGTCATGCTTAATAAAGAATAGCAAATTAAATATACACAAATATTAATAAAAAAAAACACTAAAACATTTTAAAATAATGAATTTTAACAATTTAAACAATCACCCCGATAAAAGTAACTGATGTTGACAATTAAGCAAGAAAGAAGCTTGTTTATTTATTTATTTAAATTCTGGACAGAAAGCTTCCCTACTGTGCGTTTGCCTGAACTTAAGGACTTTGATATATATGGTCAGGAGGTGTTAGATCCTTTGTGGAACCCCAACTGACACTTCTCTGTTCAAACAGAATTTTCTGATGTAAAATATTCACATTACTGTTTTCGTCATATTTAGTAATTTTATAAATAATGCTAATCTTAGTATGAACAGCCTTAAACAAGGAGAAGGGGGCTACATACAAATTTACAGTGTTTTTCAAAGAGAGAGTAGCACAGATTTTTTTTTATGTCTCAAATAAAGCATGCTTCCCAAAAAAAAAAAAAAAAAAAAAAATTAATATAAATACATTTTAGGGAAAATGAACAGTGACAAATACTGTTGCCTCATAGCTCCAAAGTCCTGCCAAGTTATTATTAACCCACTTAACAGAGATCAGGGTCATGGGGTGGGCTGTAGCCAATTCCAGATATCATAGGATATAAGGAAGGAACAATCCTTGGACAGGGCGCCAGTCCATCAGAAGGGGAATATACTGTACACTAGAGCTAATTTAGCATCACCATTTCACCCAACCTGCATGTTTTCAGACAGTGTGAGGAAACCCACACAAACTCCACACAAAGATGACCCAGGATGCAAATTCCGGGCTCCTTACTTCAAGGCAGCAGCATTATAAACGTACCACCATGCCACCGCACCTCCAAAGTCTCAAAATCAATTCTGCAGACCAGGCCAAAATTTGTTTACACTTTTGTAATAGCCTCTTACTTGTGAAATGTGAGACACACGGTGCACAAATCTTCTATCAAGAAAGCATATACAGTGTATCATTATAATTTTAAGTCTGCTTAGCCTGGTGTCACAGCGGCAACATGTTGCCCTGAGGTAATCAGTCCACTCCGTCATCCACCAAATCCTGAGCAAGTTCTTCTAACACTTGCTAAGAATTCCCAAATGCTTCACGGTGAGGAATTTAATGCAAGCTCACTACTAGAGTTTGGGGTGATGCAGCACTAGAATCTAATTACTAGGGCTGGGAATCGATTAAAAAAAAAAAAAAAAAAAAAAAATATGAAATTAATCGTGTTATTATAAAATTAATACATATATCATGAAGTAAATAAATACACACTAAATCATAAATTTAATGTAGAATGAACAGAAAGGAATAATAATAAAAAAAAAATAGTTTAAACTTAAACAATGACCTTAAGCCTGAACCTTTAACAAAATACTACTTGAGCAAGTACAACCTGAATTCTCAAATTGGTATGGCACAAACGTGTTGAAATAAAAATGAAACGATCCAAACTGTTGTTGACTTTGAATGCACTGCTGAAGACTGATTTAATTGTCTCACCCCTTCAGACAGTTTAGCACAATTGTAGATTTAATACTTTTTTCAGTTGGAAGGTAGGGTCCTGGTATGGTTTGGGATTTTTTGGGATACAAAAAGTGTGCAACCAGAGAAAAAAAACTTGGAAAACACCACTCTACCTACACCTTTGCTCCTGGCATTCTTATAAAAAAAGATATCTGTAGCTGCTATGTCGTTTAAAAACTGACACTGTACATAACTTGGATGGTTATGCTGCATTCTTTGCAAAAATTAGTAATAATAAATCCTACAAACTTGAAGCATGGGTAGTGATAGAATTCTACAAAATAGAAGTGTAATGACTATCATTATATTAGAGCAGTCAGCACTGTAACCTGGCTGGCAGACTGGTGAGTTAAATCCAGAGGTTCTAGAGACTTATTTTGGTTTTTTGTGCCACTCAAAGACAACTTATTTAGCACTTAATTAATATGACACTGATTAGATCTTCTTACAGAAATGTGAAATGGGAAAAAAAAAAACAAAAACAAAACATTACCTTCGCAAATTTTCTCTAGCATTGCATCAGGACCACCATAAACCCCTCCCTCCCCCCACCACCTATACCTATAATGTATAAACGTTGTAATACAAAATGTTAAATCTTTAAATGAAAATTATATTTCATAAAATTTTTAAAGGTAGAATATAAATACAGTACTTGATGTGTATGTAATTCTTTAGGTACACACAACTTTTTTTGTACTATTGTTTCATAATGTAAAAAAAAAAAAAAAAAAAAAAAAACACACAACACATGAAAATGTTGCCGTGACCAAAGCATTGCCAGAGGCGTTTGCTTCGTTGCCGGCCTGAGATGCGGCAATATTTTTTAACACGTTAAACAGACCACATTAAAATCACAAAAATTAACGTGATAACTTTCCCAGGCCTACCAATTACATTTCCCACTAATAAAGGAATATAACATGCAACAATTTAAATTCCTGAAATCCCTTAACAGTTACTGAAATAACTAGAATTTCACTACTTACATTACACATAATCTTCAAGGAGGTGTTATTACTTACCAAACTGCACCTAACATACACTGTATATCCTACTATATTCAAGTAATCAGAGTACATTGAATTTTACAATGCTGCGAGACATTCATGAGGGACATATGTTATTTTAGGTTTGTTTTTCCTCGATATTGCTTTGAGGTCGACTGCCTTTAATAAGAAATAATGGTTTTGAGATTTCCTTTGACAGATAAATGCATTCTTTCAGTGAACCGTAAAGCTGAAAAGTTATAACAGAGAATTTAATTTTAAGGATGTTGAAATTGTGTGAAGTGCTTCCTTAGAAGGCTGGCGTCCTTCAACATCTGCAATAAGATGCTGCAGATGTTCTCTCAGACGGTTGTGGCGAACGCCCTCTTCTACGCAGTGGTGTGCTGGGGAAGCAGCATAAAGAAGAGGGACGCCTCACGCCTGGACAAACTGGTGAGGAAGGCAAGCTCTATTGTAGGCACAGAGCTGGACAGTTTGACATCCGTGGCAGAGCGACGGGCACTGAGCAAGCTCCTGTCAATAATGGAGAATCCACTGCATCCACTAAACAGTATCATCTCCAGACAGAGGAGCAGCTTCAGCGACAGACTGCTGTCACTGTCCTGCTCCACTGACAGACTGAGGAGATCGTTCCTCCCCCACACTATGCGACTCTTCAATTCCACCCGGGGGGGTAAACGTTAAAATTATACAAAGTTATTGTCCATCTGTATACCTGCATTGTTATCACTCTTTAATTTAATATTGTTCTTTATCAGTATGCTGCTGCTGCTGGAGTATGTGAATTTCCCCTTGGGATTAATAAAGTATCTATCTATCTACATATCCAGGAATTTTAGAACAAAATGCGTCATAACCACGTTAATATTTTTCTTCCCTATGCTGTATAGCCACTTGATCACAGAGCTCACAAGGAATTAGATTTACACAGGCAAAATAGTCTTTTGATATCCAATCGCACAAGCAAGTCTTTGACTCAGACTTGTTTAAGGGCATGCCAGGGGTATACTAAAGCGGTGGAACCTTTATTTACAGTCTCCACTCTAGAATGGAGAAACAGCAGTTCTAATGGGCTTGGCATCACGTTTGCCAGGCCTCCAGCACGGCCTTCTTCTTCCAACAGGAATAAAAAGTACAGAACCACCACCACCAGTGGTCATTTGACGTTCAGATATGCTTGAACCTTTTCAACAAATTAAAATTAAAAGTTTCTTTCAAAAAAAGTTCCAAGCTGCAGCCCCAAACTTTCTCTTGTTGACAAAATCCTTCTTTTACATTTTTAAGTGTCAAGTGTTATAAAATGTGCTGCAGTACAGATATATGCATTTTGATTTTATTTCATTACATATCTTCAATGCTCCCATGAAAATGGGGAAGCCTGTGAGCAATAAAGTTATCTCACAAACAATAATTGCAAAATATAAATGCTTTCTTTTTGATCATTACTTGCCTTTTTTGCAGTGATGGGAGAGACACAGATACATGGGTGTATTGATTGTTTAACAGAACAAAAACTACAGGTAGCTGGTCCCACCCAATCAATAAATGCTCTTATCTGTTGGCCACTAATCTAGCAATAATTTTACCATTTACTCCACGCTTGCAAGAACTCAAATCAGGTTTTTTTTTTTTTTTTTTTTTTTAAATAAGTTTTACGCTTTTATTTGTAAGAAATATTTTTGTAAAACTAAAGACCTCTACTGGCCTCGTTCATATTATTTGACATAGCAGAATGCTCATGAAAGTTATGGAGTTTACTTGTTTAACTGCTGAATTCACATCCACTTAATAGTTATTTCCTCCTTACTAAAATATCGTAAAGACAAGTACGCAAGTGTCATGCTGGTATTTTCCAAATGGTACATACTTTTATGTCACTCCATAAACCAATCAAATAATTAGTAATGTGGGTATTTTTTCCAGTAAGTAAAGTTATCCAGTTATAATCTGACAGAAGCAATTTTTAATGGATTACTTTCTTTGAGCAGTTACCACAACTTTGCTTACCATGCAAAAGATAAAATTGGCTGTAGGTTTCCAAAGGGAACAGTCAACAGTTATCCTTTTGGTACGTGAATGATAAATATGTCTTTAAATATTCAAAGCAAAATCCATAGTGCTGCCACATTTTTTGACTCTGTGCACGAATGGGTTTGTACAGAATATCCATTTATTCTTCAAGAATGAAGTAAAATAAATTAAGATAAACCTGACTAGCTTAATGATTATACCACAAACCCTATTAAAAGTGTGTGTGTGTTTTGGAGGAGTTCTACCACTTGCATTGTTTTTCATGAAGATAGAACCAAGTATTTTAATCTATCCATTACTCATGACTCCTGCTCCAGGAAAGTAGTTTATGGTCTCAGGTGGCAGTATATGTTCAAATAGCACCAAGAACAAGGTAAGCAAGAACACTGGCCAGGGTACCATGCAAACACCCAAATTCATACATACAGGCGTGGATAACTGTCCTGACATGAATGTCTTTGGGATGTGAGAGGAAAACCGGGCAGAGATTCTAACCCATTATTCAATAGCTGTGAGACATCAGCACTAACCAATGCACCACTATGCACCTCTTGAGTGTAATTTAAAATAATTAAAAATACCATTAGATAGATAGATAGATAGATAGATAGATAGATAGATAGATAGATAGATAGATAGATAGATAGATAGATAGATAGATAGATAGATAGATAGATAGATAGATACTTTATTAATCCCAAAGGGAAATTCTATTTATATATAATATATATTAATATATTATTATAATATAATAATTATATTATTATTATATATAATATTATATATTATAATATATTATCTCAATTTTTTTATTACAAGCTTAATCCTCCTTTAGCATGTTAAACAGATTTTGGCAAGTTCCATAATCAAAAACTTGCTTACTTGGTCACGTCTTTGAATCTGATAATACAGTAAGCAGGCAAAGGATTAGAAAGAAAAATTAATCCAAGGCCTTGTTTCTAGGACTTTAAATTTTCTGCTTTACTTATGTGACTAAGGAACTCATTTAAAAAAAGGACAGATACACTCCTTTGTGAAATATTCATTAGCACTATTTATAACTGGTTTTAAAACATGCTTTCAGTGGAGTCATACGAGCACATTATTTTTTTAATTCACTCACTTATTATATCAAGAGCAGTTTCCAAAAAAGTGAGAAAGCAACTGCACAGGAAAAAGATCAACAGGATGCATTAGCATTACAACATCAAAAACATGTTTTACCAACAATCATTGCAAACATTAATGTTGCCCAACAGCCTTCATGTGTGAAGTGATCACCCACAAAACTGATCACACACACTAGAGTTATAGGTAAAGATTTTCTATAATTACTGTTGTCTGCCACCTGAAAGCTTATTTTACAGAAAAAAGCAGAAGAGAACCAAAAATAACACATGCACTGACATTTACACACAAATACAAACAATCATTTATGATGGCACTCCATTTTTCATATCATATCATGTTAAACTCTTTCAATACAAAGTCATAAAGCAGTATTAAACAATTCTGCCAATATATTTACCTTTAATAATATGAGAACTGGAGCCAAATAAACATACCATATTTAAATGAAGGAATATGAATTGGATTATGTGGGTCTGAGAGTGTTATGAACATTTATTTTTTTTTAACCTATTATCAAAAGGCTCCCTGTATTAAAACGGAACTGGCGTCATACATTGCACTATATGGACATAACCATTTGTGAATTTTGCTTAAAAGTGAGTGGGAACAACTAGCCGCCTCACCGAGTGTCACACTTCTGAACCAATCCAATGACTCATTAAGGTAGTGCTCAAAGATTCTCTCTGGCTAAAACCTGAAGTTGAAGAATCTTACCTCTCAACATAATGCTAATGTAAAGTAGCCAATTTATTCACAGGGTGGATTTAAATAAAGGATAAACTATCCAATGGAACAGCATAGTTCAAGTCTGCACCTCAGCCCTATATAAAATCTGTGAAGTCACCTGAAGAGTGCTGTGCCAACTACATGAGAGGGCAATATAACTGTGGTACTTAGCCAATTCATTTTTTAATACAGAAATATTTACTCTTTATGATCTGCAGATAATGCAGCTGTAAGGTTGTTTGTGAACAGAAATCCTGAACCCACATTTATTCACTGTATGCATAATGTGTCACCGAGCAACAGTTGGAGAGCTTCTTTCCTATTCATTCAATACCACATAAGTTGCTTTCTCAGTGTCAAATATATCTTACTTCCCTGCATTGATTTTAAGAAGTAGGAGAAGTGAGCTGCTGTGAGTGAGGTTCATGTAAGTCAGCATGCAGCCACCACTACAGATGGCATATAAAGTAACATATGCAGCTCTGCTGGACGGGTGGTTGAATGAATAAAAGAGGAAAACAGATCTCAAGTTGTTTAACTGGCAAGAGACAGAGTGGAGATAAGAGAAGGATGCTTCAAATGTAATGAGATCATCAATAGAGTCCCTCAGAGAGCTGTCCTTGGACCCTTATTTATTCTAATTTATATTAACGTCATATATTCTATTGTAGTTAGCAAACTTGCAAAATCTGCAAATGACACTAAAACTGAAATAATAGATACTGAGGAGGCAGAAAGAATAATTCAAGATGACATGAACGATCTTCAGAACTGGGCAAATAGTTGGAAAATGGTAAACAGTACCGCTGTCAAACGTCCAGTTCAGAGAGACTAAGGAGGAGTTTTCTCCCCACAGTTCAGCTACATGCCGAAGAATGAAAGTCTCTAGAATTAAATGATGCCCTACTGTTAGCTGTCTTACATTAGATTAAGTAAGTTTTTCATTTACTTATTACATATTTATAATTACATTTAATGTTTTTTGAATAAATATATAGAAAGGCATGTAGGATTTTTAATGGCCCTTTCTTCTTAAAGGCAGAGTCATTGGAGTTGAGCAACCAAGCATTTCACTGCATTTTATACTTTAACACATGCAACAAATAAAATTTGATTTTATTTGAAAATGCACTTTAACATAGAAAACTGAAAGGTTGTACACATGAGCAAAAGAAGAACATCATTTATAAATACAAGATGGGAGACATGACCTACAGGAAGCAACCACGGAAAAAGATTAAAGGGTTTAGGTTGAAACAATGTTCTCATTTTCTTAGCAATGTGCAGAAGCCATTAAGAGGAAATGTTAGGTTATATCATAAAAAACTGTCGATTTTAAATCGAGTGGCATGCTCAGACTATACAATGCACTAGTAAGACCACATCTTGAGTACTGTGGGCAGTTCTAGTCACCATGCTTCAAAAATGACACAGCAGCAACTTGAAGTGTACAGAGAACAGCAATTAGGTGCACTCTAGGACCTGTCCTACTCTGACAGGTTTAAAGAATTAAACCAGTTTAGTCTCAAACCATCGAGACTGCACACAGACCAAATCCAGGTGTTTCAGATTCTCTAAGGCATTGATAAAATAGATCCAGGCAAATTCTTTCAAGTAAATTAGCGAAGCATACACTTAAGGACGCCAATGGAAACTAAGAGGAAGTGCATTTAACACTGGATCACTTCCTTACTCAATAAGTTGTAGGTATCTGAAACAAACTATCAAGGTATTTAGTTGAAGCAGAAACCTTGACAACCTTTAAGAACCAGGATACAGGGACATCAAAGCTATTAGCTAACCAAAACAAGCTTCATGGACAGAATGAGTGAAGACCATTCATTAAATTTACTACATTCTTATGTTCTCTTTTAAAAGAATTTTTTGACAGTACACTAACCCCTAATTAAAAGTCACAGACTGTCTCTTATGTTTTAAATTTGAAAATTCAAAGCTTTTCAATATGACGTTTTGTAATATGAAATCTTTGTACAGCATGCTGCATTCAAGATATCTAAATGAAAATTAAAACGTTCCGGAGTCTGACTAATTTCCATATCGATTGTGTGTCCCAAATTTCAACAAAAACAGTTCACAGGAAGCCAAATTGTTTCAAATGGACACACAGATGGCGGGACAAGCAGATAGACATAGTGATCCGTGTAGGTGCTTTTCATACTACAGGCAGTCCCCGGGTTACGTACGAGATAAGTACAAACCTACAGTCCCTAAGTTGAATTTGTATGTAAGTCAGAACAGGTACATTACTTTAATAAACGTTATTGCTGACCGACTGTAACCAAGTGCCCTGCCAATGATTGATGGAGTTTCACCTCTTTCTGACCTTTTTATTATTTCTACTTTATTTTCAATGGTGATGGTTTTTCTCTTCTTTACTGTAGCACCAGCACTTGCATCAGATTTGTGTTTCAGAGACATTGTTGAAGGGTGAAGACAAAAGGTTAAGATGAGCTCTTCTGTACAGCACTGTACACGTTATCACAGCAGATTAGGCACCAGTCGTCAACACGTCTGATGTATAGGGTGGTCCAGATCTAATTATGCAATTTTCATTACACTATAACTTATTCAGTTTATTACATAGAAAATCACCCGAAAAATCCCGGACCATCGAGAAGTGTGCGAACTGACGTCACGAAGAATCGTCTTCGCGCCGAACTGGAATCGTCCCCGCATAAATCAAAGTCATCCAGACGATCTGGATCTGCAGAATTAGATCTGGACCACCCTATACTGACAAGAGACAACTTCCTGCTATGTGCGTAACAGTACAAGCAGGCTTGCTATTGAGAATGAATGGGGGCAGCAAGGGGCGGTTCATCACCAGCCCACATCACAGTCACCTCCACTACAGTATGCTGCCTGCAGTGTCCCGCCGCAACACCGCCCCCATTCAACATGCAGCCATCCGAGGCACACAACAATGCTACCCCCACCTCCCCATTCACCCTCAATGGCCTCCGTTCAGCCACAACAGGGTCAACCACTTGCAGCGGGGGGCGGGCAGTAAAACCGCTTGCCGCCGGGAGCCGCCCAACAGACACTACACTCCGCGAGCAGCGAAATTGACTGCCTTCAGCCTCCGTCCAGCCACCGCTTGCAGTGTCTCCAGGCCAAAGATGACAGAGCGGCAGTTACTGAGGCACATGCGTCGCAGCTGCGGCCCAGTTTGTATGTTGTAGGTTGGGTGTCCATAACCTGGGGACTACCTGTATATGCAAATACACAAGAAAAGCATGAGACAAGTGTGGACCAGAACCATTTATTTCTTATTTAGAAGAATACTTCTTACTGTACTTGACCTGATTTAGTTACAATACCCTACACACAACCCTTTAGGCCTCCTTTTAAAAAAAAAAAAAAAACTTTGCTCGTCTGTTAGTTTATAAATTCACTATTCATTTAAAACAAAAATGAATTACTTATTTTGCTTCTGATCTTCATCCAAAAAAACTACAAGCAGCTGTGCACAATACGGAACACAGACCAGAAGTTAAATTTTTAATTTCAACACAAATGAAATGACAGCTATGGGAACTGATGCAAGGGCTTTTCAGATTAAAGAGTTATAGATACATGTGCCAAGGGGAAAGCAAATACTCTCAGTAAAATAAAACTGTAAAAATGTTAATGAATATAGGTCTACCAGGTTGCTTTTGAGTTTGTGTGTCTTTACCAAATATGAACTTGGAGCTGCTTTAATTTTGTGGAGATGAGTAATTAATTATATATTAATATATATATAATTATATATAGTGGAACCTCGGTTTGCGAGCATAATTCATTCCGGAAACGTGCTCGTAGTCCAAATAATGGAAACTCAGATGATTTGTTCCACAACCCAAAAATATTCATATAAAAATGATTAATACAAAATATAAAGTAAAAATACATAAAACAAAATAACCTGCACTTTACCTTTGAATAGAATCATGGCTGGTGTGAGTGAGCTTCTAAACTCTTGTGGGATTGCACCCAACGGGACGACACGCGAAAGAGCGTCCCAAAGTAATCGCAGTCTCCCAGTGCTGTAGCAATTCGCCGTAAAAGCGAATCCGAAGAGATCGCAGACATGCTATAAGCACCTGCCGTCGATGGGTGAGACAAGGAACAAGGAACATTATAAATGTGCAGGGCCCTGCCTGACTGCTGTGTCTGTGTATAAATAACCGCGCTGTTGCTGTTTCAAGCTGAATAAAGCTGGTGTTGCTAAAGCACTGAGACTCAGCTTTGTGTTTTAGGGTGCAAGACGGGGACTCGCACGTCACAGCACACACGAGCGCGCGCATGCACACGCACACACACGAGCGCGCGCATGCACATGCACACACACACAGTCACAATGCTATTGGTGTAGTAAACAGTGTATGCTCGTACGGATGTTGACTATATGAGTGAGGCACACCGACTCAGACGGAGAATAGGAGACGATTGCCCACAATCCCGCAGCGAGAGAGAGAGAGAGAGAAGAACCATCAGCTCAGCTGTGATCACATGACGTTCAGCAGACAAAGCGTATACATGCTACTCGTACTGCAAGACCGCTCTCGTTTATCAAGTCAAAATTTATTAAAAATTTTTGCTTGTCTTGCAAAACTCTTGTAAACCAAGTTACTCGCAAACCGAGGTTCCACTGTATGTATGTATGTATATATATATTTATATATACACACACACACACACACACACACATATACATACAGTAGAGTCTCGCTTATCTGACATAAACGGGCCGGCAGAACATCGGATAAGCGAAAATGTCGGATAATGGGAGGTGTTAAGAAAAAGCCTATTAAATGTCAAACTTTGTTATAATTTTACACATTACGAGCCTAATACAGTGGAACCTCAGTTCACGAACATCTCTGAACACGTACAAATCAGGTTATGACCAAAAAGTTCACCAAACTTTTGCCTCTGTGCACGACCACACACTCGGTATAGGAACAAGCCAGTTTCCCTTTCGGTTTGTGCGCGCCAATGATTTCCGCACGTGTTCAGTCTCTCCCTGTGCAGTGTTAGAGAGAGAGAGAGAGAGAGCGCAAGACAGAGACACAGACAGACACATGCATGCGCAAGAGAGAGACACACGCACACACGTGCGAGAGAGAGACACAGACACACACACACACACGCATGCATGTGTGAGAGAAAGAGACACACGCACACACGAGAGAAAGAGACACACGCACGCGCACGCACACACACACACACACACACACACACACGAGAGAGAGACACACACACATGCACGCAAGAGAGAGACGCATGTATGTATGCATGCACGCGCACACACACACGAGAGAGAGACACACACGCACACACGCACGAACGCACGCGAGAGAGAGAGAGAGAGAGACACACACACGCACGAACGCACGCGAGATAGAGAGAGAGAGAGAGAGACGCACATGCGTAAACACACACGCGTGAGAGACCCGCACACCAGAGAGGGCCAGCCACATAATCCACTGTAATCATGTTTTACAACAAAACAGAAAAATTTAACTGAAAAAATGAACTTAGCAACAAAAAATAGACTACGCTCACAACTTGCAGTTCTTGTTGCCGACTGATGCGTTTTTTTTTTTTTTTTTTTTTTTGCGGTGGGACGTTGGATAATACAGAATGTTGGATAAGCGAGACTCTACTGTATATATAATGTGTGTGTGTGTGATAAAACAGCCCCTGGGCACAGACAGACAAACGCTAAATGTCCAAAAACATACACTCTTTATTTATACAAATGTCCTGCTGACCACGAGCCCCAATAGGGTTGAGCTTCTATGCTCCGTTCCTGTGGCCCCCATACAAAACCTGGGCAGCTGCCCTCTCGTGGCCCAGGGGAGGTATAGTCCCCCTCTGGGTCCTTCCAGGCATCCCGGCTGGGCATGGCCCCCAGCCGTCCACCACAAAATTTATTTTTCATAAAATTGTCTTCCTCCAAATGGATTCTACAAGTAATTAGGGGACACTTTTTAATGTGTGGTCTATAAGTGCCTAAACTCCAGGAATGTGTGTTCCCTGGTCATTATCATAGCATTCTCCTGGTGTCTACGTGGACTATTCTCTCACATCCCTGAAACATTTGGGGTAAACTGGGCATTTTTGTACAAGTAGTATTGTCTATTGTACAAAGTACAATGAAATTCCTACTTGCATGTACAATGAACAAGTATATTGGCCTGGTATTAATGAGGATGGGTGTGTGTAACAGAGAGCACTGTGATTGACTGGAACTCCACCCAGGGTTGGCGCCTGCCTTGTGCCCAGTACTGCTGAGATAGGCTCTGGATTCTGACACCAAAACTAAATTAGATTAACAAGCAGACTGCAACACTGACAAAATTCCATCAAATTTACCAATTATTGTGAGTTTGCTCATTAACAAATCACATTTAAAAACTTTTCTTTAGTAAAAAAAGAACCACAAAGTCTCCCAACTTCTAGTTAATAGTCAATGTGTTGTAAGTTTGTAAATGAATATTTATGTTATAGGCACTGGTGTACATATAAAGGAGTGACAATAAAGTGATATACCATCAAAAACTAGATGTTATTGTTAAATCAATAATCTTTTAAGTGATGCTTTATTTTATAGAGGCACTTTCAAACTTGTCATTCTAAAAAATATTTGTACTTGTAGTAGGTGGCTGTCTCACAGCATTTTTAGGTTCCCAGTTCATTCTCGACTCTGGTCCTTTCTATGTCAGTTATTTTTATTTATTTAAAGACGTGCTATCA
This sequence comes from Erpetoichthys calabaricus, assembly GCF_900747795.2. Classification (NCBI taxonomy): domain Eukaryota; kingdom Metazoa; phylum Chordata; class Cladistia; order Polypteriformes; family Polypteridae; genus Erpetoichthys; species Erpetoichthys calabaricus. The sequence continues at coordinate 251,549,949 of NC_041397.2, read as the reverse complement.
GGTGGGCTGAAGACCCCAAGTTGTTTCTACTAAGTATTTGTGTGAGTATGCCTATTGTTACTCAATGATGAACAGAAGTCCAATTAAGTGTTCATTCCTGCCTTGCATACACTGCTGTTGCAAAAACTTTGTAATCTGACATGAAAAAGGTGAGGAATACATTCTATGACATTTTCATGACTTTCTTTACTAAATATGTTCAATTTAACTTTTTCAAGCAAAAATTAATAATAATAAATTTCTTTACATTTAAATAGCACTTATCTGACTAAATAAATAAGGCTAAAGCATGGTTACAGAAAAGGAGTTAAAAAGAACTCATGGTCTCACAGTTTAGACAGCTTTTGCTCAGGCGTCTTTTTAGATAAAGAGTCTTCAAATTAAACCTGAAAAGTATAATCTGAAATCAATTGTTTCATTGATTTACTGCTCAATTATCAACTATACTTAGGAAGGTTACCTTGGCATCCTGCTCATAAGAGAATTGGGACAGGGCACTCATGTCAACTACTGTAAACGGGCTAATAGAAAGGCAAACCTCTCTGCAATTGAGACACCTACTATAAGATGTTTGATGACTATTATGACAAATGTATTTAGTTACCCTAAAAGAGGGAGGAGAACAAAAAAAAAAAAAAAAAAAAAAAGTACTTGAGTTTGGTAGGATATAAAATGCTTCATACAACAACTGGAATATACAAGATGGAAAGGTCAGCTTAAATGTCTTCAACTTATCATTTATCCCTCCTCCAGGTTCAGTACTATATTTTGTTCTTGGAGGTTCAGGTAACTTACAGAGTACTTTTCTGTATACAATACTTTTTTTTTGTCTTAAACTAGGTACTAATATTAGTTCACTGGAGCACCTTACTCTTGAATATGCTACAATTTACAATTGCCGATGACTAAACATTTGTGTCATAGATCAATTCTTGTTTTTCCTACTGACCAACTTTGACTCTTATTGATGGTCAATGGAAAACACAAATTTTACATGAAACTATTATTCTGAAACAGGTATTTTGTAGAAATAATGGGAATTTTGGGTAAAAATATAATTTCACCATGTAGCACATCTTTTAAAAATGTTAACTTCAGTCAGATTTGATCTGTAATCTTGTACTGTTACAAAGTTTGAGGATTTAGATCAAAAGAATATACAGTGAATTATGGTTTTCTTTTACTTATTACATACAGCACTGACATTTACAGGCTGAACTTTTATTTGACCAATGGAATGCATTTAACGTTTTAAGCATTGTACAGAAAAGAACATGTGAAAAGAAATAATACAGTGAGCCGTGTACAACTCCCATATCATCTGTTCTGTATATGGGGTACCCCTTTACCGAGCTGCACAAACATTTAAATTTACCAAGACATGCAGCCACTCCTGTCTTGTGTTGTACCGAGGCCTTGATACACTGGGTCGATACACTGTGAAGACACTTCCCTGCTTCTGCCTTGCAAATCAGGGTGTAGTGGTACATCACTGTTTGACCTCTATGGGGACACCCAAGTTCTCTGCAATAATGCATTTATTACACCACCAAGGGACCAATCAAACTGTATATTGCAAAAAATACATATACAAAACTAGACAGCAAAGAAAAAAAAATTTAAATGAGAGCGATTTTGCTTTCATTTAGCAAAAGTATCTTTAGATGAGGTAAGCAAAATTTACTTGACAAGATTTCTTAAATTTATTTAAGAAATACAAATTTCAATAGTCAAGAATTCTTACAATAAGGAAAACAAGGTTTAATGTCATGATATAAATACTTTTCACTTGCTTAGATTTAATTTTTTTTGCAGTGGTATATAAGCACACTCAACAGTTCAATGGCGTCAACCCCTCCTACTTTGGAATTTTAGGGATTTTATTCCGCCCTGTAAGGAGTAAGAAGCCGCCAATAAAATAGGGTGTACTGCGTGTACCCAATGACTCCTTTGTGCTTTGCTGAACTTTCTTCCTTCTACTTCGCTTTGCGGCAATTATTTACATGAAGCGGCACTCCCATTTCTCTGTGCAATTACAGCCTCAGCCTGATCAGTGGCACTGTTGTGCTGGCAGTATCTATTTGAAAGAACTGCAAGCCTCATTTCTCTGTTCTGAGGGAAAAAAAAAAAAGATGCAGTGCCTTAGTATAGCCCACTTACTACATCTTTATTACTGACAAACATGAATAAATAAAAACCACTGTAAGAGCCATTTACTAGTTCAAATTCTATGGAGAAATGGAGAAAATTCTTTTGTTAGTTGTGGTAATTACAACTCAAAGACACATGATATCCTATATGGTGTTCCACAAGGCTCTATCCTGGGTCCGCTGCTCTTCTCAATCTACATGCTTCCGTTAGGTCAGATTATCTCAGGGAACAACGTGAGCTACCACAGCTATGATGATGACACAAAGCTGTATTTATCAATAGCACCTGATGACCCCGATTCTCTTGATTCACTAATACAATGTCTGACTTGTATTTCTGAATGGATGAATAGTAACTTTCTCAAGCTAAATAAAGAGAAAACTGAAATCTTAGTGATTGGCAATAATGGATACAATGAGGCTATTAGAAATAAACTGGATACATTAGGATTAAAAGTCAAGACGGAGGTAAAAAGCTTAGGGGTAACTTGACTGTAATCTGAATTTTAAATCACATATTAATCAGATCACTAGGACAGCATTTTTTCACTTAAGAAACAGCAAAAGTTAGACCTCTTATATCATTGAAAGATGCTGAGAAATTAGTTCACACGTTTGTTTTCAGTCGACTAGATTACTGTAACACAATCCTCTCAGGTATACCCAAAAAAAGACAAATTGTTTGCAACTAGTGCAGAATGCAGCTGCTAGAATCCTAACCAGGAAAAGAAAATCCGAGCACATTTCTCCAGTTTTGATGTCACTACACTGGTTACCTGTGTCATTCAGGATTGACTTTAAAATTCTGCTTATGGTTTATAAAGCCTTAAATAATCTCGCCCCATCTTATAAATCGGAATGTCTGACACCCTATATTCCAAATCGTAACCTCGGATCCTCAAATGAGTGTCTCCTTAGAATTCCAAGAGCAAAACTTAAAAGAAGTGGTGAGGAGGCCTTCTGCTGTTATGCACCTAAAATCTGGAATAGCTTGCCAATAGGAATTTGCCAGGCTAATACAGTGGAACACTTTAAAAAAACTGCTGAAAACACATTATTTTAACATGGCCTTCTCATAACTTCACTGTAATTTAATCCTGATACTCTGTATATCCAATTCATTATAATAACTATTCATGGTGGCTCTAAAATCTGTACTAACCCCTACTCTCTCTTCTGTTTCCTTTTCCGGTGTCCTTTTGGTGGTGGCTTACACCACCACCATCTACTCAAAGCACCGTGATGTTCCAACAGTGATGGATTAAAAGCCAGAAGTCTGCATGACCATCATCATCAAGTCCTTCCGTGAGAACCCTAAATACAAAGAGGACTACTTCATTTATGTTAGGTAGAATGCCCAGAGGGGACTGGGCGGTCTCGTGGCCTGGAACCACTGCAGATTTTATTTTTTTCTCCAGCCGTCTGGAGTTTTTTTTTGGTTTTTTTTCTGTCCCCCCTGGCCATCGGACCTTACTCTTTTTCTATGTTAACTAATGTTGTCTTATTTTAATTTCTTATTTTGTCTTTTATTATTATTTTTTCTTTTCTTCATTATGTAAAGCACTTTGAGTTACTTTTTTGTATGAAAATGTGCTATATAAATAAATGTTGTTGTCAAAGTTATATTAAATGTTCGCCTATACTGTATATTAGTATATAGTCAATACGAGGTTCTTATAACCCCACAAGTTGAACTGAATTGGTATATTCTAACTATTTCTTCTCCCCTAACCATAGGTTAGTCTCAGTTAGTGACCTGCCTTGTCATAGATAGGGCATGGAAGGTACACGGTTTCAAGCCATGCTTTAATGTGTTCAGTTGTATGTGCAGAGCCGTACGTTTATAATGTACCGAATGTAAAGCATAATGAAACAATTCATCCTTAAGTATTGAAAAAAATTGAAGTTTAACAAGAAGAAACATTTTCCTTTTTTTGCCTTTTATTCTACATGTATAACAACTCATCTCTATTCTTGTGTGGATCGTTTGCTTGAATTTTTTAGCATGCATTTCCCTCGTGCCTGATCCTGCCTTACCTTCCAGCAGCTAAAACCACACAGATCAGCTAATTTTCTTTTTTCTATAACGTCACTAAGTTTCAATTTAATCAAAGCCTTTTTGAGATTTTTGGGTATTTAGTTTTTCTATTGTAGGGATTTTTTTTCACTACTAAATAATACACCAAAATGTTCTTTCTTGGGTGGATAAATACAGACCTAGATGTGCCATCCAGCCAAATTTACGCTTTATAACTAAATGGAAAATAGTTTTTTGGTTGAGGAGTTAGTAAATCCGCTTTGTATTATATATACACAAGATGAAATCCATCCCATCCATTATCCAACCCGCTATATCCTAACTACAGGGTCACAGGGGTCTGCTGGAGTCAATCCCAGCCAACACAGGGCGCCAGCCCACCGCAGGGCACACGCACACACACACACACTAGGGACAATTTAGGATCACCAATGCACCTAACCTGAATGTCTTTGGACCGTGGGAGGAAACCGGAGTACCTGGAGGAAACCCACGCAGACACGGGGAGAACATGCAAACTCCATGCAGGGAGGACCCGGGAGGCGAACCCAGGTCCCCAGGTCTCCCAACTGCGAGGCAGCAGCGCTACCCACCGTGCCGAAGATGAAATCTTTTAGGCTTATTATTTAAGGATCACCTTAATCAAACTTTACTAAAACATATACAATCCTAGTTTTTGTGTGTTAATTAATATACTATATACTGTATATATAATATGGATACATGTGTTAAATACATCTGGCATCTACTGTACATAGGGCATTAACAACAAAAGCTAAAAAAACAAAAATAAAAAGGCCTTTAATTACAACCCACAACACTAATAAAATAAGATACTTGTAAGATGTTTACCAAGAAAATACAAGGCTAACAGGCTTAACACATTTACAAGTGAAACAGCCTAATTTTGCTCTTAAGCTAACTAGCCTATTGTTTACTAAGCAGCAAGGACAGATTTTACTTTATTATTATGAGCATCTACTGTATATTTTCAGACTATCAGCTCTTTTTCTAATTTAACATGCAAGTTGTAGTAAACAAAGCTTGTTCACACACCCTCTGTATCATACTGTTACAAGGAGCAACCATTTTAATTATAGGGCAGTATGAAAGGGTCTGAACATACCTCTACTAAATTTCAGGGGAAAATGTGCGCCTCTGAATCATAAGGGTGCATATTTTCCACTCTACATTCAGCTGGACAAATATTCCTCTGGATTTAATCACCACACATAAGATAGATCCTCCTGGTTCGAGGCTTGTGAAATGCAATATTTTGACCTTCTCTTCCTTAACTCTGCCCCCCTTTTTTTCTTTAAAAAATATAAACAAGCTGCCTTCTGACAACAGAACTACAAGAACATTTTTTCAAGTCCTGTAATACTTTCCCTAGCAGAGCACTAAAACTTAATTACCATAATGATTAGAAAAGCAGAGCCAAAAAAATATTTTTTGACATCAGCCAATTTGGAGATTACTGCCTAAGTCAAGTAAAAAAAAAAAAAAAACAAAACTGGCTGACATGAATTAAAAATTCTTTATTACAGCAAAAGAGAAGCTCTCTCCATTTACAATCTCAAGCTTGGTTCACAGGATGCATGTTAAACAGTAGTTTTTAACAGATATACTGAATATTTTACTTTATGACCGGGAGAACAGTCAATAAGCAAATCTAAGAGATGCATATTTCATAATAATTACATCACCCACACAACCTTTGCAACAAATAATATTAATAATCGTGTAATTTACATTGCAACAATCATCATCTATAACCCTTAGACAACCTTAAATAAGCACTTAAGCCTTGATGTGCCTTCTCCAATCCAATCCAATGGTTGGTAGGCAGTGTCATTTGTACATAGTCACTTACAGAAGACTGACATTATAGAAGGTGGTAGAAAAGTTTTGTCATGAACCAGCGTAACTCAAGACACTTTAGTCATACTACATTTGGAACTGACAGTAAACGTGATGCTGAAAGCCACAGATGACAATGTTTAGTACATGTACAGCCAAAGTACAGGACATAACTTTATAGCAGTCCATTATTAGAAGATCCAAAACATACCCAGTACCTCCTCATTCCCCATCTCTGCAGCTGCAAAGTTCACCAATATTTTGTCACATATGCCAAAGAAACTATTTCTACTGATCCAGACTGGGCGTGTAGAGTCAAAAAACCATTATCAGACCATGATCCATCCCGGCAAATGTCAGCAGAACACACTTCATCAGCTGTATCACTTATATGTGCAGCAAATCAGGAGTCAATAATGTAATCAATCCACGTATGGAAAGTAGCAAAGACCACATCTGCCACAGAACTAGTAACAGAACTCAGATTGCTTTCTGGTGAGATGTCACTAAGCTGTAGTGGCTTCCTAGTCTAAGTTCACAGTTTTCTATCACCATTTAACATTTGTTGGTTACACTATAAGCTAAAAATCACTAAGTCAGTGCAAACAAGCTACAATATATTAAGAAACCATTGTAACCATACCATGCACTAATCTCTCAGAAAGAAAACAAAGAGAAAATTTAAAGAGAACATAAATACATTATAATTTAATTTGGACATTTTTAAAAAAAAACTAATTTCAATATAATGCTTTGTACAGTATGGGAGACCTCTGGAAGGTGCTCTACATAATGTTTAACTAGAATGTTACAGGCTGCTACTGGATGGAACAGATTTAAAAATTACTACTAATTAATTTGTGAAAAAAACACAAAAAAACCCCACACACTTCATCCATTCATAATCAAATTTGCTTTCCAATTCAGGGTCATGGGAGTTGGAGCCTATTCTCATGGAATCAGGTGTAAGGCAAAAACCAGCTCTGTACAGTACTACAGTCTATACAGTCTACTACAGGGCAGTGCAACATACACAGGCATCCTTGAAAGCTCACGGACAATTTAAAGTTGCCAATTACCAGGGCTACCTGAAGCCTGTTGTTCTTCACTTGCTTACAGTACGAGTACACTGTGTGCACTTTGCTGTCTCTCACCAGGTGATATGTACTTTCTTGCTCATTGTGACTTTTTACAGTCTTAAAATTTTCTCCAAATTTACTGTTGAACTGTCAATGTTACGAAATATTGGTTCTTGAACTTTGGAGTTTGCTTTTACTCTTTGGAACCTTTTACCTACAGTCAGCAATTTTGACACCATTCCGCTACACTGCACCTGCTTTTTGCAAGCCCTTGCTGCATTCACATGCTCTCTGACAGACAGTAAATCAGAGTTGTCAAATCAGAAATACCATGTGAATACTAGACAAACTCAGAATTGCAACTCTGACAAAACAGAAAGCTACCCAGACTGTGAGAGTTGAGATGGAACAGTGATCTTTCACCTTAGTCAATTATTTAAAATAATACACACATATTATAGGTCAAAATGCATTTGGAATGAAGTGATATGTTTTAGGTTTATTCTTCTCTATTTCCACAAAAATACAAATTTACCTTAAACTGTTTTTTGGGTTTTTTTTTGCAGACCAATGAAACAAAAAGTGGCAACCTTGCATTTTCTTCCCCCTCTCAACTCAGCGGAGCAGCCTGACATTCCGCACCTCCCAGCGTCCACTTTGTTCTCACGACCCCTTGCAGCTGAAGGCGGTCTCTTCTTCACATTGTTTACAGCTCGGCGCGGTTAAAAAGTAGAAAGACGCAAAGCTGTTTTCCTCATCTCTTCTACTATCAAGTACTGCCAACTAAAAAAAAGTTACAATGTGGCAGTTTCAGCGACAGTCACGTGGACGAATAAATAAAACTTCTCTGTCAGAATGTGCCTGGCTAGTTCCTGTATTATATGTTCTGTGGTCATAGGTAACTTCCATATCACGTGGTCATATGTAATTTCCGTTTCAAACGCGAAAAGAATATTTTATATTAGAATATATATATTAGTGTGTACACACACACACACACACACACACACACACACACACTGGGTATAGAAAAGAATAACCCCCTTCAAAATATTCCCATTTTTTTTGCTTTACAGCCTTAAATGAAAACACACACAAAAAATATTTCTTCCCAGCTTTACTTACTCAATGCAACCTGTAACATCCAAGTGAAAGATATCACAGCTACTGCAGAAAAATGATAAAAAATTAAAAACAAGACATACTGAGATTAATAAAGGCACCCCCCAATGTCAATGTCATTTTGTTGAACCACCTTTTGCTTTAATGACAGCCTCGAGTCTATTGGGAAACTTCTTTGTCAGCTTTGCACATCTAGACTAAGCAATATTTGCCCACTCTTCTTTACAGAACTGTTCAAGTTTGATCAAATTGGATGGTGAGTGTTGGTGGACTGCTATCTTGAAATCTTTTCACAGATTTTCAATGGGATTTAGGTCTGGGCTACACAAGGACATTCACTTTTTTCTCCTTCAGCCACTGTGTGGTCAATTTTGCTGTGTGCTTTGGGTTGTTATCGTGTTGAAAGGTGAAAATTCTGCCCATCTTCAACTTTCTGGCAGAGGGTAGCAGGTTTTCCACAAGAATTTGATGGTATTTTGCCGCATCCATTTTTCCTTCTACCCTAATGAGAGCCCCAGGCCCTGCAGCAGAGAAACACCCCCACAACAGGATGCTGCCACCTCTATGCTTTACTGTAGGTATGGTGTGTTGTGGATGGTGAGCTGCATTGGATTTTCACCAGGTGTACCGTTTGGTATTGAGGCCAAATAGTTCAATTTTGGTCTCATTTGACCATAAGACCTTTTTCCACTTGGCATCAGAATCTTCAAGGTGCATTCTGGCAAAGCTCAAGCGAGCCTTAACGTGGCCTTTCTTGAGAAGAGGCTATTTCCTTGCGACCCTCCAGAACAAGCCACAATTGTGGAGCGCTTGTGAAATTGTTGTCACATGCACACAATGACCACTCTTTGCCATAAAATCCTAAAACTCCTTCAAAGTGACCATTCACCTCTTGGTAGCCTCTCTTACCAGTTTCCTCCTTGCTCTTCCATTCAGTTTGGAGTTACGGCCAGATCCAGGGAGGGTCCTAGTAGTACCAAACACTTGCCACTTCTTTATTGTGGACTTTACCGTGCTCCTTGGGATTGATAAAGCCTTTTGAGATTTTTTGTATCCATCTCCTGCCTTATGTCTATCCACAACTCTATCCCTGAGATCTTTTGAAGGTGGCTTGCTACCCATAGTCAGTTGTTTGCTGTCAGTTACACTACCAAGCAAGGGAATGCTCCAGGAACAGCTGTTTTTATGCTTCACTAATCACACTGATTACAATTGATCACATTTGGAAGCCAGTAACCATGGTCTACAATGGAATTGGTGGTTACTTACACCTGAGTGATTTTAGGGAGGGGGGTGATCCTTTATTATTCTGAGTATTTGTTTTTTATTTTTTAAAATTCTTCCAAACTGTAGCTATGATAGCTTTCACTTGGATGTTATCGATTGCATTGAGTAAGTAAAGCTGGAAAAAAATATTGGTTTGTGTGTTTTCATTTAAGGCTGTAAAGCAAAAAAAAATGGGAATATTTTGAAGGGGTGATTCTTTTCTATACCTACTGTTGATACTTTTTAAAGTCTCTAAATGACAGGTGAATGAGAAGGTCAGTTGGTCAGGGTGGACATAACTGGAATTACTGTTTGTGCGAAACTTGGCACCAGCTCAATGACTGTTAAAGTCTTAATACAGTAGGTGTTCTCCCACAGGTTACTACTATATTGATAAACATTGCCTTCTGGAAAGGGTGGTGGTCTTTCTGTTATTTATATATCTAACGTTGTTGTTCCTGGTGCAGCATCTTTTGAATGTCTTGTGCTTAAAATTATTTGTGTTTCTCCAGCCTTACTTGTACTGATCTACTGTCCTCCCAAGTCAAATCTATTGTTTTACAGCAGAATTTACTGAACTCCCGACTTTCTTCAGTCCCACTTCTTCTGCTATGATGTTGTTTGACGATTTTTAATATCAATGTTGACAACCCAAGCTGTAGCTATGCAGGGAATTTTTCTAACATCCTTGAGTGTTTCAACAACTCACAGCAGGTTAAATTTTCCACACACACACACAAAGGTCATATTCTGGATTTAGTCAACACTGCTGCCATTGACACAGAATCTTCTGAGCAATGAATTGAGCATTTCTGACCATAAACTCAATGCATTAGATTCAAATGTTCCATTCTCTCAGACCTTGCAAAAATGCATTGTGACATAAAGGAATATTAAAAATATCAATCATAGTCTCTTTCATTTTGTTGTTGAGATTCCAACTATTAACTCTGCGGACCAGTATAATTCGAACAGTTTGCTTTTCTATCCAGTGCCTCCTACTCTAATCCAGATGAGATTTGTCCTCTGTTCTCCTCCTACTGCTGCTTTCGAGTTTCACTTCTTTAATTGTGGAATTAAGTTTTAAGTTGGTGTCAAAAATAAGTGCTATCAGTCCACCTACATTCTTGACCCACTCCAATCTTTAAAAATGATCTTCCACTATGACTGTTAATACCTCTCTTACAACTGCATTGGTTCCCCTGAATTAAAAAACTGATGCAATTACAACAAGCCAGGGCACGATGCAAATGATCTAATTACAGACCAATCTCTGACATTTTGTTTCTTGTAAAAATCCTTGATTACACAATCATCTGTCTCTTCATAATTTAATGGACCCATTCCAATCTGGCTTCAGCACAGGGCACACTACTGAAACTGCTTTAGTCAGGGTTATGAATGACCTCCTTATCTGGCTGACTCAGGGGTATTCAACATCCCAGTACAGCCTGACCTCAGTGCTGCCTTTGACACGGTCTGCCAAAAGCTTTTAATTGACAGTATGGAAAAGTAGCCAGGGCAGTCTGGTACTACAATGTTTGACTCACTCAAGACTTTTTTTATCAGAATGTTCAGTCCTCATGGGTAATAATCTCACTCTGCTCCAGTATGACATGTTCGTTCTGGGGCCTATTCTGTTCAATATGTATAGTATGTTACCCTTAGATCATAAAAAAAAAAACCCTTTCTATTTCTTGAAGACAATTGGTACAGTCATGGAAGCTACACAGTTTCAGTTTCAGTCACCTAAACTGTTCAAAGACAGAGGTTATTTTAGATAGATAAGAGAACTTTATTTGTCCTCGGGGGAAATGTGGCTTTTTACAGAAGCTCTTTAAATAAATAATTAAAAATAGACAGATAGAAGGTCCCATAGAGGAGTCTGTCCTTTTAATCACAGTGGCCATCACAGAGCTCTAGAAGATGTGAAGGATGTCCCTATTCACATTAAAGGAACACAATCGCCTAAAGTATTAATAGGTAATTGAAATAAACCACTACCGCTACCACTAATGCCTATAACTCTGACAGTCATTTCATATTTGAGGCACATATTAAAACACATTACCAAAATTTCCTCCTTTCATCTTCACAATATTTAAAAGACTCCAACCATTTCTGTTACAAAGTGCTGCTGAAAGGCTTAGTCATGCTTTTATGACTTTTCCCTTTGAATATTGTAAATTGCTTCTCTTTGGTCTACCAGCAGGTTCTCCCAAGAACCTCCAGTATACGCAAAATTGTGCCGCTCAGATTCTTACATCATTGCACCAAAACAACACCCCTGTACTCTCACATTTACACTGGTACCCTATTTATGAACACAATACACTTAAAACTTAGACAGATGGAATTCCAAGGCAGAGCTCTTCATTACATCTTTGACCCCATCAAACCCTACTTTCCCTTACGCGCTATAAACTTGGATCAATATGGGGGGGGGGGGGGGGGGAAACAAAAAAAAAAAAAAAAAAAAGCGTTTTCTTGGTGTGCTCCTTGCCTATGGGACAGCCTGCCAACAGGTATCAGAAGTGAAGAAACGACTGAAGACACGTTTACTCTATACAGATTTCACAGATTAACAATTTTTAGGTTTGCCTCTCTCTCTTATTTGGGTTTTATTTGCATGTGCGTTGCTTGTATATTTTATAATAATTTTACAAATTATTTGATTTTGTCATTTACTACTTTAGCACTTTTATTTCTTTTTGTTATGCCATTCTTTGTTCCAGGTCAACAAACAAGCATGTTATTTAACTGAAGTCAAAAAATGTCTTCACCATGGAGAGGGAGAGAAGACACATCACAGAAGCAGCTTTGGCAGGACTTTACACCCAAGACACTGGAGGCGTGAAGCTATACCACACCCCACAAAGAAACTTTCTGCTTACCCATTACCCTATCCAAGAGCCATGGAATGAAGGCAAGGAAACACTGTCTGACATAGGATGTTTAACTTTATGCTTGGAACTTATGCTGGGCCCCAGTCAGGCAGGGGGTGACTAAAGTGCAAATGAAGGTCATAATTTGGCTCCAGTAGATGGGGCAGTGTTACAAACAGAAGTCAATTGTAAACTCTCGTTTCTGGACTGATATGTAACATAAGCAGCTTGTTTCATCACTTAAAACACAACCATGTTATGAAATACGAATAGTGCCGCCAAGAGCTGAAGCAATTCCGTAAAGCAGGTGTATCTAACATAGCCATTTAACATGTGAAAGACTCATGCAGATGGCATGAGATTACAATCTCCATTACATACTACAGAGTGAATGATACAGTCCTTATAGCTACAGCGGAACATACTGATTTCAAATGACTTGTTCAAACATTTTAGAAAAGATACTTTGTACATTCAAGATCAACCCCAACCCCCCAAAAAAAAACTGAAATCCTGGATTTAAAAAAAAGAGTGCAGCTTTGGGTCTTTAAAAAAAAAAAAAATCATAATAATAATGCAGCCTACTATAATAAACCTTCTTATATTGCATCCTACAACTAGAAAACTTAATGGCTGAATCTTCCTTACTATCTTTCAGACTTGCCTCTGCCCAATTCTGTTGGTGCACCAAAATGAAAATTCTTGGTCAAAGCTGAATTTCAGAATACACTGGGCTGAATTCAGATTGCCAAAATAGTTTTGCGCCTTATTTATTTTTTGTCCATTGATTTTGTGCCCTTACATAAGGCCTAAATTAATTTTACCTTTTATTTATGGTTTTCAAAGAAATTAAATTATAAAACTATAAGCTGATGAAAAATCCCTTAACAACTGAAGTCAGTTTTAAAAGAGAATATTAAGAATAAATTAGAAAAAAAAAGGCTGAAAATGATGGAAAAAAATAAAATTATACCCACACACACTTTCAAAAATAACTAAAAGACTAGTATATAAATCCATCAACCCAAGTGCACTTTCACCCCCTGCTGACAAACAGAGGAGGAAAAGCGGAGGGAAAAAAAAAATCTTAAGATGGTAGGTGAAAAAACACCGACAGCTTGGCTACAATGACTGTTTTTTTGCAGTTTGCTGGTGTGCAAATTTGAAGACCTTGCATCCAGTTATTAATAGGCTGTTTGTGTGCTAACTGTAATTTATAACTTTTAAAACTCATGCACAATGTGTGCACCAAGTCAAAAAACGCAATAGGTAATGATGTCAATGATTGTGAGTGAAGTCAGCTTATTGTAGCACTTTGTCCATTTTTTCGCTGGCAAGTCGAATATAGCCACATTTACTAAGAGCTGCTTTGAGTCACAATTCAGTTTGTCCCAGTACAGTCTCTTCTCCTACTCCCTTCCTTTGTCAATTTGTAATTTTCTTTTATAAAAGTATTCCATTCCTCATTGTAAAGAAATCCTCTAAAGATGGCATAAAGTGGTGTGACATATCGCCATTTAAAAATGACATCAATGGAAGCAGCATCATACATTCAGCCAAACAACAAATGTACTATTTATCACTATTTTTGGCAGTTGAAAATTGCGTGCTTCAAAACTTAATTCCAATCATAAAATGTAACAGTTATTAAATATCACAAAAAGTGTTGTCAAAAGCATGCCGTTTGCATGAAAGCTAACATTTCAAAAAATATCAGGCAATCAAATAATTAAGTCGGCATGTACTGTATAGTATATTATGCTCCAAAACATAATAAAAAAAACAAGTAGGCAACTCTCATGGGTCTTGTATTGGTTTTCAAGTCTCAAGGCAAACCATTTCTATAATCTCCTGAAAACCTGCATTCAAACATGAAAATTTTTCAGAACATGGATTTTCTAAATGTATAGGAACTGACTATATAATTTAAATTCAGTTTCACAGCAGGAAGCAAGTTGTTACAGCGTTTTCACCAGCCTCTTTGCTTGAATGTCATTTGTTTAACTTCAGCTGAACTGAATCACAGGACAGTTGTCTTTGGTCTTGCATTCTCTTACAGTACTGTGCAAAAGTTTTAGGCAGGTGTGAAAAAATGCTGTAAACAAAGAATGCTTTCAGAAATATAAATAATGATTGTTTATTGTTATCAATTTACAAAATGCAAAGTGAGTAAACAAAAGAAAAATCTAAATTAAATCAATATTTGGCGTTACTACCTTTTGCCTTCAAACCAGCATCAATTCTTATAGGTACACTTGCACAAAGTCAGGGATTTTGTAGGATTCTAGTCAGGTGTATGATCAACCAATTATACCAAACAGGTGCTAATGATCATCAATGTCACATGTAGGTTGAAACACAGTCATTAACTGAAACAGAAACAGCTGTGTAGGAGGCTTAAAACTGGGTGAGGAACAGCCAAACTCTGCTACCAAGGTGAGGTTGTGGAAGACAGTTTCATGTCATGGCAAGATTGAGCACAGCAACAAGACACAAGGTAGTTATACTGCATCAGCAAGGTCTCTCCCAGACAAAGATTTCAAAGCAGACTGGGGTTTCAAGATGTGCTGTTCAAGCTCTTTTGAAGAAGCACAAAGAAACGGGCAACGATGAGGATCGTAGACGCAGTGGTCGGCCAAGGAAACTTAGTGCAGCAGATGAAAGAAACATAAAGCTTATTACCCTTCGAAATTGGAAGATGTCCAGCAGTGCCATCAGCTCAGAACTGGCAGAAACCAGTGGGACCCAGGTACACCCATCTACTGTCCGGAGAAGTCTGGCCAAAAGTGGTCTTCATGGAAGAGTTGCAGCCAAAAAGCCATACCTCTGACGTGGAAACAAGGCCAAGCGACTCAAGTATGCACAAAAACATAGGAACTGGGGTGCAGAAAAATGGCAGCAGATGCTCTGGACTGATGAGTCAAAATTTGAAATATTTGGCTGTAGCAGAAGGCAGTTTGTTCGTCGAAGGGCTGGAGAGCGGTACAATAATGAGTGTCTGCAGGCAACAGTGAAGCATGGTGGAGGTTCCTTGAACGCACTTTTAGGGGGCGGCAAAATTTCACAATAAATAATAATAATATCTTGTAAAAATTTGAACCATACCTAAATAAGGGGGCGGCTGACACCCACGCTATGTTACTGCTCTGCCATCAACACAAGTATGCTCTTCACAGTACCAGCACTCTGAACCTGGACTCAATGAACAGCACTGTACAAAAATAACTTAATTTCTGTTACTATCAGCATAGTAACATTTTACATATTTCAAAAAGTTGTTTGATACAGGTTTAGCTACTTCATGTATACTATGTATTGTATGCAAGTTCCATTCAAAGACAAGCAAACCTTTTTATACTGTATGGCACAGACGACAAACATGTAACCCCAAACATCCATAGGGTGGTCTAGAATTGTCTATTGAATT
The DNA here is from genome assembly GCF_900747795.2 of Erpetoichthys calabaricus. Taxonomy (NCBI): domain Eukaryota; kingdom Metazoa; phylum Chordata; class Cladistia; order Polypteriformes; family Polypteridae; genus Erpetoichthys; species Erpetoichthys calabaricus. The sequence continues at coordinate 251,534,122 of NC_041397.2, read as the reverse complement.
AAACAGCAATTAGTATAACTTTGAAAAATAACCTAGAAACATAATGTAAACAACATGGATAGCCTACTGTGACTAGAAAGATCAGAAAGGACAAATAGTGTACAACAGACCAGATGAACAAAAGCATAAAGGCAGCTGCCAGATGCACAATAGCTATGATTATTACTTCCATTCTGCCCTCAAAAGATGCCAGTTTTACAGTGCAATTCACTACAAGGCCATACTTGGGCATTTGTGACATTTGCATTCAGCTGAACAAAAAATAAATAAGTTGATAAACAGGCATTTCAACCCTGTGGAAACTGAATTTGGGACAGATAAATAAAAACAATGATAGTGTATGAAAAATGAAGTGTTTCATGATGACCTAAACCTTGACAACCAAAATAGAATTTTATGTGTGAAAACACATAATGCCATGATCTTGAAAGATGCCAGAATAGCAAAAATCCATGCAAACTTGATAAATGTGCAGATTTCCCACTCTCCCAAATGTAACTGTCATTAAGCCAAGGGCAATAAATAAATAGAAATCACATAGTATCTTACTGGTTTATGTACATGTATTGTTCAATACAGAGAAGAACCACTAAGATAAGCGAAAAGAGTGGTTTATAATTAATAGCAGTGTTTATTAGGATGAAGTGATTTAACATACCAAGCTGTAATAGTGCTAAAGAGGCTTAAAGCATAAAAATTAATGATACTGTGCATAGAACAGGGTATCTAACTTAAATTCTCTGGGGCCAGTGCCTAAAGGTTTTCACTCTTACCATTTTTTTTTATAGTCTTTGTTGCGGTTTAACTTTTTTGCCATAATGTTAAATGACTTTCTAGTTAAGATTCAGGCCCCTTAATTTTTCCTTAATTAGCAGCCAAACACTTATATGAGATATGAAGTGTGTCAACAGATGACCGGCCAACCACTGTCCATCATGCAATATCTGCAAATAAAGAAAGACGAAGGTCTCAGTCATGTTGATCTGCTCAGGTCCACAACAGATTTTGACAATGCTCTTAAAAAAAACAAAAATCAACAGTTCTACCTCACTTCACATAACATTTTTGTTTAGTTTCCATTTGAGAAATAAAGATACAATTCAAATGACTGAGTCTTAAAAAAATAAAGGCAATCAAAATAAAGGGAAAGAAAATTTAACAGCAGAAATTGGTTACTGATTAAGAAAGTGGCAGGAAGGAAAACCTGCAGCCCGAAGTAGACCTTCATACTTGAGAGGCATTTTTGATATTTGCATTGAATTTTAAAAAATAAAAAAAGGCAAGCAGGCATTCTGACAGTACTAACCTTAAAGAAATACACAGTATCTTGTGCATAACGGTAAAAATGCGAAATCGCCCCAGATACGCAAGTTCTAAACTCGATCAATATGCTTTTCCAGTTCCTTCCAAGAGTCTCTGAATTTGCTGACATTTATTCTAAGAAAGGCGCTTAATCAGGGACATGCCGTGATGAGAAACCTTGTACTAAAATCAACTTTAAACCTTATCATTAGTTTATATAATAAATTAATGGACTAAACCAATAAGTATTGATTATAACCACAAAATAAGGCATAGGTCAATACTACTTATAAATAAACACAGGGAAAGTAAAGTCAGAAAATGTCAACAACAACTGCCAAAACGTCGATCCGGGTGTAACTTCATTAAGTTTCACTAAACCTGTCAGTCACTTCAAGAGTTATTATAAGATTACAACTTAAATATTATATGATCGACAATAGGAACGCACACACGATTCCCTATCGGCTGTGCCGCTGCCTCGCAGTGCTCGATCTCCAGTCTGGCTACGGACTGCGTGTTTGCATCTTCTCCAAGTGTGCGCGTCGATCACCTCCAGCATTTCAGTTCAAAGACATGTGATCAGGTTAACTTGCCCAGTGCGATTGAATGTGGGTGGATAGGATGTGAAATCGCGTTTAACATTAAATCCTGGTTTGGATAAGTAGAAACCGATATAGACTCAAGTTCCCCGTGACAGAAAACGAATAAAGCCTCTTTGATCGACATTTCTTAAAATACCGTGACGACCTAAAACTGATCTGCCGCAGTATTTGATACTCCAAACATCGGCGCTAGGCACCTTTAACACACAACTCTAACCCTGTACAGTGGTTGGCGTGTCAAACCCGCGGCGGCAATAACTCCTAGAGAAATCATAAAAACATGAGTTGTGCGTTTTGCGAATGATGACATTTTAACACTGATCTTTGTGCAGCTAACACGTTAACGCCTCACGTTTAAGTCCGTGTATTTCAACTACGCTGAAACGATGTCTCGATAAAGTTCTCAGTACTTTAAAGGGTTCAAAATTTAAATTCACATTTGCCATTTGGATTAAACTGTAGAGGCTTTAAAAAGAAAATCACGGAACTTCGGTCCTGGCACGATTTTGCCGGTATGTTCAATCCCCGGCGTGCTTCCAGAAAAAAAAAAACGAGCTATCAGGGAGTCCAAAATTGCTGCCGTGGGTGTTTGTGTCGGTACTCAGGGGTCGCTGCCTCTCCGCGGTCCCTAGATCCCGAGTGGAAAAATTTCCCTTTGTTCGCTTATACCTACAATTTGATGCCAGTACATTGGGTGAACCGTTGAAGTAAAACAAAAACAAAACAAACGCATCTAAAGTAAAACATAAAAGATGAGCGACCCTTAAACCAGCTTGAGTTTTTCTTTGTCACATTTTACAACTGTTTCATAATAGAAACATTTTAAACAAGATCCGCATATTGTCCAGCCCTCTCAATAAATCAAAGCGACTTATAAAAAGTACAGCGCTCCGATCCCTACACAAGGACGCGTCTGAAACCATCCGAAACACGTCAAAAAAGATGGTCGCGCACAGCGCTGCCACACTTCCTGACCGGCGTCCATCTGCAATCGCCCTCAACTAAGCGTTCCCTAGTCGACACCAAAGCGTACACGAGACAGAACAGCAGCCAAAAAAGTACAAACCCTACCATGCACAAAAAGGCCTCTAGTCCCAATGAAACAAACAAAAAAAAAACATTAAGCACACGCGCGATTGCTTCTCTTTTGTGCTGCTCCGGGGATATGCAAACCGACAACTGCAGCAGCATGAAAGTGTTGCACCAGAGAGGCGACACATCAAGGAATTCGAACCCACCTGCACTTTGCAGCTCATAAACCTCGACAGTCCGACTCCCCTTCTGTTACAAAGTGTCAGTTTTATCGCCCTTTCCGGCATCTCACTGCACCTGCGTGTATTTTTTTCCTTCTTAACAGTATAAACACAAGCAGGGAGTGCTGGCGCACCCTCGCGGCCATATAAGGAATAAGCCATTCCTCTGTAGATGACGCTGTTTGTCGAGGGTGACTTTCATGTTCTACTCTAAAATCACTAAAGGCTCTCAGTGTTTTCAGACCGGGTAGTTTCATGCCTTGATGTCACGAGTTCTAACTATATAATAGATCGGATTTATTCTGGACATTTTTGCAATATTTCAGAGTAATCACATAAAGAATACTACTGAGCGATCTTTGCACACTCACTCGGGACTTTTTATTTGCATTAAGGTAACGGCCTCATTACCTGACTAAATCTTGCTCGATCCACTGAATGATTTGTTATTTTAAGAGGGTTTAGCCAAAGTTCCTCTGATGTAAATATTTTCTGAGCATGGTTATTTCAAACATTTAGGTTAGCTGGACGTATGACTCTGACAGCTTCTCGAGACCGATCAAACCGCTTCCTCGGCAAAACAGAATTAGTGTAGAAGAGTGCCACCGCGCTTCGCAGTGCAGCAGGACTTTAGGACAAGAAGTGTTAAGATCGCTTAATGACGATGACTGTAATTGTGAAGTACTGTATAAATATACTGTATAATTTTAAAGTATTGTGGTGTTTACAATTTTCCGAGAAATGCAATACATAAAAAAATGCAGTTTTTCATTTACACTCTTAAAAAACCAGTGGAACACATGGTTCTCGATTATGGTGTACTTTGTTAAGATATTATCCTCAATATCGACATATTATTAAAATATTAATATAACTCGAGTGATCCACAAAACTGGGGATGCCAAACCGCTCCTTTGTGCTTTTATGCTTAGGACGCCAAGTTTTATTGTTGTTGTTGTTGATGATGATGATGATGCTTTTAGAAATAGTTACTGTATATTAATTTGCTGCTAACCACAGCGCTGTATAGCGCTGAAAGGCCTATGCTTTTCTTTATTGGGAACGGCTGTAAATTCTCCTGATAGAGAGCGCCAAGCCCGACTGCTCCTGATTGCAGACTTTCAAGCACAGAGGTCGCTGTTGAGCCACCTTCGCACTCTTCACGGACTTTGTTTCTATGGGAGTTATTTTCTGCAAAAAAAGGAAATGAAAATTCAATCTCTCTTTTAAAACTACATTTTCAAATTCTACAGACAGTAATGCTGCAAAAAATTAAAATAAAACGAAATAACACCATTTCCAATTTCATTTTCAAAGTCTACACGCATAGTGACTGGAATCCCCTTTAATGTCTATAGCTCATCAATCTTAATAATCTTGTTAGAGCTGTACACAGTATATGAAATTAAATTTATAGCAAAATTGTTTTAGAAGTGTTACTTTATGTATTTAATGATTACAGTCATTTGATTTCTTTTAAGTGTCAACAAACTGATAAACAAGGCAGGCTGAGTTATGGGATGCATTCTTGACCTGCTGGAGGTAGTAGTAGAGAAGAGAAGAGTAGAGAAGAGAAGAGAAGAACGACAAAACTGATGGTCATTATGAACAGTGCTGCATGTTCTCTGTGACACAGAAACATTAAGTACTTTTAGCCAACTGATTGTACAGCATAGGTGTGTCAAGAAATGCTTTTGAGGCACCCCTATACCTACAGGAATATACCTGCATAATGTCTCACTGTGACTGCTCTTTTATCTTTAGCCAAGTCAGAAGTTTTGTTGTCATTTTTGATGTTTGTTAAGATATTTTTTGAGCTTCTGTAAAAAGAAAAAAATCCTTTTGGGAAAAATAAAATGTCTATCTATCTATCTATCTATCTATCTATCTATCTATCTATCTATCTATCTATCTATCTATCTATCTATCTATCTATCTATCTATCTATCTATCTATCTATCTATCTATCTATCTATCTCCAAATAACAAACAAGCTCAATAGTAACCTTGATCTCATTTCCACCTCTGTGTGTTCACCATGAAATGGTTCATGAAGTACTTGGAAAGAAACAATAAAATAAATGATGGACCAAGAAGTGTTAATTTGCTTTCTTCCCAGAAACACCTTAATGGCATCTTCAGAAAAACAAAACCTGCAATATCAGAAATTCCTGACAAAGCAGAAAGATAGTGTTAAGAGGCATATAAATAAATAACTTGTTTTATTAACAGCAGAAACTACCTTCTAATGTAGAGTCTGGGTGGAGTCAAAATCTGCAACCACTGCAGACCTCCAGGACCAAAAATGAAGACCCTGGACTAGATCACACAAGGCAGTTCTGGTCAAAGAGGCTATATTGGTTGCAGACATTTGTTGGACCCAATTTCTTATTTAGACATTAATTTCTTTGGGTTATGGAAGTTGTCATATGCAGTAATTTAACATTCTGCCTTTTATCATTTTTATCACTTTTCTTTGTCAGAAGTTTCTTTTATCCTGTATTTTGTTTTTCCCAGGAAACATTTACAAAAACATGTCTATAACTGGAAAGAATTATTGAAGAAAAATAATTGCTATCAAATATTCTACAGATGTTCGTCGTAATATCTACCCTGGTAGCAACAGAGTGCCTTGTGGCCTTGTTATCTCTGGATGCAAAAATGTCCTTCACAGAGTCAAACTGGGTTATTTATTCATCTTCACAGCCATATTGTTATTTGGATTTAACATATGTGCATGGAATAAACTACTATACTCTGGCCCAAAATCTTCATTTTGCTCAAATAATGTAAATTCTGGTTATTTAACTTTATGAAGTGAAACTGGACAATTTTTAGCCACCACCAGTGGTCTCCTATTTTCAGAAATATTCAGACAGAGAGGAAAGAACTTGGAGCAAAAATGTTCACTTTATGCAAACATATGGCTCTTTATATTTCTGAGCCATACTTATTATTTTTATATGTACTAAAATGTCAAGGTTTAAGATCATACAGTATTATTTCCTGTGAACAGCCTTGTATCTAACTGTATTTCTTAAATTTTCCCACAACAGTTCACATACTTGGAAATCACTATTAAAAGTAAATAAATTAGCAACACAAGGAGAATTGTATGAAGCAAAAGAGTGTAGGCAGTGTGGCTTTTAAAGGGGGAAGCCCTCCCACCTGTCAATATCTCCAGTTATTTTAAGGCTATTTTGTATTACTTTCTTTATTTGTGTATTTTAAGTAATTTTTTAATTATATTTCACACCTGTTTTGTCACATTCTGGAAGACATCATTCAAGATTATCCCATGCTGGTTGCTTTTTGGTGCCTCTCTCACCACTTGGCCAATTGAGCACACACTTCAGTTTATGATGTTTCCTGATGTTTCAAGTTTGCATTTCTCGTTGAGCTTCCTAATTCTAGAAGTGAATATTCCACATTTAGTGTGTTTATATTGCATTAACAATTATAAATACAGTATGTCATCCTGAGAATCATCAAGTCTGTATATTGTGTGGCGGACGGCTGGGGTCTATGCCTGGCCGGGACGCCCCTTCATTATATGTTCAGGGTGAACAGCCATGGACTGTGCAATACCTCCCCCTGGACGCTAGATGCACCCTCCCCCCACCCCCACCCCCAGGTTGTAGCGGTGCCTCGGTTTCCCGCAGGGCTCCATGAGAATTGGGTGCAGCCCTGTTGGATTCCGAAGGTGCTGCCAGGGGGTGCTGCAGCTGGGACTCCTGAGCCCGTATGGGCAGCATATTCGCTATACCTGGAAGTGTAGCCGGAACTCGGCAATCAACCACCTGGAGCACTTCTGGGTGGACTATAAAAGTGCCCACCAACCACCACTCAGCGGCCAGAGTCGGAAGCAGGAGGATGAAGCTTAGAGGAGGAGTGGTGGAGCCAAAGAAGATTTTGCTTGTGTGTTTATTTGTGTACTGGAGACTGTGTTGTGCCTGTGGGGGTCACGGGAAAGACGTGCCCCACAGGTGAAGAAAAATAAAAAAGTTCTTGGGATTTACAAGTGCCTCCGGTGTGAGTCTGTGTTGGGTCAGGCACCTATATAGCACCTTTTACAATTGGTAAAAGCCAAAGGTACAACTATGTTACATTTTTCTCTTTTTTCATTAGAGGTTATTAAAAGGATAATGAGCTATGAATTAATTTTACTTAAAACTCTTACTGATCTTATAATATCAATATTTAGAAGTGAGTATGCTTTGTTATTTCACTGTTTAATGGGGCTGAAAGTGAAAGTACAGTATGTCCCCTCACAGATTTTTCACTGGTGCTGGTCAATCAAACCTTTCTGTCTTTTACCTAAAATGAAAGAACGTAATCTAGTTCATGCAAAAATAAAACATTATCTTCACAGGGATTTAATGTTCCATTTAAAGAATATACTCAACTATATTGTTTTTTGGGTCAGTTGACCGCCAAGGTATGAAAGTGGTCAACAAATTGTAGCATTTTTACAGAAATATCTGCTGGTTTCTCAGTTACTTAGCAAGGCACACCTTGGTAGAGGACTTTTGTTTTCCTGATGCTGTGGGACAAGTCAAAGGCTCTTGTAGGCCTTGGTGAAGAGATTATTTTCCAAATATTTAGCAAAATGGCTTAATCATCTGTATATTGGAAAAGGATGATGATTGTCCTAGTCACTTTTGTCCTAAGCTTAAGGCACTTTGTTTTTTAAGAACCCCCCATTAAAGCAGTATTTGTCTTCATGCCACAAGAAAATCAGTCAGAGATTGGAAGCAGAATAACTTGGAGGTAAATGGTTAAAAGCATCAGGGTGACAACAAAGTGTTTTTACTGATACTGACCCTTATATGTTTTCTAGTTATTTGTTTAATCACTTTCTATGTGCACAAATAATGTTACATTTTGTACTTATTTATTATTTTTATCATTGTTTTGGTGATGACATTTTGTTGCCATTTGTGCATTTAGTTGTTCATGGACATTTATTTTGTGTGGTTGCTTTGGGTCACCATGGTCAGTGTGGTTGTAAAGCATATGACACATGTGCCATGTGACCTGTGACATCATGACAGTCATTTTATAAAGGATTTTGTCTTTGTAGCAATGTCAAGGAAAGAATTTTGAGGAGGAAAATTTTTTATGTTTTTGAGCATTCTCCTTAGGAAATTTCTGGTTTTGTTTTTAACATTGTATTTAGTGCTACCCCATATATGTGATATTGAATCTCTTTTTGTATCAACATTTTGACCTTCGGTACATTTAGCTACTTTTTAATAGTTCTAAAATCTTTAGTAATGTTGCATAGTTCGCTGGTGTATTTTATGACTTGACACTAGGCCATTTGCCAGCTTTTTCAGAAGTCCTTTCATTTAATGTGACATTTAATTTTGCTTTGTAATTTACTTTATAATTTTGTGCTGCTTTGCCTTGTGATTTTGTTTGATATGTGAAGCTCCTGAAGGCAGGGATAATAATTTAAAAATATGTATCACTCATTTTTTTCTAAAGTCACTTAATGGAATTTATGGCTATTCCAGAAGCACAGCAGGAACTAGACAAGAACAGAACTCAATTGTAGTCCACGTAACAGTCATGCACATACATCCACACCGATACACTTACTCACTCACACAGAGATATAAGAGGAAATCTGGAGTATGCTGTGAAAATCCATGTGGTCAGAAGAAACTCCACAAACTCCACACAGAGAGTGTTTTCTTACCAAAATTCAAATTCTGTCTTCTGAAGCTATGAAGCAGCAGTGTTAACATTACACCAACAAGTCACCCTACTATAATATGTAGTGTTTGATTAATTATTGTAAGGGTTTAAGCTTATTCAGCAGGTCATTTTCATTTGACCAAATCTGGACAGAGGCTAGTTAGAGTATTAAACCAAGATCAAGTTCAAAATTTTTTTTTGTTATAAATACATAACACAATGAAGATCCTATTTGACTAATGACAGTAATACATTACCAACAATAGACTTTGAAAAGAATAAACACAGATAGTAAATACTACAAAATACATCAAAATAGAGCAAATACATTAACTCAAAATGTGTGCAACATAAAACTTTAAACAAATATTTTTGGGAAAAAATGTAAACCAGGGGTCCTCAACTCCAGTCCTGGAGGTTCCACCGTGGCTGCAGGTTTTCATTCCAACCCTTTTCTTAATTAGTGACCTGTTTATGCTGCTAATTAACCTCTTTTGAATTCATTTTAATTGACTTGCTCTTGAAGACTCAGACGCTTTAATTTTTTCTTTTTCCTTAATTAGCAGCCAAACAATAATGAGATACAAAATGAGCCAAAACATGACCAGCAAACTGCGTCCATCATATAATATTTGAAAATAAAGGAAGGTGAAAGTCTTAGGAATGTTGCTCTGCTCAGGTCCACAAAACATTTTAACAGTGCTCTTAGAAAAGAGAAAATCAACAATGTTGGAAATGTCTACTATTGCACAGTGAGAACTGCAACAATCCATGGAATTAAAGAACGGGTATAATTAACAACATGAATCAGAGCCTAATTAAGCAACTGGTTGGAGTTTCAGGCCCTGTCTTAGTTGGTTTTCTGTTGGTTCACTCACTTCACATTTCATTTCTGTTTGTGAGCCATTTAAGGAAAGAAATGAAGCAATTCAGAGGAACGATGAAGAAATTCAGGGGATCAAATCTGAAAAAAAGTAAATTAAAATTAATTCAAAAGAAGTTAATTAGCAGCAAAAACATGTCACTAATAAAGAAAAGGATTAGAATGAAAACCTGCAGACACTGGGGTCCTCCAGAATGAGAGTTGGGGACCCCTGGTGTAGACAAGCAAGCAATTGCAGATCAAACTGAATTATGCATATGTGAGATAACAGGAAATGGAAAATAACAGAAAACTGTTATTTAGAGACATTTGGTGTTTCCATTTTTAGGCCCATGTGACATTTCCTAGGTCTCATATTGCATTCTGGGCTAGGGTAGTGTTAGCATATGGCTGCCATATTTCTTTACACAGTCCCAAATGTTGCATTACAAGTTCCAGGATTCATTACTAGCTGAACGTGCATAGCAGGTGCTCTCTTACTCCAGCTCCCCTTGCATATATGTTAGTCAAAATGGATTTACCATTGAGAACAATTACGTGGAGGTCAAAACCAGGACAGCAAAGGTGAAAACATTTCTTTATTTGTTTCTGTGCTTTGAAATCATGAATTTCACCTTGCACATGTGCAGGACTCGTTCAGGCATGTAGCACTTTTCTTCCAGATGGCTGGGAGGGGTACTGATTCTATTTGGACACCCCCAACTGGTGAAGAATATAACATTCACACTAATGTTTGGTCACCTTCATGCATACACAAAGTGATTACTGCATGTTGCAGAAGAGGGTCCTGGACAGCAAGAGAGGACCTTAGGACAAGCAGCATGAAATGGCCTCTTAAAGATCCAACAATCTAATTCAGTGTTCATTTATTTGTCTCATTATGTGAAAGAAGAAACATCTAAAGGACACTTAATCCTCAGCTGTATGGGAAATGTGAACAATGTAAGGACTGAAGTGTTAACATGAACTTTTCCTAGATTGTTAATATTTGGTGCAGGAAGACAATTGAAATTCAACAGAACAATAATGAAATCAAGCATACACATGCAAGTAGTTTTTTATTTGAGAATGGTGAGGTATGGTCAGACTGTGAAACCCACTAAGGTGACAGAATTAAGTGTTGAGAGCAACTCGAGATTTAATGTTCAGACCATTGTTAAGATTACAAATTATGGTCTGAAGCTGCCTGTGATCCCAGAAGAAACACAAAAGAAACCAAAGATATAAAAATGCAGTTTTATTAAAGAAATAATACAGAGAAGAAGACAAAACAAGTTATAAAAGTAAACAAATAAAGAAAAATAACACCCTAGCTGTTCCCCTGGCTTGACTAATGCAGATTTTACAACTCTATATGGCCTGCATAATGCCTTGAGCACTTACCAAACTAGTAATTACAGTAAAGCTACCTTTACTGCCTGCTGTACATTTGATATGGCCTCATTTCCTTTTTCAAGTTTAATAGTTATCCTATCTGTTTCCTAACTACCATAAAGTTGAAAAGGGATTTAATCCACATCCAAGTAGTACTTCCAGGTATACTCCAATACTTCCTTTAAAGGAACAGTTACCTAGCATTGCAGAGGTATATATAAACTGGGGAAAACTGTCTTTTGGGAATTCAACATGGCTGAACATCACGACAATAAAACAAAAATATGCACTCAGACAAAAGCTGTAATCCTGCAGGACAATGAAATTGTTACCAAAATTAGTTGAGAAGAAAAAACTGTATGTACCTGTGATTTTAGATGAGATTCTGCTTTGACAACTGCAAAACATTGTGCATGCTGATGATAGTTTCCTGTGCACTCCTGCTGCCTCATGAGACTTGTAGTCCCTGTGTTGGCAGTGGTTTTTTGTGTTACTCTCCCCCTCTTTACAACCCCTCTCCCCAATATGCTATGAAGAATTTAGTGAATATAAGTTCAGCACTTTTGATGTGATTAGCAAATACACAAACAGAGAAACGAACAGCTTACAATATTATTTATAGAGAAGAAGAGTCTCCCTGTACTTCCTAGTGTAATTGGGTTGTATGCCATAGTCCTGGTGATATCCTAAAGAATAATGAGGCATAAAGCTTCTTGATTTTGGCAGTCCACTGACATGGTTACTTGCATTGTCAATGCCAGTTGTATTTCTGTCAGGGCGTCCTACAACTGAGCTCCTGTCCTATAAGACATTAAACTCCTTGCGGTTCTAGTAAAAAATTATTTATTATTAATGATGGTTGATTATTCTCATGTGTAGTTATTTTTATCAGAAATATTTTCTCTTTTATATTTTTTCAATGAAGGAATGGGATGTGTAAGCTCAAAACCTACCATCCACACATCTGTTTAGTTCAAATTAAAACAAAAAATATATCACGAGTTCAGAAAGAAGTATGCAGTTTTAAATACTGCTTATTGAACATTCGCTCTCTTGGAAGTAAAGCTGTTTTAGTAAATTATATTATATTAACTACAAAATCTGATCTGTGTCTTCTCACTGAAACCTGGCTTAGTAAATCTGACACTGTTCCCCTAGCTGAGGCATCACCAGATAGGTACACATTCCTTCATAAGTCTAGAGATTCTGGTCAAGGAGGAGGCCTTGGAATAATACATTGTAACAAAATGTAAATCACTTCTAAAAATTTAGGTGACTTCACATCCTTTGAGGCATTCATTTTAAATATTAAAACAGATTCAAACACAATTGTAGTGCTAGTCTACAGACCACCGGGGCCATATTCATTGTTCAAATGCAGGAGTGTATTTATCAAATGCAGGATTGTATTTACTACAGATGCTCGACAAAAGCAAACAATACCTTTAATTTAAATTTTCATTTTATATGCTGATCTAATAAGAAAAATATCATACAAACATCTGTGGCGTCATAGTAGATTGCATTAAGCTCTGTCACACACGTGTGTTTAGGAGACAGCCAAAGGGCTTAAATACGGGTAGTTCCATGCCAGACCAAGGGGGGGCGGAGTGCACTAATTTTTTCTCTCGATCTTTTGCAGACCATTCTAGGGAAATCCCACCCGGCTCTGGGGCAGCCACTGACGTCACTTCTGGTTCCGGTCGGGATGACATCACTTCCGCTACTGGCCTTTAAAGCTGCCATCTTGCTACCTGGAGATCAGTTCTGTTTTGGACTCGGTTGAATGAACATGTCGATGTTTTTCGATACTTTTTGCAGCCGTAATCGATTAAATGGGTGGCTGCCCCAAACCTTCTCGATGTCTTTTGGTCGTTTTTCTGACAGTGGTGTAGTCAGCAGGATGGAGGAATCCCTGAAGAGAACGGGGCCGGACCTGAATCATGTCCAGGTGGGAGAGTGCCTGGGCTGAGCTTTCGGGTGGGGAGTGCATCTCGGGTTTCGGAAAGAACCGGTGCAGACTCCGCTCCCTTTGTCTAGCTCTGGATCACCTAAATTGAATAGGGAGAGTGTCGTTGGGACACACAGACATGGGCTGGTCTCTATGGGGGATATGATGGGGACTTATTATGCTCTCTCGGAGGAGAGAGCTGTCCGTCCCACCGGGGCTAAGGTCCCAAAGGAAGGTGAACGTTCCCCAGACCAGCAGGTGAAGAAAATAAAAAACTGGAGGTTTAACCCTGAACGGCCTACCCAAGAACAGCTCAACGTTCTCTGGGAAGAGGTGGCAGGCTGGTTAAGGCCCGCTGAATGTACCACCTTTCAACTAGTTGTCACGCACGCGCGCATGGGGAGTCGCAGAACGACCCGGGTAGTAGCGCGAAATCCGAAAGCCATACGGGACGGGCAGGCAACTAACCTTGTTCTCTTTATTTTCCCAGAAAGAAAGAAACGACGACACCCTGAATCGTCTCCCGTTCCTCCACTTCCGCATCTTCCTTCCCTCTGATGACATCAGTATCCCAGACTACACCATTCCTCGTTACCCAGCATTCCTCTGTTCAATTCCGGTCCCCTCTATAAATGTTCCCCCATCAAGCCATATTGTTGTTAGCAGTTAACAAGTGAATGCACTCTGGACTGTATAACCTGATTTTTGAAACTTCTTTACAGTATACGGGGCCGGAAACCCCAAACTTTTATGCTCTGTTGTGTCTTTACTTTACATAGTGACAAAAGTGGCCTGTTTTTTATTTATAAATAGCCTGCCAGAGCATTTCACCCAGCCGGTCTGGGGAGAATTTGCAAACGTAAACAAGCTCATTGAGCTCATAGAAACATCTAGGGCAGCCTCACAATTTGAGAGGGCTGAATGGTCCTTAAGTAGAAGCTGTAGAGATTACGTCCCTCTTACACTGCCCTCTCGACATAAACCGGAGTTTGCATCGGAGTCCCCGATCCCGCGGGCGCGGTCCTCGCTCGGAGGCGAGGCGGAATGTAAGAGGAGAGAGAGGGATGGGTTGTGTGCACTTTCAAACCCCCTGGCTTTGGCTCATAAAGGTGAGGTCATAGTAAATGGCTACAAGGTAGAAGCCTTATTTGATTCCAGCAGCAACATTTCTATTGTTGATTGCCGATATGTACTACCGCGACAGTGGTTAAAAACAAAGACCAGAATTACCTGTGTACACGGAGATGTCCGCGCCTATGACTCCGCCCGGTGTTTCATCTGCCACGGAGGAATACTCCGAAAACTCGTTGTAGCTGTACTTCCAAATCCACCGTGTGCAGTGATTCTCGGGCGGGACTGGTCTGACATTAAAAGCGGTGCAGTACTGATCTCGCCTTATTCGAAATTAGGCCTAGTAACCGATGGGAATCCACCGTCTCAGGTTGTCTCCACACCGTGTACGTAGCCGGTGGAGAGAGATATGGGAAACCCCGAGGAGGACGGAGAGCTTCCCGGCCCGTCGCGGACTAATACGTCATCAGTCCGCACCTCACCAGAGCGGGACGACTCTCTGCCCCTTGAGGTCAGCCCGGACCCTCTCTCAGATCTGAGCTTTCAATTCAGACAAACACCGGCATCATTTAGAAGGGAGCAGTGGAATGATGATTCCCTTAAGTTTGCGAAGAATGTAGTAGTCCTCGGCAATGGCCAACGCACCAATCAGCCCATGCCACAAGGACCCCACTTAGTGTTAGAAAATGACTTTTTATATCGGGTCAGTGAACACGAGGGGGGAGTGCGGAAGTTACTGCTAATTCCACGAACTTTCCGGTGGCAAGTTTGTGAGTTAGCGCACGCCCATCTCCTAGGAGGCCACTTGGGCACTGAAAAAGCTTTAGAGTGTATTAAGCTCCGCTTTTATTGGCCGGGAATTAACGAGGAGGTTCGCCGCTTCTGTGTTTCATGCCCGGAATGTCAGCTGCGGCAAATTCCTAGGAGGGACCGTGCTCCTCTCGTTCCCCTCCCCTTAATTGATGTTCCCTTTGAAAGGATAGGGGTCGACATAGTGGGACCCCTGGAACCCTCTGCCCGAGGACATAAATATATATTAGTCCTCGTGGATTATGCAACCCGATATCCAGAAGCTGTCCCATTGTGCTCAGCTAATTCTAAAGCAATCGCACGGGCACTAATGGAGGTCTTTGCGCGAGTTGGAATCCCTAAAGAAGTCCTTATGGACCAAGGGACGCCGTTTACCTCGGAGACATTCAAGGAAATGGCCAAGTTACTCAAAATAAAGCACTTGAGAACCGCGGTGTATCATCCTCAAACCGATGGTTTAGTAGAGAGATTTAATCAGACTCTCAAACAGATGCTTTGCAAGGTGGTCAGCAGGGATGGGAGGAATTGGGATCAACTCCTTCCCCTCGTACTCTTTGCCTACCGGGAAGTCCCGCAAGCCTCAACAGGGTCTCACCCTTTGAATTATTATATGGGCGACAACCCCGGGGCATATTGGACATTCTAAAGCAAGGTTGGGAAGGAGAGGCCCTTCCCACAACTAATATTTTGGAATATATTGCGCAGTTACGCGATAGATTTGAGAAGATTCAACCCATATTAAAAAGTCACATGCAAGAGGCGCAATCAGCACAGGCCCACTATTACGACCGTGGCACGACACTCCGGGAGTTCCAGCCGGGGGATCGAGTCATGGTATTGGTTCCCACCTCCCACTCTAAACTACTTGCCCACTGACAAGGGCCATACGAAGTTAAAGAGCGAAAGGGCCTCGTCGACTATTTGGTGAAACAACCCAATCGTCGACCGAGAGAGCGGATATATCACGTGAACCTGCTGAAACCGTGGAAGGAAAGGGACCCTGATCCCACCTCCGGCCAGCCCCGCTCCCTTTTTGCTCAAAGTAACACCCTTAACTTCGGGTCTAATTTAAATAACCAACAGAGGCGGGAGCTAGAGACATTTATCTCGTCCGTCCCGGAGGTGGTTGACGAAATCCCCGGAAGGACTTCTCTGGTTGCCCATGACATTGTGACTGAACCCGGGGTCATAGTCCGAGAACGCCCGTACCGTCTTCCCGAGGCAAAGAAAGCAGAAGTGGAACTGGAAATCAAGAGCATGCTGGACCTAGGAGTCATAGAGGAGAGTCATAGTCCCTGGTCCAGCCCAATTGTCTTGGTTCCTAAGCCCGACGGAAGTTGAAGGTTTTGCAATGACTTCCGTCGACTTAATCAGGTCTCACTGTTTGATGCTTATCCCATGCCTCGAGTGGATGACCTCCTTGAGAGGCTTGGACAGGCAGAATACTTGACCACACTTGAGATGACCAAAGGGTACTGGCAGGTTCCTTTAACGGACTCCACAAAGGGTAAAACCGCGTTTAGCACCCCTAGTGGGCACTGGCAGTATCGTGTCCTTCCATTTGGGTTACATGGGGCTCCTGCAACTTTCCAGCGTCTGGTGGACAAAGTGCTCCACCCCCATAACACGTATAGTGCTGCCTACCTGGATGACGTCATCATGTATTCCAGCACCTGGAAGGAACACCTACAGCACGTTGGAGCCGTGTTACGGACACTGGGAGAAGCCGGTCTTCGCATCAACCCAAAGAAATGTTTCTTTGGATTGGAGGAAGCCAAGTATTTGGGCTACCTGGTGGGTCGTGGTGCGGTGAAGCCGCAGTGCTCTAAAATACAAGCCATTTTGACATGGCCCCGTCCGCGAACCAAGCGGCAAGTCCAGGCATTTCTCAGATTAGCGGGGTATTACCGCCCGTTTGTACCACGTTTTTCGGAGAGAGCCGTGCCCTTGACTAATTTAACAAAGAAGAGGGCTCCTAACACTGTGGTATGGACTGATATGACTGAGGCAGCCTTCAGTGACTTAAAAAAGGCCCTGACGTCGGCACCCGTTTTAAAGGCGCCTGATTTTTCACGGCCTTTTATCCTCCAGACGGACGCTTCGGACACAGGCCTAGGGGCAGTGCTGAGCCAAAGTGTCGATGGTGCTGAACACCCCATCATGTTTCTGAGCTGGAAACTGTTGGATCGGGAGACCAGATACGCGGCAGTGGAAAGGGAGGCTCTTGCAATTAAGTGGGCGATCACACAGTTGAGATACTACCTCTTGGGTCGGGAGTTTACTCTAGTCACGGACCATGCCCCTTTACAGTGGATGGCCCTACACAAGGAGTCTAACCCACGAGTCACGAGGTGGTTCCTCGATCTGCAACATTACAAGTTTTCGCTCATTCATCGGAAGGGTTCTCTACACGCCAATGCCGATGCTCTCTCCCGCGTTCACGACCTCTCGGTGCAGGATGCCCGACCCGACGGGTCTGGGCTAAGGGGGGGACCCTGTCATACACGTGTGTTTAGGAGACAGTCAAAGGGCTTAAATACAGGTAGTTCCATGCCAGACCAAGGGGGGGCGGAGTGCACTAATTTTCCCTCTCGATCTTTTGCAGACCATTCTAGGGAAATCCCACCCAGTTCTGGGGCAGCCACTGACGTCACTTCTGGTTCCGGTCGGGATGACATCACTTCCGCCACTGGCCTTTAAAGCTGCTATCTTGCTACCTGGAGATCAGTTCTGTTTTGGACTCGGTTGAATGAACATGTCGATGTTTTTTGATACTTTTTGCAGCCGTAATCGATTAAATGGGTGGCTGCCCCAAACCTTCTCGATGTCTTTTGGTCGTTTTTCTGACAGCTCATATTTGGTTGTATTACTTTTGTTATTTGAAATGTTTTGGCAATTTATTTTTAATGATCACAGACCAAAGAATACTGATCAAAGAATAAAAATCTAATCACAAAAAGGCAAATGTTTAACTGACCCAAGCTGGTTGCTCACTCAATAATTCTAAGGGGACAAAAATAAAGGTACATATGACACAACTCTGGAGGCACTTTGAGTCTGGTAGCCTGGTAGCAGACTGTAATGAAAGTACTTTTTGGAGAAGTTTCTCGTACAAATTTTCAGCTATCATCTCGGAAGCCAAAAAATGAACAATGACAAAATTAAAGGCATTGTGATTTCTATTACTATAATGATATATCAGACAATAACTATTGTAAAAAGCAGCAATCAGCCTTGTCGGTTGAAGACAATGTAGAATCTTGCTATATAAGAAAAATGCGAGGAGTAAAAAATGTACACTATACCTTGAAATTGCAAATACAAAAGTACTGAATCTTCTACTTCAAGTCGTCAAACTCAGATCCTGGAAGGACGCAGTAGCTATAGGTTTTTGTTCCAGCCACTTCCTTATTTAATAACCATTGCTGCTACTAATGGAACATATTGCTTTTGCTTTAATTTTAATTGACTTGCTTTTTAAGATTCAGAACTCTTAAATATTTTTCTTTTCTCCTTAACCATAAACCAAAAAATAATGAGATACAAAGCAAAGCAAAATTGTTGAAATGACATCATCCAGACATTGGAGTATGTGAATTTCCCCTTGGGATTAATATCTATCTATCTATCTATCTATCTATCTATCTATCTATCTATCTATCTATCTATCTATCTATCTATCTATCTATCTATCTATCTATCTATCTATCTATCTATCTATCTATCTATCTATCTATCTATCTATCTATCTATCTAATCCCATTTACATTTGTTTGTCCCTCATGTAAATTCTCTTTCAATAAACTATTAAATATTGAAGGTCTAAGAAATTAATTTAATCAGGCCCAAAAATAACTTGGATGGTGTTCTCACAAAAAAGAAAATCAACGTCTGGAGATGTTTGATGTTGAAGATTGAGGGTACTAAGAACCCTTAGAATTAATTATTGTGTTTCATTAACAGCAAAACTGGCTTCTAATCATGAAATAGGTTGGAGCTAAGATGGTTGACCTCTAGTATAGGAGTTGAAGAGCCTTGAGTTAGCCGGGTGGCATGGTGGTGCAGTGGTAGCACTGCTGCCTCACAGCAAGGAGACTGGGGTTTGTGTCCCAAGTCCTCTGTGCATGGTGTTTGCATGTTCTCCCCATTTCTGCATGGGTTTCATCCCACTGTCCAAAGGAATGCAGGTTAGGTGGATTTGCAATACTAAATTGGCCCTAGTTTTTGGTGTGTGTTTGTGTGTGTTTGGCCAGCAATGGACTGGCCCCCTGTCCAGGGTTTGTTCCTGCCTTACACCCTATACTAGCAGGGATGACCTTGAGGTAGCTTGTCATTTATTTAATTGAGCAAAAACAAAGATTCTGAATCTTAAGAGGCACATCACTTGAAATCTTACAATTGGCTACTAATTAAGAAAGTGGATGAAGTGAAAACCTGTAGCTAATGCAGGCCTTCAGGACCTGAATTTCACTTAATGAGTCATTAGTGTGAACTGGACCATCAAACTTGTGATTTATATTACAATGACATAGACATTAGGCAGCACTATCAACATTATGAGCTGGGCAAGTAAGAAAGCCATTCCCACTGGAAAAATTCTGTCTATTCAGGTCCAGTGAAAGCAATAAGGTTTTATTGATTCCCTTATTCACACACATATGGTACTCCCTGTGCTCATATATTTCTCAATATTCAAAAAATAAGTATTGATTTTACATATAAAAACATGGATACAATTTAGTTGTATGAAAATTAACATGACAAGGAGTGTACAATCATGCTTAAAAATACAGCCTATCTTTGGTATTCTAATACCCACAAGAGAGGTCCTGCATTTTAAGGCCATTGTTAACTTTATGTATTGTCCTGATAATGTACATAAGAAATGTACTGACACCAGCGTTTAAAAGGATATAAGGGACTATAAAATGTCTTAGGTACCTAGAGACTGCATTCTTTACAGTATACAGTATATATATATTGTGGGAAATGGCCGGCTATTCATCCCGGCCAATACCCCCAGGCCGCTAGATGGAGCCCTCCCTGTAGCATGGAAGTGCCCCGAAGACCAGCAGGGAATTATGGGCAATGGAGTTTTTATTCCCAGCCCTGCTGGACACCGTGGGGCCCACCAGAGGACGCTGCAGGGAGGCTCAAGGACTTGTACGTGCCCTATAACCCGGAAACACGTCATGATCATATGGCCAGAAGGAACGACGTGTTTCCGGGTTGAAGAGAAGGACTTTTTATCTGACCCAGAAGTGATAAGAAATCACATGGATGGGAAATACTTCTGGGTCAGGGAATAAAAAAGGACTGTGGGAAAGCCCAGACGCTGAGCTGAGCTGGGAGGTAGGGTGGCGAAGTGTCTGGGAGAGAAGGATTGATTATTGTTATTGGTGAAAAAGTACTTGTATGTGTAGTGTGGAGTGGAGGGTGCTTTATGCACATTATTATCATAAAATAAATAATAATTGGAGTTTTACCCGGTGTTTGGAGTGGTACCTGAGGGTTCAAGGGAGCTCTAGCGCCCCCTACTGCTACAATATATATATGGAAACACAAAACACAAATGGAAACACATTTAAGGGAAATTTTGTACAAATGTTCAAACGTTTTTCTTCACACAGAGAGCAATAGACACATGGGATAAATTACCTGGTATTTTGGTGGACAGTAAAACATTGGGGACTTTCAACACTCAACTTGATGTTATTTTGAAGAAATTAGGTCAATACAGTTAACAAGATTTGCTGGGCTTGGTGTCCTGTTCAGATCAAAATTGTTCCAATGTTCTATTTTTTAAGTCTGACCAAAATTATATTGTGAGAAATTGTGAATTATTATCAACTGTGTTGGCTCTTTAAGTTATACAAAGTAAATCTTCTTCTTTTTCTTTCGGCTGCTCCTGTTAGGGGTTGGCACAGCGGATCATCTTCTTCCATATCTTTCTGTCCTCTGCATCTTGCTCTGTTACACCCATCACCTGCATGTCCTCTCTCACCACATCCATAAACCTTCGCTTAGGCCTTCCTCTTTTCCTCTTCCCTGGCAGCTCTGTCCTTAGCATCCTTCTCCCAATATACCCAGCATCTCTCCTCTGCACATGTCCAAACCAATGCAATCTTGTCTCTCTGACTTTGTCTCCCAACTGTCCAACCTGAGCTGACCCTCTAATGTACTCATTTCTAATCCTATCCATCCTAGTCACACCCAATGCAAATCTTAGCATCTTTAACTCTGCCACCTCCAGCTATGTCTCCTGCTTTCTGGTCAGTGCCACAGTCTCCAACCCATATAACATAGCTGGTCTCACTACTGTCCTGTAGACCTTCCCTTTCACTCTTGCTGATACCCGTCTGTCACAGATTACTCCTGACACTCTTCTCCACCCATTCCACCCTGCCTGCACTCTCTTTTTCACCTCTCTTCCACAATCCCCATTACTCAGTACTGTTGATCCCAAGTATTTAAACTCATCCACTTTCACCAACTCTACTCCCTGCATCCTCACCATTCCACTGACCTCCCTCTCATTTACACACATGTATTCTGTCTTGTTCCTACTGACCTTCATTCCTCTCTTCTCTAGAGCATATCTCCACCTCTCCAGGGTCTTCTCAACCAGCTCTCTACTATCGTTACAGATCACAATGTCATCAGCAAACATCATAGTCCACGGGGACTCCTGTCTAATCTCGGCTGTCAACCTGTCCATCACCATTGCATATAAGAAAGGACTCAGAGCTGATCCCTGATGTAATCCCACCTCCACCTTGAATGTATCTGTCACTCCTACCGCAGACCTCACCACAGTCACACTTCCCTCATACATATCCTGTACAACTCTTACATACTTCTCTGCCACTCCCGACTTCCTCATACAGTACCACAGCTCCTCTCGAGGCACCCTGTCATATGCTTTCTCCAGGTGCAAAAAGACGCAATGCAACTCCTTCTGGCCTTCTCTAAACGTCCCCATCAACATCCTCAGAGCAAACATTGCATCTGTGGTACTTTTTCCAAGCATGAAACCATACTGCTACTCACTAATCATCACATCACTTCTTAACCTAGCTTCCACTACTCTTTACCATAACTTCATGCTGTGGCTCATCAATTTTATTCCCCTTTAGTTACTGCAGTCCTGCACATCCCCCTTATTCTTAAATATCGGCTCCAGTACACTTCTTCTCCACTCCTCAGGCATCCTCTCACTTTCCAAAATTCCATTAAACAATCTGGTTAAAAACTCCACTGCCATCTCTCTTAAACACCTCCATGCTTCCATAAGTATGTCATCTGGACCAACGGCCTTTCCATTTTTCATCCTCTTCATAGCTGTCCTTACTTCCTCCTTGCTAATCCGTTGCACTTCCTGATTTACTATCTCCACATCATCCAAACTCTTCTGTTTCTCTTTCTCTTCATTCATCAACCTCTCAAAGTACTCTTTCCATCTGTTCAACACACTCTCCTCGCTTGTGAGTACGTTTCCATCTTTATCCTTTATCACCCTAACCTGCTGCACATCTTTCCCAGCTTGGTCCCTCTGTCTAGCCAATCGGTACAGGTCCTTTTCTCCCTCCTTAGTGTCCAACCTCTCATACAGCTCATCATACACCTTTTCTTTAGCCTTCGCCACCTCTCTCTTCACCTTGCGACTTATCTCTTTGTACTCTTGTCTACTTTCTGCATCTCTATGACTATCCCACTTCTTCTTTGCCATCTTCTTCCTCTGTATACTCTCCTGTGTTTCTTCATTCCATCACTAGGTTTCCTTTTCCTCCTTCCTCTCTCCAGATGTCACACCAGGCACCCTTACTACATCTGCTGTAGTTTTCCAGCTGTCTTGTAACTCTTCTCTGCCACCCAGTGCCTGTCTCACCTTCTCCCTAAACTCAACCTTGTAGTCTTCCTTTTTCAACTTCCACCATTTGATCCTTGGCTCTGCCCTCACTCTCTTCCTCTTCTTGATCTCCAGCGTCATCCTACAGACCACCATCCTATGCTGCTTAACTACACTTTCCCCTGCCACCACTTTGCAGTCTTCAATCTCCTTCAGATCAACTCTTCTGCATAGGATGTAATCTACCTGTGTGCATCTTCCTCCACTCTTGTATGTAACCCTATGTTCCACTCTCTTCTTAAAATACGTATTCACCACAGCCATGTCCATCCTTTTGGCAAAATCCACTATCCTCTGACCTTCTTCATTCCTCTCCTTGACACCATACCTACCCATCACCTCCTCATCTCCAGTGTTCCCTTCACCAACATGCCCATTGAAATCCACTCCAATCACCACTTTCTGTCCCTTGGGTACACTGTTCATCACTTCATCCAACTCACTCCAAAAATCTTCTTTCTCACCCATTGCACACCCAACTTGCGGTGCATATGCACTAACAACATTCATCATCACACCTCCAATTTCCAGCTTCATAATCATTACTCTGCCTGCCACTCTTTTCACCTCCAAAACACTCTTGACATACTGTTCCTTCAGAATAACTCCTACCCCATTTCTCCTCCCATCCACACCATGATAGAACAATTTCAATCCACCTGGCCTTACTCCCCTTCCATTTAGTCTCTTGCACACACAATATATTAACCTTCCTTCTCTCCATCATATCTGCTAACTCTCTCCCCTTACCCGTCATACTGCCAACATTCAAATTTCCTACCCTCAGTTCCACTCTCTTTACTTTCCTCCTCTCCTCCTGCCTCCGGACACGTCTCCCCCTCTTCTCCTTCTTTTTCTTCTTTGGCCAACAGTAGCCCAATTTCTGCCAGCACCCTGTTGGCTAACAGTACTGGTGGCAGCCGTTGTTAACCCGGGGCTTGACCAATCCGGTATGGAAATTTGTATTGTTGTCCGCATATTCATTTAGCAAAATTTTACACTGGATGCCCTTCCTGACGTAACCCTCCCCATTTATCTGGGCTTGGGACCGGCACGAAGAGATACACTGGTTTGTGCATCCCCTGAGGCTGGGTTAATTTATACAAAGTAAATGGAAACCTGAACATACAGAATTATTCCTTCTCAAATAGATTTAAGCAGCATTTAATAATTTATTATAAATAAAGTAAGGGCAAGGATATAAAATGAAAGTTCAAATGGTGTCCACACTCAAAACAGGCTTCACTTCACAAAGCACTGCATGCCATAAAGATTATAGGCAGCTTATAAAAAAATAACGTAAACCTGCCAGCCAACTCGCGAAACAGGCTTTGCAGCCCACACATACCAAAAGGCACCAAGTCTGTAAATTTAATGAGGGGTTAGGGGACTGCAGAAGTTAATTTGTAATTAATTGAATTTAGTAACAAAAATTATTTTAAAAAGCAAGACAAAAAAGAGAATCATGAAAGTTTTGGGGTTGAAGGATCTTACTTTTGGCTACTAGGACACCAAGTTAAAACTCTCTACTTATCATATATGGGCCTCTGAGCCACACTCTTACCTACAGGATGGGTCATCCATGAATTATTAAGACACTGCATGCAAGGAAGTTTTGAATGTGAAAGGTAACATCTGTTTTCCTTGCTCCTGCTTTTCTTTGCTGTACTGCAGGCATTATTACAGGAAAGTTTAAGTGTTCTTCTTCGGAGTTTATAGTATGTTTTTGGCCATTCTGTTATTTTGTTTTAACAGTGTTTGAAAATATTTCTGACATTCAGTATATGCTGAAGAAGTCAGTAATGGTAATATGTGGTGTGAGACACTTCTTCCATTCCAAAGGTTTTTAATCCAAGAAAAGGCAAAATATTAATAAATAATTAATAATAAAATTAAAAATTATGCAGTGGGCTGGCGCCCTGCCTGGGGTTTGTTTCCTGCCTTGCGCCTTGTGTTGGCTGGGATTGGCTCCAGCAGACTCCTGTGACACTGTAGTTAGGATATAGCGGGTTGGATAATGGATGGATGTATAAAAAATTACTTGAATTCTCTTGGTTTGTGAGGACTGATGTGACTTTGAGAATTCTTTAATTCACGAAAAAATGAATTAAGTCAAAGAGATAATCAGATGTGAAGAAAATATTCATTCCAAACAGTCCAGAGTATTCATTAACCTCCTAATTAATGGATTATATTACCAGTGTTAAATATTTAGAAATCCTCAACATCATTAATATTCTGATTATATCTTTCTTCACTCATACGCTTTGCATTTTTACATATAAATTAGTTACACAAGGGAATGAGGGTGATGGCTATTGTATTCTGCTAATGATCGACTATTACTTAGATACATTGTCCTGGAGTGCATGCTAGCAGTTTCTCTGGGAACTGGCAAAGCAGATTTACACTTTGCAAGACAATTGACACAAATTGTATAAAGAGCAGATTGATTAATACAAAATCACTAGCATTAGCACAATGAATAGCCTTTAATAAAAGTCAGTTTGCTCAGACTGCAATGTGGAACTTTACTTCAATCTATCCCTGGTCAGCTGAGGTGAACACTTTGCTGAAGCTTTGCTTTTTTTACAGATTCATTTTTTATAATATAAATTTGTATTTGAATGGTTTCCTAGCCTCATCTCCTACATTATGTTGAACCTATAAGAAAAGCTGCCCCAAAGAGCCTTGGCAAAAATAAAAAGAGACTTTACTGGGCCTGACCCAAAAAGACAATGTAAAGCTTCTACAATTCAGTGTGCTAGCTGGAAAAACAGAGGTGGAATGACTTCTGTTCACAAGAAAGACTGGGATAAAGGAAAGGAAAAAAGGCATTTTGATGTCCATGTCTAAGAAACATGTTAAAAAAACATGGGTTCTGGAGAGGAGGGTCCATCGGACAGTCGAAACTTAGATTCAGCAGGAACAGTGTGGTTTTCGTCCTGGTCACGGAACAGTGGACCAGCTCTACACCCTTAGCAGAGTTCTGGAGGGTGCATGGGAGTTCGCCCAACCAGTCTACATGTGTTTTGTGGACTTGGAAAAGGCATTCGACCGTGTCCCTTGGGGAATCCTGTGGTGGGTGCTCCGGGAATATGGGGTACCGGACCCCCTGATAAGGGCTGTTCGGTCCCTGTACAACCGGTGTCAGAGCTTGGTCCGCATTGCTGGCAGTAAGTCGAACTCGTTTCCAGTGAGAGTTGGACTCCGCCAGGGCTGCCCTTTGTCACCAATTCTGTTCATAACTTTTATGGACAGAATTTCTAGGCGCAACCAGGGTGTTGAGGGGGTCCGGTTTGGTGGACTCAGGATTGGGTCACTACTTTTTGCAGATGATGTTGTCCTGTTTGCTTCATCAGGCCGTGATCTTCAGCTCTCTCTGGATCGGTTCACAGCTGAGTGTGAAGCGGCTGGGATGAGAATCAGCACCTCCAAATCCAAGACCATGGTCCTCAGCCGGAAAAGGGTGGAGTGCCCTCTCAGGGTTGGGAGTGAGATCCTGCCTCAAGTGGAGGAGTTCAAGTATCTCGGGGTCTTGTTCACGAGTGAGGGAAGAATGGAGTGTGAGATCGACAGGCGGATCGGTGCGGCATCCGCAGTGATGCGGGCTCTGCATCGGTCTGTCGTGGTGAAAACGGAGCTGAGCCATAAGGCAAAGCTCTCAATTTACCAGTCAATCTATTTTCCTACCCTCGCCTATGGTCATGAGCTATGGGTAGTGACCGAAAGAACGAGATCGCAAATACAAGCGGCTGAAATGAGTTTCCTCCGCAGGGTGTCTGGGCTCTCCCTTAAAGATAGGGTGAGAAGCTCAGTCATCCGGGAGGGGCTCAGAGTAGAGCCGCTGCTCCTCCGCATCGAGAGGAGTCAGATGAGGTGGCTCGGGCATCTGATCAGGATGCCTCCTGGACGCCTCCCTGGTGAGGTGTTCCGGGCACGTCCAACCGGGAGGAGGCCCCGGGGAAGACCCAAGACACGCTGGAGGGACTATGTCTCCCGGCTGGCCTGGGAACATCTCGGGATTCTCCCGGAAAAGCTAGAAAAAGTGGCCGGGGAGAGGGAAGTCTGGGCATCTCTGCTCAAGCTGCTGCCCCCGTGACCCGACCTTGGATAAGCGGAAGAGGATGGATGGATGGATGTCTAAGAAACTTTGTTTTAATGCATTAGATCCATTCTGCATTTTGCATTTAAATGTAAAAAATATGTCCAAAGACATTATTATTTGGAGAATGTGGTCTTCTTCCTCACTGTGCCCTCTAATTGTCATAATGTAAAGTACCATAATAAATGGTACAATATACTGTGACATACACTTTTATGACCCTCAGCTCTTTGAATTTAACATGCTATTTTTTGAAGAGTTATATTTTCCCATTTTTTATTGAACATGCCTTTTTATTATACTACAGCTGCTCATGTGACTTCTCCCTCTCCTTCTCAGAATTCCATTAGTTATTGCTAATTTTCACCTGCCCACATATCTTTTCCTTCCATAAACTTGGAATTTCAGGTTCTGCTATGGACTTGTTAATGTTCGGCCTTTCTGGCCAGTCCTTTCCTGTCTCATAATGTAACATCCTAAACTCTCCTCTCCCACAAGTCATCTGCAGGCGTTTCTAAAGAGTCTGTATTAGGTTCTCTTCTCTTCTCTTTGTTTTTTAGACACTCTTATTTCTTCTTATGTCCTCTCTTATATAAAATGGAAGTAAGGTAGGACACAATATAATGTGCTACATGTTGCTTTGACATAAAAGTTAAAATTTCAGTGTACTCCATACATCTGTCAATAAATCTGAACTTAAAAACAATTCAAATCAAATTTATTGTCATGTGTACTCAGTACAACGCAATTTTTACTTGCATGTTTCACCAGAACAGTTGACTAAATAAATAAAAGGTATACATAACATGCAACATATTTGACATGGTTGACTGTTTAGCAATCTTACAATTAGTGGGTAAAAACTGTCCCTGAATTTACTGGCGCAAGCTCCAATGGCCCGGGACTATTTGCCAGAAGGGAGGATTAGGAAAAGTGTCTGTGCAGGATGGCTGACATCTTCAGTTATATTGTTAACCTTTCTTAGGCAGTGAGAATGTACATTATTCCATGAAAATTGAGATATAAAATTCCATTTCAGATGTGAAATAGAACAGTTGAGAGAAGTGCTACTCTACAACAGTTTGAGGATTATTGCAGCATAATCCTGAACAGTAACAGGATAGCTAAAGTACCAATAAAACTGGCAGGAGAGCATAAAAATATATCTTCACAATACTATATTGAGACTGATCTACTTTTCATAAGTCAAGATATGCTTTAGTCAAAATTTCCTTAAACAGTTCATAGATTGTCATGTTAAACAGTATTGTCAAAGATAAGCTAAATGTACAGCACAATGTTTCTAAGACCATGTTAACTATGCAACCACAGAAACAATATCAAGTTCTGGACTTCTGAAGTTTGTTCAAATACTGTAGATGAAGATGTAATTACACAGTATACTCAAATTCAAATATTCAAATACTCTACACTTTACTGTGAGGCAAATAATAAATGTGGATTTCCACTTTCATTATGCATGTTTCAAGGTTTCTTTTCCATCAAATATATTTCTTTTATTGAGCTCATTAGTCACATCCTGATATAAATACACACCATGCTTAAGCAATCCCCTGATTATTGTATGTGTTGAAGGCTCTTTTATTTTAAATGCTGAATGTTTTGTGGAATATTTTGTCAAAGTGTGGTCAAGTCTGTATTTCCATAAACAATGTGTTTAAAACTTGTATAAAATTGAGTTTTTCAAATATGGCATCTTTGTGTAAAAAGTAGGGGTGGCTCACTCCAATCCTGGAGAGCCACAGTGGCTATGGGTTTTCATTCTAACCATTTTCTTAATTAGTGACTAATTAACTTCATTTAATTTATTTGCTGTTTAAAACCCTTTAAATCAGGGCTGAACAATGTCAGTCTTGGAAGGCCGCAGTGGCTTCAGGTTTTTGTTCCAACCCAATTGCTTCATGAGAAATCATTCATTTCTGATGAAGCACTTAT
The DNA here is from genome assembly GCF_900747795.2 of Erpetoichthys calabaricus. Classification (NCBI taxonomy): domain Eukaryota; kingdom Metazoa; phylum Chordata; class Cladistia; order Polypteriformes; family Polypteridae; genus Erpetoichthys; species Erpetoichthys calabaricus. Next base: position 251,505,200 of record NC_041397.2, on the reverse strand, counting down.
TGTGACATTTTTCTGGTTCATTTTAGTTGTCTCGCTTGTTAAGATTTTTAACCCTTAATTGCTTATTTTAGTCTTAAACAGCTGTATTCATTTTACTGCTCCTTATAAGCTATAAGATTCAAATGACAAAGGAACCAGCAGTTCTACATTTAACTTCTCTTCATTTCCACCCGTGTGTATTCATCATTTACTATTTGGTTTAATTAAGTACTCAGAAGGAAACTGAAGAGAAAGTGAAGAAGTGAAAATTACTCAACCGTTTTCAGCTTCAAGTCACTTGGATGATACATATATCATTAGAAAGGAAAAAAAATCTATGATTTAAGAATGAACTGACATGGTAGAATTAAAACACTAACAAGCCATGAAATAAAATAAGCTCTGTTATTGGTGGGGATTGACTTCTAATTGAGCAACTGGGTTGGAACAAAAACCTGCAGCCACTGCGGCTGTCTAGGGTCGGAGTTGGCCAACCTGGTATAAAGTATGTACAAAACTGAAGCTGAAGCAGTTCGGGTTCATCATACTTACAAAGTACAATGAAATTCTACCTTGCATGTCCCCCACAGACAAAAACCAGTAATTCAACCTCAACAAAGACAAAAGTGCAAACAAACAATATCATAAACACCCAGAGGAAGCAAATGTTCTGAGGGGATTTTTATACAGCAATGGAAGAATTGGAAGATAGGAAGCACTGTAAGGGAATGGCAAATTCTTAATAGGGGTTAGGATAGAGTTTGTCAACCAACCCAAGAATGATAGATAACAAAGCAGAAACAGCAGCTAGAAACAGTCAAAATGCAGCTTCTTCTTAAATACTGCTGGGGAAAAGTCCTCAATAGCGTTATCAGGAGGCCCTGTCTCTGTAGGCTCGACATACATTAGACAGAGCAGAGAATAAAATGTACACAACTGTAATAACATATCACAACAGTGCAAAAATAATGAGCAATAAAATATTAGCTGGACATTATACAGTAAGACCAAAACCAAAAACAGGATTGATAACATTATATACAAAATAATGTTTCAAAGATAACAAAAAGATTAAATAAACAAAAAACACAGCCATGGAATACACCCCAGCTAAAAAATGAGAGTGTTACTTTTTTTTTGGTTAAACTCATCTATGTTATTCCAGAAGAAATAAGATTTAAGAAGGTGACTGGAAGACAAGAACACAGTCAAAAACCGAAGTGAGGGTCAGAACCAGAAGAACAATTATCAGTATCCATAAGCCAAGAATTGCAAGATAAAAATCAAAGACAGAAGCAGGGAAAAGAGTTCAAAAACCAGAGAAACAAAACAAACATTTTAAAAAGATTTGAAGGTTTTAGGAATCCTTGTAATCAGGTGAAGAAACATACCTCTGGATGATCTTTTATCCCGTTGTGTTGTGATTGACAGGCCAACGGATCATAGGACACGCCCACTCTGGATTGGTCCTGGCAACAGGAATCAACAAATGGTGATGATATATTGGCCAAAATCATAAATCAAAATTAAAACTATAACTATATTTCAAAAATAAATGATCCAATGGATACTTTAGGGTATAAAATCTTCCAAACAAAGCAAATCGTTATCAAAATAGGTGTCCCTGCACTCTTTTTAAAGAGTATAAACTCAATCCCAGGGTCACTTCTGGCTCTAGTTTTGTAATAGGGTTACTAGGCTAAAACTCAAGGTAGGAGACCCTGTTTTCTGTGCACCCATGAGTTTTTTTCTTATCTTAATAGGGGTACCTAGTGATTCTGCCTGCCCTTTTTAAAGGTCATCACAGTTTCTACACACCTAACTAGGAATTACTGTATATGTTGCCCGATGTCAGCTTATCAGTCTTCCATCCTTATTTCAGTCCACTTCACTGTTTATCATGGGGCTCAGAAGTCAGTTGGCACTTAAGGGGTCACAGCACCACTACTTCTACTTCAACCGATTCTACACAGATCCATCATCATGGGTCTGACCACTATCCTAAATTCTTAATGTTCCAGATGTTCTTAGGTAATCATGGATCATCCTGGCTTCTTACCCCATGTTTGGTTGCTGTCTTAATAGAGTATGCACATTCTCACTATCTTGCTGTGGATATAACCAAAGATATGTGTGTTACGTTTGTTAGTGTGATGTGGTGTGAGTGGGTGATGGATTGGTGCCCTATCTATGGTCGGTTCCTATCTTGCTTCTGATGCTGCTGTAATAGGCTCTGGCTTTCCATGACCCCAGATTAAAATGGATTTGAGAATGTTAATATTGTAGCAGAAGGCGCTATATAGGCACCTGACCCAACACAGATGGACACAGAGGCACGTATGAACCAACAAAGACTTTTATTTTTCTTCACCCGTGGGTGCACGTCCTCCCTGTGACCCACAGGCAATACACAGTCCACAAAGCATTATTCCAACACCAACACAATCTTTTCTCTCCTCTACCATCACTCCTCCTGAAGCTCAGTCCTCCTCCTCCCGACTCTGGCTCTTGAGTGGTGGTGGCTGGCCCTTTTTATAGCCCACCCGGAAGCGTTCCAGGTGCTTGACCACCTGGACCTAATTGCACTTCCGGGTGGAGCTGAAGATTTGTCCAGCCGGGCTGCTGACTCCATGTAGCTCCCCCTAGCGGCCATCTGAGCCCCCAACCAGGCTGTGGGGCTGAAGATTGATGGAGCCATGCGACAGGTTGGGGGATCACTGTCCGCCAGGGAGGCTGCCACCAAGCGTCCCGGGGGAGGTATTGAGCTGCCCATGGTTGTTCCCCCGGAACAGATGCAGCAGGGGCATATATACACAATATATACAATATATTAATTTTTTTTTTGGATTTGGTACTATATATAATTTTAAAAATGCTTAATTTATGAAGAAAACCAATCTATTCTGAACTTTCACTTTTGCTCTCCCCAAAAAACTTTAAATGCTAATATAATGTGGAATTGTTTTTGTATGAAATGCTTACAGAAAAATTTAAATTTGATCATCACATTTTTACTTAAGGTTAATTAATCACTTAATCAATCATTATTTTACATAATGCCTTTAATATTAAGTATCATCGTAAGCTGTTTTTACACAAATACCCAACTATACAGAGCAACACAAAATAAAAGTTTGATTTCAGGAAAACTGTGCTGATTTTAGACCTTTCAATTAACTTCCCCATAGACTTATTGTCCATTCCTCATAAACATGTAAGGTTGATCAAAGGCAAGTAAAATAAAATTGGTCATAAAAATACTATCACACTCTGAAATTTGACATCACTGATTCTGTATTTTTTTTGATGCTTTAGAATAGAATGTTTCACTTTATAATGATTCAGTCTTTAACATTATCTTCCAAAATGAGTAAAATCTTTTTTAAAACAAATAATATCCTCCACTGTTCATTTTTTAACTGTAATTGTTTGATGTCAAATTCTTAGATAAATGTGACTAAGCCTTCATTAGCTTTAGAGTGGAGTCGCTTTATCTTGTTTGAATGACATACAATTATACTAGATTAAATATTGTTTTCAATTTGTTTTTTTTTTTTTTGCTTTATTACAAATATGGAATCAAGGAAAAGAAAATCTAGTGAGCAGTCATTTTCTGTTTTTTATTTCATGCCTACTATCTACTAAATTCAGTGCCTGGTGTTTTGATGTTGGGATTTATTTTCATCTAAAAAAGAGTTGAGTTATTATTACTAGATCTATGGATGTTTATTATACTGTATCTGGTAATAAATAAATAAATTTGATTTTTTTAAAGAGTAGATTATTTGAAAATTTCTGATGGTAGGCAAAATGAAATTCTGAACAGAGATTTGTCAGCAGTTTATTTTAACCTGGATGTTAGAGCTAATTTAAATCTGTTAACAAAGCTGACAACCAATTAAGTGTACATTTAATGTCCATCCAGTTTTGATGTCCTCAAAGCACACTTGGGATTTGTTGTTGTATTTATATTAAATAGTGTGGTAGATACTAGGACTTTAGTGACCTCCAAAACTCAACGTGTTATTTTTGGAGAAATTAGGTGGTGTGAGGGGTTCAGCCTGGACACAATCACACGGACACCAGCTCTTCATAAAAACACACGCTTTATTCCTTTCAGTGTCCCCAAACACCAGTCCCGCACACTCACAGTGCTTCCCGCACCAAACACCCTTCCTCGGGCCTTTCACTGTCCGTGGGCTGCCTTTCCTCTCTCCACGGGAGCTTCGTCCTGCTCCCACTCCCGACTCTAGCTCCCAGACTGTAGGAAGGCGGCCCCTTTTATTCCCACCCGGATATGCTCCAGGTGCATGATGACATCCTTCCGGCAGCACTTCCTGGTGTGACAGAAGTGCTGCTCTTGCACCTGGAAGCACTCCGGGTGTCCCTGGAAGGATCTTTCTCTATCTTCCCGGATGTGGCGGAAGTGAATGTTTCCCGGGCTCTCTGAGGCTTGGGGTGCCCCCTGGCGGTGGCCAAGAGCCCCAATGGGCTTGAGCCTCCTTGCTCTTCTCCCGTGGTCCCCTCAAGATCCAGGGTGGTTGCCCCCTCATGGCCCAGAGGACGTATATGCCACCTCCCGGTCTTTCCAGGCGTCCTGGCTGGGTCTGTCCCCCAGCCTCCTGTGATAACAGAGATAGAATTATTGGCTATGAAAATATAATGCACACATTTAAAGACTACTATAAATCCTTATATTCTACTCAGTTTAAATAATACAAAAGACAATCAAATGCATTTTTTGATGCATTACGCATACCACAACTAGATACTCTCAGTGCAGATGAATTGGATAAACCTCTGACACTATCAGAATTACTAGACACTATAAACTCACTTCAGAGAGGGAAAGCACCTGATGGCTACCCTGCTGAGTTTTATATAATTAATTCAATCAAGTTAGCTCCCCTTTTATTAGCTACATTTATAGAAGCTAGAGACAATAAAATTTTACCTCAAACTTTTCGCCAATCATTAATTACCACCTTTCCTAAGAAAAATAAGGACTTATTACAATGTGCATCATACAGACCAATCTTACTTCTAAATAATGATGTTAAGAAGTCCTAGATAAAAGTATTGAGAAAGTGTTCCCTTCAGTAATATAACAAGACCAAACTGGATTTATTAAAGGTAGGCATTTGGCTTCCAATCTTCAATGCCTATTTAATGTAATATATTCGCCCATGAAGTCTAACACACCAGAGATCTTATTATCTTTGGATGCCCAAAAAGCATTTCATATGGTTGAATGGGTTTACCTATTCATCACTTTGCATAAAATTGGGTTTAGCACTAACATATGTGCATGGATCAAACTACTGTATACCAGTCCAGAAGCTTAAGTTTGTATTAACAACACTATTTCAGAATACTTCAAACTAGAACGTGCTACTAGACAAGGATGCCCCTTATCATCACTGCTATTTGCAATTACCATTGAGCCATTGGTCGTTCACTTTCAAAATGCATTAGAGATAAAGGGGATTTTCAGAAAAGGACCTGAACAGAAAATATCACTATATGCAGATGATATGGTACTGTATACATCAGATCCACAAAGCATTGTGCCTGCAACCATAACTGCACTAGCAGAATTTCAAAAGATTTCTGGACTCAAAATTAATTTGAACAAAAGTGTGCTTTTTCCAGTGAATTCTCTAGCAAACAGTATTAGATTGGACACCTTCCCTTTTATCATTGCAGATCAGTTTAAATATCTAGGGATAAACATCACAGGTAAATATAAAACTCTTTTTCAACAACATTTTGCTGTTTGCATGGACAAAATTAAAAACAAGTGCATAGATGGTCTATCCTCCATCTTACTTTAGCAGGGAGAGTTCAACACTATCAAGATGAATATTCTCCCTAAGCTTCTGTTTCTATTTTAAAATATCCCTATATACATTACCAAATCATTACCTCATTTATTTGATATTCGAAATATCCTCACATCCAAAGGGCAACCCAACGACGACCTAAATCAGAAGGTGGCATGGCTCTACTTAATTTTCAGTTATATTACTGTCCGGCAAATATACAAGCTATAAAAACCTGGACACTGACACAAATAGATGAACACACTAGCTTGGTCTGCAATATAAATTAAATCCTTTAATTTATTTTATTAAAGGATTTTAATAATTCTTTAATAAAACCACCACCACCACCAGCAGTGGTGGCGAACCTATGGCACGCGTGCCAGAGTGGGCACTCAGATCCCTCTCTGTGGGCATGCATGCCATTGCCCCAGCACAGAGTTTGTTACTAGAAAGCCAGATGGATGCAGGGCTGGGCTGTTCCCCTCCCCCTCTCCACGCTCACCTGAGGACTTTTCTCACATTACACACCCCTTTACCGGGAGCCCAATGGGAGGGCTTCCTCCCTCTCCTGTCTAGGGTAAGGCGGGCGGCTCACACGCAGCATGAGGGTGCAGCGCGAATGGCAGCCTCTTGAGTCAGGGGCGAAGATGATTCCCGTGGTGAGGTCGGAGAGGAGCTATGTTGGAGGGGATGTGGTATAGCGGGTCCACAGCTCAAAACTGAAAAAGACATTTTTAATAGATAATCGCCGCACTTGCGGCTTAGAGGGGGCTGTGGTAGTGCGCCCGGAGTGGTTCCTGGGAGCTTCATGATGCAGGTGGTCCTCTCTTAAGTGCACAGGTGAGGAGTCGTCCGTATCTGTAATTGTTGCCGGGAGCTGCTAATCGCCACACCTCATCCACGTTCCCATAATATATAATAGAAGCGCGAGGTGGATGGAAAGGGAAAAAAAAGAGAGAGAGAATGGGAACAAAGGTTAATGGGGAAGACCTGCGTGAAACAGTTGAGAAGATAGAAGGGATGACAAAGGACAACACAGTTAGTCCTGAAAATGAAATCCTTAAAGTGTGGAATTCTCTGCCAAATAATTTTAAGTCAATGAAAGCACTTGGGATTGCTTTCCTTACTTTGTTTGGATCATCTTATGCTTGTGAACAGCTGTTTTCAGCTTTGAATTACATCAAATCTGACACCAGAAACAGACTAACAGATGACCTGAGTGCTGCATGTGTTGCTCTCAAACTTACAAAATATGAGCCAAGGTTAGACAAATTATCAGCATGCATACAACAGCGAAAGTCACATTAATTGTTCAAGAGCATGCCAAATGCAAACTTTTACCTTTCAAAAAAAAAGTTGTTTGTATCATTGAAAGTTCTGTTATTGTGTTTTTCTTTTAAGACAAAAAGATGTTAATGTATGAGTTGTTTTTTCTAAACTAAAACCTCAGTATTCAGGTTAAATTGCCGTGTTGGCACTTTGTGATAAATAAGTGGGTTTAGGGTTGCGGTTTGGGCACTCAGTCTCTAAAAGGTTCGCCATCACTGTCCTACAGTACTTTTTTATATTCCTTGCTTTGTACACTAGCAAATACAAGTTATAGTCAATATACTAAGAACTCAATTCACTCAAAATATTGAACCAATGTAGGAAGCACTTCAAGTTATAGAATATTTTATCTGTGGCACTTCTACATGATAACCACCTTTTCCCATCCTCTCAAGCTTACATAGTTTTTAATGTTTGGAAAATGTATGAGATTAAATCATTTAGAGATTTGTATATAAATAATGTCTTTGCATCCTATGAACAATTACACTCTATATTTAGTTCCCCATCAACACAATTTTTCCACTATCTCCTAATTAGAAACTTTGCTAAACAAAATCTGCCCAATTTTCCTCACCTCCCACCTATTTCTATTCCAGAAGAGATATTAATCAATCTTGAGGACTCTGACAACATTTCTATAATATATAAAACCATTTTAAAGTTCCTTCCTTTTAAATATCCCAAAGTAAAATGGGAGAAGGATCTCTTACCCATTTCAGAAAAGGAGTGGAAGGCAGCCATGCACAGAATTCACTCGAGCTCCAGATGTGCAAAGCATTCAATTCTATAAACTTTTTTTTTTTTTTTATTGAGCACATCTATCAATAATTAATAATTAAATTGTTCAAGATATTTCCAGGGCCAGATCCAACCTGTGAATGTTGAAATCGAGCTCCAGCTTCACTAGACCACATGTTTTGGGAATGTACCAAATTAACATCATTCTGGACATAAATTATTAAATGCCTATCAGACAGCCTTGGTGTCACAATCCCTCCTAATCCACTAACAGCTGTGTTTGGGGTACTTCCAGATTGGCTTAAAGTGGAGAAGGACAAACAAACTGTAATTGCCTTTACATCACTATTAGCACGTAGACTTATCTTACTCAACTGGAAGAATCAGTGGGTAACTGATGTTATATGCTATTTAAAATTGGAAAAAAATCTAATTCTCTATTAGAGGATCTGTTCAAAACTTTTTTAAAACCTGGCAGGATCTAATCAATAATGTTTTAGAGTAAGCACTTACAATGGGTAGTAAGACTTCTTTCTCTCTTTACTACTTTCAAAAGTTTTACTCTGGCTGTTGGCCTTCCTCTCTTTCTAATGGATGGGTGTTGAATTGAATTTAGTTTTGTTAAGTTTGACTTGATTTTATGGAATCTTAATGCTTTTAATAAATGCAATAAAAAAGACAGAAGTCACAATGATCAGAATGTAAAAATTGTGCAAACCAGAACTCGAAGACCAAAAACAGAAGCCTTGATTATAAGCACCAGAAACAATAAGTAAAGGTTTTTAATGCATACTGAGAAAGTGCTTGTCATGACCTTTATACCCACGAACCCAAGATGTCACTGCTGCTCACTACCACATTGTTTCCTTAACAATGTGGCATGAGCACCTGCAATAAACAAAGTGATGGAAGTAAAAGAGGAAAAGATGTTAAAATAAATATTTTTTATATTTTTCCCAGAAAGGGAATTTAACATTATTTTTGGAATCCTGAACTCTAAACAACCTGTAAATAATAATAATGAATAATAGTAATAATGAAAAACAAAGACTGAAAGAGTACCAAATCACATTTACCATTTCTGTTATACCATTTTCTCTTCATAATCTTTAAAGGGTATACCCTCATGAAAACTACCTCCAGATTCAGGCTAACTAATGTTTTCACTTGAGGTGCAGCATTAAAACTGTGTTAATGCTTGTTCCAAAATTATCATGACTCTCCCATATGTTCTACTAAATGTGAGGGGAGCTTCATTTCAGGCCAAAAAAGTAGACTTTAAAATGATATTGTAACGCCTAATTATCTGGTCTTTAAATGTTCAAATACAGTATCCACAATATTCAGCCAATGTTTTTGAAGGTGATTTACTATAGAAATTTCAAAGCAAAGTGTTCATTTATTTGTATACTGCCTTAGCAACTCACTAAGAGGATGACAGAGTTTTATCTCCTGTTTAATAAGTGATTGAGAGGATGAGTATTGTAATGACAAGGGCTTCATTGACCATACCACTCTAGTAGGGTGCTACCACTGAAATGTATCCACTGAGAAGCATGTTGGTTCAGTGAGTCACCACTCTGTCTTTTTCTCTCTAAGGTTCCTCTCATAATTAAACTTCCAGGTACTTGAATACTTGGAAAGTCCCTCTTACTGTAAGTCATATATCATGGGCAGGGTCAATCCTCCAAAGTTCTGACTCCATTAGAGAGAAACTAAGACAAGCATAAGTGATGCTTCTGGAAAGAGGCATTACGCACTTTGTTGGACATTCTTTGTCAATATTTGCAGAAATGGAGAACTAACAGGTTCTATTATTTGAAACATAATAAGTTAACTTGTTTGGACTAAAACATGCATCCATGGTACTTGCAGTACTTAGCCTTTATCACGTGAGCTTTATATATTCACTATGAAAAAAACAAATTGAATTGAATAACCCTTGATAATCAGTCAAGGTCTGTAAATGGAATCATAAAATAATACAAAAAGGTTAAAGAAACAAATTAGTGAATATAAAATAATACAAAAAATAAAATAAACAAATTAGTGAATATACAGTTATAACTCACGGACAGGTGAGCAGGAATAGCAGAGCAAACTTCTAACAGAGAAAAGTTTCCTGAAGACACTGTTAAAGGTGTTTTGGTTTGTATTAGGTTACATCAGCTACTGACACACATATAGTGGACTTCCAAAGCTCTTTCTGTATATTCATAGCTTCCTTAACTGTTGTTATGCAGTCTCTGTGGACCACTGCAGTGACCTGTAAGACACGTGTGTATAACAAATGCCAAATTAATTTATTTACATTTCAGCTTCCCTGAAATATCACAATCTGATCCTCTTCATTCTTAAGGAAAGGTCAATGAAGAGTCAATGTCTTTGGTAAGATGCCAAAAGAAGAAGTATTGGATATGTGCCAGTGGTGGGGGTGCATAAATGTGTCAACAGCATTTATCACGGGAAACTGCAGTTACCTACTCTGTGAGTCTTTGAGGATGGAGCTTAGATAGGATTTTGCCCTATAGTTTCCTTATTTTTGGATTTTTGGAATAAAAATAAGCTGACATTATAAGAATGAAGGGGCAGCAAAGGGAATGTGTTTGCCTTGTATGCTGTGGAAGGTAACTGTAAATAAATCATGTGCTGTGTGCTGAACCTGTGTCCTGCCTGTCTGTGTCAGGTTTAGGGCGGCTGTACGCACCCGGGCTCCACAATGTATTTATTTTCAGCATTGTTTTCTTGAAATTAGACTACATTAATATTTAACTAGTTTCAACCCAAAGCAGTATGACAGCCAGACCAAATGTTTAAGGCTTCTTGGGTTCAGGTGCAAGAAATAGCAATGGAGAAAGTACTGGTGATATTAGTTACATCACCAAAAAGCTAAATGTAGTGTAACAGTAGGGGGTGCTATTGCTCCCTTGAACCCTCAAGTACCACGCCAAACACCAGGTAAAAGTCCAAGACTTTTTATTTTTATAATAACAACATGCACAAAGCACCCTCCACTCCACACTACTCATAAACACTATACAATACTTCTCAATAATACCAATCCTCCTCTCCCAGACACTTAGCCACCCTTCCTCCCAGCTCAGCTCACTCGCCTGGGGTCTCCCACAGTCCTTTATAGTCCCTGACCCGGAAGTGATTCCAACCCTGCAGTCCATAACTTGTTATCACTTCTGGGTCAGATTAAAAAAGTCCTTTTCTTCATCCCGGAAGCACGTCGTTCCTTCTGGTCATGTGATCAGGACGTACTTCCGGGTTATAGGGCACATATAAGTCCTTGAGCCTCCCTGCAGCATCCTCTGGTGGGCCCCACGGTGTCCAGCAGGGTTGGGAATAAAAACTCCATTGTCCATGATTCCCTGCTGGTCTTCGGGGCACTCCCATGCTACAAGGAGGGCTCCATCTAGCGGCCTGGGGGTATTGGCCGGGATGAACAGCCGGCCATCTCCCACAGTAGACATTCACTTCCTGGCAGTGGTTACAAAACAGATTAAGACATGATTATATCCTAATCCTGCAGAGGTCTAATTATCTTTGGTTTCTTATGCTGTCAACATGATTGTCATAGTAGCACCAAAACACATTGTCATGCAGTAGTCAAATAATAAAAGTGCACTATGTCAGAACGTTATTTTTTAGGGTGTGATCGGCTATCTGATTTCTGATGGCAGGTATGGACAAGTGTCATTAGAGAGGAGTCCAAGACTGATGCCATCAGCTACTCTGAATTTTTTTTTTTTGCCTGAAATAAATACATGAAAAGAATGATCTTCTGTTCATGGAAAACAATAATGATCTGCCTCCAAATTAATTTATTCCTTAGCTACCCAAAAGGATGTTAATAACGTCATCAAACTCTTTGAAGTGCACCTAGCACTCTAGATGTAATATAAAAGTCAATGACCATGTTTCTGCTAAAATCCCAGACTTAGTAAACATTTTAGTCTGCATAGCAGTAATAATTAAAGCACAATATATAAGGACTAAGTTAACAAGAGACCCTTTACTAAACAGACTTTATAATACACTCGTAATAATTCAAAGACAAACAATCACACAGACAAATTGAAATCCTCCCTTCTTTTCAGGCACATGTGAATGTTCCAACTTTGATATTCTTGGTGCAATCAATATGAATGAAGAAATACTGCTTGCAAGACTGTGATCATCTCTGGACATCAGGAATATCCACATGCATGTAACAGGACAGGTTGCTGTGCAGCATGCATCTCTGTTTTATGTGGAGCCCCCGCCAGCATGCTCATCCCTCTCAGGGCTGTGTCACAGTAACAAATTCAGAAGTTTATTGTTCAAAGGTATGGCTTCCTTCTCTTTCTCTCTCTTGGGGTTACTGATTGATTCCTTGCATTCTCCCTAGTAATTGAAGCAATCTGTTAATTTCATTCATAAAGAATACCTTTTTATAATACTCAGAGGGAGCATCTTCTTGTCTTATTAAGTCATTCTTCAAATGTTGAATCAGTATGGTCCCTGAAGGCTGCAAGCGGAAGTTTCTTGTAAGTCCTGCTGAATCACTGTCAGTGATGTAGTTAAGTGTGCAGCAAACCTGACAGGCTCTGCTCCCACTTACGTTGCTCCTAGGACTTTGCAATTAGTGGCCTGTAAATCTTAATCACTTGAAGATGAAATCATTTATATCCTGAGGGGCAAGACGGCATAGCTGGTAGTTGTTTTAGCTCTGCTCCTAGGCACACACAATGTATGGCTTTGGTACCACTGCTGTGCTCTACATCTGCATATCTTTATCATGATCAATGTTTTATGAACAAGTCAAAAAGCAAAATCCCAAATAAACACAGTAGTAACTATTATAATGAAAAGTCATAAATACTGAAAGACAACATATATCATCATAATCATACACAAGATCACAAAAAGCAAACCACCCACTCACTTGTATTGAGCATCCAAAACTGTCAGAGATTGGTCACTTATGACCCACCCTCCCAGCAGTACACAATAAGTCATAAAAGTGTCATAGGCTAATTCAAGCAAATCTTCTTCTTATTCTTTTGGCTACTCCTGTTAGGGGTTGCCACAGCAGATCACATTCTTCCATATTTTTCTATCTTATGCATCTTGTTCTGTTACACCCATCACCTGCATGTCCTCTCTCACCACATCCATAAACCTTCTCTTCAAGTCTACTGACACATAAGTAGCTTAAAGGAAAGTGAAAATAGAAATGAGGTAAAGAGGAAGAGGAAAACAAAAAAGAAAAAGCGTATCTCACATTAACCTCTGTCAAAAGGAGGCACCTCAGTTGTATCTCACGGCTCTGACCATACAAGCTGCCTTATGCTAAATGGTGATGGTTTAACTTGTGGCTTTATTAATTCATGCTGACAAGTATTCTTAGTGGACACAGTTATTGAAGAAGGCCAAAGAAGGAAAAGGGTTAACCAGTTCAAGAAATTTTTTTCCTGCCTGCCAAAGCAAGTCAGACAACAATTGTACCCAATGCAAACATTTTTATGTTGATTGGAGGAGAGAAGAAGTGTGGCTGTACTTAAAAGAACAAAAACATGAGAAAGAAGAAGGGAAAGGGAGAAACCCAGAGCTTGAAGACAAAAGAGATATACAGCAAACCAGAAAGAGAACACCTGAGGACAGGACCAAAACATATGTAAAAAGAGTGCCATGTTTTTTGGGGGAACATGACTAAGGGTTTGGACAACTCCCATGGCATGACACCTTTAAAAGGTGGTTACATACAACTTATAAATTTATTGCAAATGGATGAATTGGTGACTGGGACTTTTGGAACAGTTTAACATTTCTTGGAGCCCCAAGAAAAAGAGGATGAAAAATAGAGAGAATATAACTACACCTGCTAAGGGAAAAAAGAGTGAGAAAATGATTTACATAAAAAAGATTACAAAGCAGAAACCAGTTTGGAAAAAGGACCAAGAGATCTGAGAAATGTGTGGAGTGGATGGTTAGACAATGGTGACTGAAAAGAGATGAAAAGAGATGCCACAAGATGTTTTAAAAGAAGAAAACTGAGTAAAAAAGGAAAAACTTGGTAGGAATATGGTAATCTTCACAGGGATTGCTAACCATTCACAGTCACTGCTTGTCAAAACAAAGTTAAAGTTCTAAAATCCTTGTAGTAAAAAACAGACAGCAGACAGAAAAAGGTTTGGGGACAGCCACCCCGTATACTGTAAAAATAAAGAAAACACGTCTTTATAGGCAGAGTTCAAAATGGAACTGACTAACAGGTTAATAAGTGAGCTTAAATATGGTGGAGAAAAGGAAGAGGTGGAGTCAGGAACTGATGTGGCAGTATGATGGATTCTTGGTATGGGAAATGATGTCATTAGTGTTGGCCGGAAGTGATGTCAATAATGAATGGATGGGTGGTGATGTCATCAAGGGCCCAGGTGTTTGGGTGAACTGCAAAGGAACAAGAGGAGAGAAGATTAAATGAGAACTCCAACCCTGGCTGACAAATATCAGCATTTGAACCTTTAAACTGTCCTCCATGAGCACAAGTGAGAAACCCTACAGAGGCCATGAAGAGCAAGAACATGGAAGTCCATCTATAATCACAGAATAATTCAGAAAATGGGGGATGTTTGTAAAGATTACTAGTGGGATTCATCTGCCTCTTCACTAGTCACCAAATGTGAATTGTATATGACAGAAATGGCCTAGGATGTGTTTACTCACTTAATGTTGAGGTTAGCAAAGGGAATTTCTGTTAATTTATAAGGAGCATCTGTATCCGTATCTAAGGGAAGTCAAGCAGGAGACACAGAATGACAGAAGCAGCTTCTATTAGAGTAAAGAATGAATGTCCAACAATGTAGTTTTAGGATAGGAGGATAGATACCAGCTTTGCTTAGTACTTGAGTAAAAAAAATATGCTTTAACTAGGGTCTCTTCCCACCCCAAGCAAATTTAAGAATTAGACTCTTCACTACAGAGAAATAAAAGGGAGTGGAAAAGTGGGACCATGGCACAAATAAATTTTAAACAAGGGACAATGTTCATCAAAATCTACAGGATGCAGTCAGATGTGACAATAAGAAGAGGATCTTCTTTGCTTTATTGAAGATAGCGTGACAATTTGTTTTGCTTACTCAAATTTCTTAGAAAAAGAAATGGTGAGAAGAAATTATATTGATAGTGTGATCACCATGGGGCGTACCAGCTCCCCAAACACCCGACACAACAGACAGAGACAGAAGTCCCAGTACAACACAAGGTTTTTATTCAGTGGGAAGCATTTTCGAAGTTTCACACCAGCACCAAGCACAGCATAAGCACAAATAGGCAGCACAAGCACAGCACTTTTCTTCTTCCTTTCCTTCTTTCGTCTACCTCCACTCTTCCTCAGGCAAGTGTCATCCTCTCCTACCTGACTCTGTCTTCCTGAATGGAATGAGGCAGCTCCTTTCATAGAGCACCCAGATGTGCTCCGGGTGTCCCGTGATCTCCTTCTGGTAGCACTTCCATGCGTGGCGGCATTTTTACAATGAAGGGCTCTGCCATTGTCCATGTACCCCCTGGCGGTGACAACAGGCCCTAACAGGGCTGAGCTTCCAAGCTCCAAAACCGTGGCATTATCCTAAGCCAGGGGGACTGCCTTCTGCCATTTTGGGAGAGGTAATGCCCAGTGCAAGCTCTCTCCCCCAGTCCTTTCCTTATGCAGGCATTCTGGCTGTCCGTTACAATAGACATTGTTGATTAAAATGGAGGGCAATGGATTTGATCCAATTTATTTTATAACCAAATATAATTTCTAAAAATAAAATAAGTTCAAAAATTTTAAAAGTCGGGTGAGGCATTTCCCAGGAAAAAAAAAGTGATCTGAATACAATGAGAGGTAAAATATATTTGCAAGTAGTAGCTGCCAAAGGTTCAAAAGAAAGAGAGAACAGAAGTGGGGACAGTGGGAAACTTTGTCTAGAACCTTGTTGAATTTGGAGAACATGGGAAGTGTAAGAATCTATCAAAGCAAATAATGAAGGAGATTAATAAAAAGTTATAATAATAATAAAAGGAATAATATAACATCTTCCTCAAATCCAAGGACACTTTACTCAGTGTTTACTTCTGGCAAACCAGAAACAAATAAAAAAAAAAAAAAACAGATTAATCAAACAGAACAAACAAAATAGTCTCAGACATACTGTAAGTATTTAGAAGCAGAAAAAGAAAGACATTCAAGCAAATACTGAGAGTAACCATGAAACTTTATGATTTATCACCTGAGAGAGAATGTTTGGCCCATGGGATTATTACGAGCCCAGTACTATAGGATATAAGGCCACATGAAGAGCAACACCAATGAACAACCAAAATGTAAAGGAGTAATATTGCAAAGGTGATAATCAACATTTTAATAAGTTAGCTTACAGTAAATGTGAGGCTCAAAAGAAAGTGAAGAGATAAAGGGTCCCTAAATTATGCACAACCTGTTAAGTCTGAACCAATACACCATCAGTGTTAATGCTGAAGTCTGAAATGTTGGAGGCAATTGACGTAGGGTAATAATAACAATGCCTCACTTGTATCAGTTGTAATGGACAGCCGGGTCCCATTCCCGGCAGGGACGCCCCTGCTGCATCTGTTCCGGGGGAGCAGCCTTGGACAGTTCAATACCTCCCCTGGGACGCTTGGTGGCAGCCTCCCTGGCGGACGATGATTTCCCAACCTAGCGCATGGCTCCATGGGAGATGGAGTCCTCCACAGCCTGGTTGGGGGCTCAGATGGCCGCTAGGGGGAGCTGCATGGAGTCTGCAGCCCGGCTGGTCGAATCTTCAGCCCCACCCGGAAGTGCAATTAGAACCAGGTGGTCAAGCACCTGGAATGCTTCCGGGTGGGTTATAAAAAGGGCCAGCCACCACCACTCAGGAAGCCAGAGTTGGGAGGAAGGAGACAAAGCTTGAGGAGGAGGAGGAGTGGTGGTAAAAAGGAGAAAGGATTGTTGCTGTGGTGATATTTGTGCTTTTGTGGGACTGTGTATTGCCTATGGGTCACGGGGAAGATGTGCGCCCACGGGTGAAGAAAATAAAACGTTTGTGTTTTAAGACATACGGTGTCTGTCTGTCTGTGCCTGGGGCCTGGTCTTTTACACAGTTTAGGTAAATTTGTATCCAGCCAAATCTTTAAATAAGATTTGCATTCCAGCAGAAAATGAAGTGGAAGATCTGTGGTAGTTATAATATTAAGATAAATTTGAATTATCATCAGCATAACAGTGAAAGCTGAGACCATGTCAGCAAATAATTTGTCCTAAGGGGAGCGAATATATTAGAAAAAGAAGGAGATGGAGAACAGCTCTCTGGGGTATACCTTTTGTAACAGCAGCAGAGTTGTTTATGTTTACCAATTGTAAAATAATTATTTCTAACAGAGACATAAGATTAAACCAGGACAGAGCCATTCCAAGATCAATAATATCATTAATAGCTTTCAAAAGAGCAGTCTTGGTGCTGTGTAAAATGTGAAAGCTAGATTGAAAAGCTTCATAATTATCCTGCTTAGCTAAATAAGTATGAAGCTGTTAAGTGTCATCACCTTTCAGCACCTCTGCTAGGAGTGGGAGATTAGAGATAGGCCTGAACCTGTCAAGGCAAGATGGATCAAGACCAGGTTTCCCCAAATATCTATAATAGAGCTGGCTTGAACCATAATATTGAATCCTTCATCAAATCCAATATAGTCATGTTTACTTTCCAGAGCAGAGGTGGGAAAACTTTGGCAAGCGAACACTTTGTATAAATATATATTGTGACGTGTGAGTCCCTGTCTTGCAACACAAACCACAAGGCTGAGTTTCAGTACTTTAGCGAAACCAGCTTTATTCAGCTTGAAACAGGAACAGCACGGTTATTTATTGTAGAGGGATCTACCACTCTCCTATATACAATCATTGCAATCAGGCAGGGTCGTGGCCAGGTTAGTGGCCAAGTAATACTTTTCCCTGCATTTATAATGTTCCTTGCATCACCCATCGACGACAGCACTTATAGCACGACAGCGGTCGACTCGGATTTGCTTTCGTGACAAGTCGCTGCAGTGCTGGGAGCCTGCGGTTGCCCTGGCAACTGAAAAGCTGTTTTCCACAGATGCAGCGATAGTGCTTTGGGACGCTCTTTGGCGTGTCATCCCGTTGGGTATCCCAAAAGATTTTAGAAACCTTACAATATATTAATTTATATATGTAAATATATATTTTGCAATTTTTCATCTTCTTTCCATGTTATTTGTGGACAATATTTTTGAAGTCTTACAACTAAAAGTAACTCAACTCCAGTGCAATTGTGAACTTAAAAATAATTTTACCAAAGTTTCTTTACTTCCTTTCTATAGATTGTATATGACTCAGGGTTTGTTTCCAAGGCTTTGCAAACATGCTGTGCAGATGGCATGTTTATTTGATAAGACATACAGTAACAAAAAATCTTTTCACAAATGAATATTACTAAAGGCCATTATAGAAGAATACTAACAGATAATTATCTTTCGCAATGATCTCATTGTTGCGACAAACAGCACTGCAGTTGGCATGACCAGTTTAAACAGTCAAATGCTTTTCCAGCATTTAGAGATAACAAGGCAGAATGAAAGGAAAAGGAGTAAGGATTTTCATGACATGGAGAAAGTCAGTCTGGTCCAAAGCAAATCTGGGTGGGCCCACGATGAAGCAGACATGATTGATGATAAAATGTGTTATTTAAATGTCTATAATCCAAAAATGTTAACAGGAATTTGAAAAACGCACCAAGTACATTTTTAAAATTTCTACTGCAGCAAAATGACAATAAAATAGCATTCAAGAACCCCCAAGGAGGCAAAAGTGAAAAATCACTGAAAATGAGAAGGAAAAAGCAAATTAACTTTGAATATTCCACCCAAATATTTGTGAAGGAAGAGAAAAAAGTTGTGCCCCATGCAGAAGTAAAAACGAGCTCCGAATTCATAGGTTTTAAAATAGAAGAGTCAGACGTCAGTTGCATTGAAAGAAATGACAGACATTGTCTATAAACGCTTATTAGGCATATTTGTGCAGTCACCCGAGGAAGGAAAAGTACCAGTTATGAGGACTGGAAAGTTGTAAATATGAAGAAGAGAGACAAAATGGATCCAGGTCATTACAGACTAATACTGTACGTCTTAATTCTGTGCCATGCAAAACTATGGAAACAATATAAGACATGAATTAGAAAAGTATTTACAGTATATGAAAATATACTAAATACCAATCAGCATTAGTTTATGAAATGAAGAGCTTGCCAAACAAATCTTTAGATTTTTTCAAACAGGTGCCTTTAACAGCTGGCAAAAAAATCATAAGACATACGTTATTTAGGCTTTCAAAAAGCCTTTGATACAGCCCCACATCAGAAATTAATTATTCAACTTTATTTAACCAGCAGGAAACAATGAAGACAGATAAGAGAAGAATGCTCCATGTGGAATGAGATCATCAGTGGAGTCCCTCAGGGGTCTATCCTGGTCTGTTACTCTTTCTGATTTATATTAATGACATTAACTCCAATGTGAAATTTGCAGATGATACTCAGATTGGAGGAATAGTAGACACTGAGAAGGCAGCAATAACAATTCAGTAAGACATGCAAAAGATTTAGAACTGGGCAAACCCTTGGAACATCAATTATAAATACAAGAATAGAGACACTGTTCTACAGGAAGCAATCTCTGAAATGGATTTAGGGGTTTATGTTGACAGATTTAGCATCTAAGCAAAGTGCAGAAACAATTAAAAATGCAAATTTAAATGTTAGTTTGTATCTTAACTATTGTTAGTGTCGCATGTATGCGCATAGGGGACAGTTTAAAGGCTCAGATAAATGTAATCTTCCCCCAGCTTTCCACCAGCTTGGACCCACCTTTTCCTGCCAAGATCCTTTTTTAGACTGCTCTGCTCTGATTTAATAATTGTTACTTTTGCCTTCAGCGGGCCACGGTCCTCATCAACCTGTCTCCTGTCTTGGCTGTCTCGAAACAGTGTTGGATAGACTGTTTGGGGTCAGTTATCCTCTCGTCATCCTTCTCGCTCACTCTTGTATGTCTTGGATCTGCTGGAGAGAATTCTGCCACTCCAGACAATCAGTGGGGATGATCCACCCCTAAAGCACCGATCCTTTGCTTTGTCACGTGACCTATGACAGGGCTGCCTCTCACACACTGGCGGGCTCATCCTGCCTCTCCACAACATGTTGTCCTCATGTTTTGCTTCTTTTTCTTGCTGTCTTTTCCTCTCTGCCATGCAGGCTTCTCATATACAGCCACTCTAATGGGCACCCCGAGGCATTTTTCATTATTGCTGGAGACTTCAATCATGCCAACTTGAAGTCAGTTCTCCCAAAATTCTTCCAGAATGTGAACTTTGCTACTAGAGGGGGAAGCTGTCTGGACAATGTTTACACAAGCGCTCCTGACGCCTACAAGGCCCAACCCCGCCCCCGCCTTGGCTGTTCAGACCATATCAGCATTTATGGTTCCTGCATACAAGTCCCTGCTGAAGCGCACTAAACCAGCCTGAAAGAAGATGAGAGTGTTGCAGGTTGGTGCTGTTTCAGCTCTCCAAGACTGCTTCGAATTGACAGACTGGGACATTTTCAGGGAGGCTGCTATGGATGGTGACTCCATCAATCTGGAGGAGTACACAGACTCTGTGACTGGCTACAACTCCAAATGCAAAGAGGATGTTACTGTTACCAAGGATGTTACCACAAGAGCCAACTAAAAGCCCTGGATGATGAGGGAAGTGCACAAGCTGCTCAAGATCAGAAATGCAGCCTTCAGATCTGGAGACAAGGCCGCCCTCAGGATGACCAGAGCCAACCTGCCTCGCACTATAAGGAGAGCTAAGTGGGCATACGCACAGAAGATTAACAAACAATTCAGCAGCACCAGAGACACATGTCGCATGTGGCAGGGCATTCAGACAATTACAAACTACATGTCCAACCCACAGAGCAGCGATGGTGATGCCTCCCTTCCAGATGAGCTGAACAACTTCTTCGCACGGATTGAGGCGCAGAACAAAGAGCCTGTGAGAAAAGCAACACCTCCCTCCACTGACCAGGTACTCTATCTCTCCATAACTGATGTGGAGAGGACTCTATCCAGAGTCAATCTACGCAAGGCTGCAGGACCTGACAACATACCTGGTCGTGTGCTCAAAGAATGTGCCAGTCAACTGGCTGGTGTCCTCACAGACATATTCAACACATCTCTGAGCCAGTCGTCAGTCCCAGCATGCTTCAAGTTGACCACCATCATACCAGTGCCGAAAAAGTCATCAGTGACATGCCTGAATGACTACCGGCTAGTTGCACTCACGCCAATCATAATGAAGTCATGTCACACATAAAGACTAATCTCCCTGCCTCCCTTGACCCTCTTCAGCTTGCATACCGCTCAAACAGGTCAACTGAGGATGCCATATGCTCTGCCCTTCACCTCTCCCTGACACATCTGGATAAAAAAGACACATATGTCAGGATGCTATTCATAGACTTTAGCTCTGCCTTCAACACAATCATCACTCAAAAGCTGGTTGTAAAACTGACCAGGTTGGGCCTGAACACCACCCTCTGCAATTGATCCTGGACTTCTTGACAGAGAGGCCCCAGTCAGTTCAGATGGGCTACAACACTTCCAGCATCATTACACTGAGCAATGGAGTGCCGCAGGGCTGCATGCTTAGTCCACTGCTGTTCACCCTGCTGTCTCACGACTGCACAGCCATGCACAACACCAGCCACATCATCAAGTTTGCGGATGATACGACGGTGCTGGGACTGATAAGCAGAAATGATGAAACAGCATACAGAGATGAGGTGGAACGGCTGTCTGCATAGTGTGAAGACAACAATCCATCTCTCGATGTTGACAAGACAAAAGAGATAATCATGGACTTCAGAAAATCACATCCTGCCCACATCCCACTCAGCATCAACGGTTTAGATGTGGAGACTGTTAGGAGTACCAAGTTCCTCGGTGTGCACATAACTGAGGAACTTATGTGGACGCATAACACCTCATCACTAATTAAGAAAGCCCAGCAGAGATTACACTTCCTGAGGCAGCTGAAGCGAGCAAGTCTTCCCCCTTCCATCCTCACCATGTACAGAGGCACCATTGAGAGTGTTCTGACCAGCTGCATCACTGTCTGGTATGGCAACTGCAACATATCCGACCGCAAGTGCCTGCAAAGGATAGTGAAGACAACAGAGAACATTATTGGGGTGCCTCTCCCTTCACTACAGGACATATTTTACAAAAGCAGTGTCCACAAGGCCTGCAGCATTGTGCAGGACCCCTTACACCCCTCACATGGACTTTTCACACTTCTGCCATCCAAGAGAAGATACTGCAGCATCAAAGCCAGATCTGCCAGGCTGCAGGAGAGTTTTTTACCCCCAAGCTGTTAGACTCCTTAACACCAGGCTGCACCCTGGGATCATCCACACTGCCTCAAACACCTCAAAAAATAAAACTTTTATACATGCAAGCCACTGTCCTGCAAAGACGAGTGTGCATGTACAGAAGAACTGAAAATCTCATACTGACCTTTAAGTATTTTGACACTCTTGATATCCTTCTGCTGTGAAACATTCTGACCTGTCATTGTTTACACATGTCTTAAACAACTATTATCATACACTGGTAATTTCTGTATTATTTATATCTATTATTTATTATTTATTTATTATATTACATATCTTACACATCAATTTTGCTGCTACTTCTTTGTCTTGTCTTTGCACAATGTCTTGTCTTGTTTGTGTTTTAATTTTAAATTTAAATTTTTATTCTGTTTTTAATTTATTATTTGCACCTTATGTTGTTACACTGTGGACCCTGAGCTTCACAGTTTCATCTATCTGTATACTTGTATATGGTTGAGATGACAATAAAGTTCACTTTGACACTTTGACTTTGAAAAATAGAGCTGCCAGGCAAGAGGAAAAGAGGAAGGCCTAAGAGGAAGTTTGTGGATGTGGTGAGAGAGGACATGCGGGTGCTGGCTGTCACAGAGCAAGATGCAGAGAACAGGAAGCTATGGAAAAAGATGATCCACTCTGGCAACCCCTAATGGGAGCAGCCGAAAGAAGAAGAACATTAGAACACTCTAGACGAGAACAGGCCATTCAACCCAACAAAGCTTGCCAGTCCTATCCACTTAATTCTTC
Organism: Erpetoichthys calabaricus; assembly: GCF_900747795.2. Taxonomy (NCBI): domain Eukaryota; kingdom Metazoa; phylum Chordata; class Cladistia; order Polypteriformes; family Polypteridae; genus Erpetoichthys; species Erpetoichthys calabaricus. Next base: position 251,482,105 of record NC_041397.2, on the reverse strand, counting down.
TAAAAAACAGAGTCTAGTTCTGAAAGTCCCTAAAGTCTTAAAATTTAGATTCAACTATCCTACATATAGTTTATAATAAAGACCACATTTAAGCTTTTTCTTTTAGAATGGGGCAGCAAGTTCTAGCCCGGTCACAGTCTTTGTGGAGTTTGCATATTCTCCCTGTATTTGTATGGATTCCTCTGTGGGCACTTTGGTTTCCTCCCACATCTCAAAGCCTCAAGCAATAGGCTGATTGGTGGCTCTGTATTGCATGGAGGTGTGCAGGAGGGCCACTGCGATGGAGAGTTGCCATGTCCAGTTTCTACCTTACCCTGGATGCTCGTTAACACCAAATGTAAAATACAAAGTTTTCATCTGGGACCCTGCCTCTTCACAACACGGTCACTTCTTCAAAATAAGCCATAACGAAACAATTCAAACTAAAACGCTGAGTGTCTTTATCTAGTCTATGATGTGCAGGGAAATTATATCAGTCTCCAAAATGCCAAACTGAATGGTTAAAAAAGCAGAGAAAAATAAAACATCCGAGTACACTTTGACATTATATATTTCCAGCAGTGCCCATACATGTTGGTTGTCTTAATGCATTGTGGAATACAGGGGCACACCTGCCGCCCCAACCCCAACACAGACAGGCAGAGACACAACTGCAGCACACAACACACTTTTATTTGTACACTTGGAGCACTCTTTCCTTGCTCCACAAAGTACAGCACAGTAGAAAGCACCAAACAGCGTAATACACAGTCCTTTTCTTCTCTTCATCTCTCTCTTTCTCTCTCTCTCTCTCTCTCTTTGTCCACCTATACTCTTCTCCTGGCAAGGCTTGTCCATTTCCTCCTGACTCTAGCTCCCCAAGTAGTGGCGACTGGCTCCTTTTATAGGACACCCAGAAGCTCTCCAGGTGTCCAATGTGCTTCTTCTGGCAACTGCCAAACATGACTCTGCAAACGTCCAAGCTCCCCCTGGTGGTGGTGCTTTAGGGGACCTGCCTCTAGCTTTCTCGGGGAGATTTAATGTCCTAAATAAACTCTCTCCCTCGGTCATTTCACTATCAAGGCATCCCAGCTGGGTAAAGGGCCACAGCCGTCTGCCACAGAATGTATCTGTAAAATGCACATAGCATTTACAGACATGTAAAAATAAAGCATGTATATGCAGCATACATCATAAAGACAGAAGCTGATGACTGTAGGGATGAAAATATCTTGGTTAACAATGTCCGTGAGCTTCGCATAAAATGCTTTGGGCTTGTCAAGAGAGAGCATCACACTGCTAAACTGTGCAACCAATTGTTTCATTTCATGAAATTTGTTTCATTTCCTGGCTTCTAACAATCCAGAGAGGATGACGTTTTGAACCTTTGTTTTTTTACTGCTACATGCTGAGAGTGCAGCACTTCTCTGGAGAGCTAACAAGCTGCTGTAATGAGAAGACCAAGAGTATCACACGCATAATTGGAAGAGTAATATAACTTTTTTGTGCGATTTAATAAACCATTCACACATGTGTATTGTGTGCTCTTATAATTGGAATATGCTGTGCTTATCAGTACTTGAATTAGCATCCTGCCAGTATTGTATTAGTTTAAGCAGCTAAACTGATAAAGGCCATTAAGTGACACATCTTGTTCAAAAGAAGAGCTTCCTTACTCATTTACTACAATTTTTAAGAGTGTAGGAGTAGCAAAGTGGGGCAGTGGTTAGTAATGCTACCTCACCACTCCATAACACTGAGTTCAAGTTTCATGCCAGTGATGCATTCTCCTGATGTCTCAGTGGACTGTTTTACTCTCAGATTAATAAGTAACAAGTTCAAAAAAATAAAGTATTCCAGCTCAGGGTGCCACGCTTGTTAGAATTGCTGCTCACGGCTCTAAAGTCCATTACTTTGGTGGAGATATAAAGTCACCCCATGTCTGTATGGGGTTTCTCCTCTGACATCCTGAAAACTTGCCTGACAATAGATCAAATTTAGTATGCATTTCATTTACTGTAGTGGAATTTGTGGGCCTCACGGACCAATGTATTCAAGTGTCAAATCCCATAATCTGGTCCTTCTCTGTTTTCCCCATTGTCCTGGTTTTTCTCCTGCATGTGCATCTGCCACAAGATGGAATCCATTTCTGGATGGGGCACCAATTCAATGCTGGGCCCATTTATGAACACAGCAAACAATTCCAGTGAGAGGCTTATTTAGAATCACCAGTTAACCCAACATGCACACCCTTGAGATGTGGGAGTAAAACTGGAGTACCCAGTTAGAAAATAAATGAAGAGAGAGAGTGCAAATGGCAATGCCAGCTCCACACAGAAAGTGCCTTGAGGTGGGATTGGGAATTGGATGATAATGAAATAATCTTTTATTGTATTGCTTAACATTTAAATATGATCTAATTTTACAACGTGTTAGATTAGAATGAACGTTTTAAGGCATTATTTTCTAAAAGCACAGCCTGTTTGGAGGCTGCCAGTAGATGATACTTGTTTAATTTTGTTTCCTATTAAAGCTGATAACATTTATTTTTTGTTTTACACAAAATGAATGCATCTGTATATGCCATGCTAAGCCCTCTATAATGTGTATCATCTAACTTTAAAAACAAATGGTCATTTTTAAAGTAATTTGTTTTTGTGAATTCCCTTAGCAGGGTATAGCTGTTGATAAATTAAATTCATCATCAGTACTCTGAACACTTTGTTCAGTTTTCACTTAAGTATTGCTCTAAGGACATTTTAGATTTCACAGTAAGATAAATCTGCGCAGCTGACCACTTACCGGAAAAAGTTAGTGGTCCCATAAATAGGAATCATCATGACATTTATGAAGAGCAAGGGATTCCAACAGGGTGCTGATTGGTCTGCCTCCTACACAGAGCGCACTTTATAGTGAGTGAAGGGGCTTTAAAGTATCTAAGGGCAGTGCTGCAACAGCTTCGTTTTCTACTTGGCTCACTGGTAGAGTGTGAAAAATGTTGAACTGTTGCTCGATCTGGAGAGCTCTTGAAAGCCAGAACATGAGAGCACTTAATATGAGGAGCCAAATAAAGCTTTATCTCATCATCTGCTGCCTCTGCACTTTACCTCAAAGTTCGGGTAAGAAACTTTCTATTCAAATGATCAAGAAGTAGTTGGCAGAATTATATAACAAAGTGTTCTGCAGTTAAATATCAATGAACATAATGATCCGTGGTACGAGTGTGTCTGCGTGTCAATATGCACCCGAGTTTACTATGGCACGGGGTAGCTAGCCATCGGGATTATTTCTTTAACAGAATTCCCTTATTTAAACTGTTCCTCTAGGATTTTGAAATTAATTCGAGAGGTAAGTGGAGTAATTTAACCCTGGTTGAGATCAAAAGATTGGTAAGTATTCGCCGTCCGTTTAAACGTGGGTTTCTCTCGTAATAAGTACGCCGTAAGACAACAGCTTGTTGCTTCTGTTTTCGCTTTTATTTTGTTCTTATGTTGCTTTGCGACATGCATGCTAAAATTTATATAAGCCGTTCTCTCTCTCTCTCTCTTTTTTTTTTTAAAGAATTCCCATTTTACAGCGAGCAAACACAAACACGCTTTAGTATGCATTTCATTTCAATTCAATGCATATAAACTATCCAGTATGTGGAACCTAATTTTACATATAAGACACAAATCTAGTTGTTTACCACCAAATACTGTATTCACGATTATTCAGTCTTTAACAATCTTTGCTTTCACAAGGAAAGATAAATGTGCTGCGCCCCTGTACTTTTGTGGTCTTGCCTCTGTGGACGTCCCATTAGTTCTGAGTTACCACGCAAACGTGGTCGGAGCTTCCTCCTTATTCCCTCTGATAATGGCGTGTTAATGGGGCTGCAAAGCGGTTTACGATACATTGATTGAGGAGTTTATTGATTGGTACAGCATTGAAAACCGAACACTGATTAAGACGAATGCCTTTAGTAATCTCTGCAGACAAGGCCACGGCGAGAGCTTTTTCAATGACAGTAAAACACATAATAGGGAAATCATACGAAGTTTATAAAATAGCATTGCAGTTGTTGACATTGTAAACAATGTTACCGATATTATCCGCCTACACCAAAAACAGTAGTCTGTTTTTTTTTTCTCATTTAATAAGCTATACAATTTAATTCTAATTTAAAAAATCAAGCAGCAATAAATATTGCATTGTATTTGTTTTATATGGAAAATAAAAGTATACGGTTGTAATTCGAAAAACTCACATGTGGCAAAAAACGTTTAACATTAAAAGTGTGTTTATTTCGGAGTAAATCTTTTTGAGAAAAAAAATTAGATAATTAGAAGATTAACAGTTGCAGATTTAATTAAATATAAACAGTAATGTTGGCTTAAAAATAAGTAAGACAAGTGATACTTGTCCATGGTACTGAAGTACATGCTAGACATGCGTAGTGTCTTTAATGCGTCAACACTGAAAGACGTCAGATTTTGCAAATCTTTCTTTCTTTCTTTCTTTCTTTCTTTCTTTCTTTCTTTCTTTCTTTCTTTCTTTCTTTCTTTCTTTCTTTCTTTCTTTAAGCATGATTAATTCGAAATAGAACTTTTTACAAGTCTTTCTTTTTGTGAAATTCATGTAAAAAAATAAAGCATGATTAATTCAAAATAGTAATACTGTAGTCTTTCTTTCTTTCTTTCTTTCTTTCTTTCTTTCTTTCTTTCTTTCTTTCTTTCTTTCTTTCCTTCTTTCTTTCTTTGAAATTCAAGTGAAAGAATAAAGTGTGATTAATATGAAATAGAAGTCGTGCATTTTATTAGCAGGACTTTTTGCTTATTTCACCTTTCTTGAACAACTGATTAATAGATTGAGTCCGCCAAAATTACTTATAAGAAATATTTATTTATTTATGTCTACATTTTCATACTATGTAAATGTGTTTTTGATAGAAAAGAAAAAGCCCTTTTTAAAGCGGTGAAATACTTTCCATAACATAAGAATAAAGAATGCAATTGTTTAATATAGCATTTAGAATTTTATTTTAAATCTGAAAAAGAAAAGTTACCAGCAGAGGAGATGAAGGGTGCTCTGAAACAGAAGGTATCACCCCTAATTAATAAGCTTGTAAAGGTATAAAATGAACTTTGACTTTTTGACATCCTTCATATAGTTACAGGTTTTAGAATTTACAGCATTTGAATATTTAGACATTCATCCATGTTCTAATCTTGTTATAATCCAGAAAATAGTCCACCCTGGCCCATCAGTGAAAGCTCAGCCTAAGGGCTGAGTTGGGTCATAAATGAACTGGAGATCACCAGACTTGACTGTTAGACTGGATAATTTGAAAATTAAGCAATGAGTGGAACACAATGTTAAGAGTATTAGTTAAAATCACAAAAACGCAGTTCCTCTTTTAAAACCTGCAAAAAAATAAACTTTTGAACTAAGTTGTTTTATTGCTCAAGTATTATATGCTGAAATAATTAAATGATTATTTAAAAACAGAAATTCTTTTTTAGATAATAGTTTTATACGTGTGAGTTATATAATATGAAATAAGTAAATATTAATCATGCAGATTTATATATATTATTTAAATTATATGCATATTTGGTTATCAGACTTAACAAAATGAAACTGTCTTTTTGAAGACACCACCTTAGCAGAGGTCCTGTGTAGGACAAAAACATTAATTACGAAACAGATGCGTCCAGAATTACTAAATAAAAACTTGATGAGACTTGAAATGTTGGAGATCACCATGAAGACTAAAAGGGAGGTTTAAACCCATGCCATCCCTGTTGAATTATCGTAAGAGTGATATTTTCTTTATTATTTATACTTTAACTGTATTATAGCAGACAGTTTAAATGGCACCAAGCGTAAATATTGTAATGGATATGATCTACAGTTAATCTTTTATCATTGTATTTTATTTTGTGCTTTAATAGCAATGATAAAATATTTTATAATAATTTAATCTAGATTTTTACATTTTTCTGGTCTCAAAGGTTAAAGTGAGGGGTGTCAGCTTAGGGGTTTTGTGTAAGAGTTAAGGAAGGTTAAGGATGCCAATTACAGGTTAGCAGAGCACTGGCCTACAACAAGTAAACCACACAGGCTAAAGCCCCAACACCAGGTGCTAGGACCAGAGATCTGGGGCCTCATGGATACAATTTTGATTAGATTCTATATTAAAATTTTGTTCAAACTATAAGAGCAATAATTGTGGACACACGAAAAATATTGAACCATACATACAGCACACTAGGTCCCACATCAAGTTCCTTTAAAAATCTTACATTAATTTAAAACTATGCACTCAGAACAGTTTTGGTAATGATATTTGGTTTTAGTATTCACTCTTCAGCAATTGGGATTTTATTTACATTCTATATTTTGTCTACCACCACATCAATTTGTTATTTAGTGGGCACCGCCAATTTTGAAGCCTTGCTCCTTAGATGAGGTTCCTGGAAGTCATGCACCATGACATTTGGCATGACATTTTAAAAGCTGGTGCCACATTTCTATTGCCATCCAGGACTACTCTGAAAAGACTCACAGCTTATTTATTGAAATTATTTCATGCTTTTACTGAACAACGTTTGTTCTGATTTCTTGACTTTGATTTTTGAGAAATGACTTTAATTAAGAGGAAAAGTAATTTAATTTTCCAGTTACGAGTCTTGCTAATACTTTGGTTCACACTTATCCCTTGGCTTGCCACAGTCATTTTTTTATGTGACATTGCACTGAAAAAAAAGAATATTTGAAAAGTCCACATATTTAACAATAGCATTTTTATAAACAAGTGAAACCTGTGAGGTGTATTACTATTTTAAATACAATTTTCATATTTTTTTCAAATTCAGTCTCATCTTGATCATCAGAATTAATGTTTTAAATGGTTGAAATCATTGATTCCTGAAGCTGATGTCTGCTTACCGGTTGTCAGAGTAGTTTATTACAAACCTGGGTCTCCAACCACTGGTCAAATGTATATTTACTGATTTATTCATTAAAACAAATATTATTGCAAAATTTTAATCCAAAATAACTCCTCTAACATTTGCTTGTTCCCTGGCAAAACAATAGTTTTTGCTAGAAAATCAACATGCATGTGAATGTCAGAATATTTTTTGCAGTCATTTCTTAGCCTCAAGAATTCATTAAGCTGCCATTTTGGAAGTTTATGCAGTCACATAATTCAGTAATTTCATTAATTTTAATGAATGTTTCTTTTGAATTATTTTTTGTTGTATAAACACTGCCATTTTTGTTATGCACTTGCTAGGTTGTTGCTAATGATTGGAGGTGCATGTCATGTGACGTCATTTCCAAATTGTCTGAGTATTCAGATTACTTCTAAGAGCTTGCTGTGTGTCTTATTATATTCCATTGATCTCTTGGTTTTGAATTGTTTTGCTTCCCGAACCGTGATTCTTGTCTCTTGTATTGACTACTGACTTCCTGCCTCCTTATCCTCTCACTACGTTTGTTCTGAGCATGATTTCTGCTTCGTTTTGGGCTCTATTAAAATATGCATTTTCTTACTCACTGGAATTGATTTTAGTTTGCTTTTCTGATTTAAATCACCTCAACCTTAATTTATAACCAGTTATGATTGTTTCTTTCTACACAGTCATAACAGTAAGATAGAAATATGTTCAAACCCCAATAAAAGGTTACTTAGTAGCTGGAATCAGGCTGTAATTGGGGGCCATTAGTATAAGACAATATCATCTGAGTTGGGGATTGAAGTGGTTATAGATGACAGCGTGAAGTGTTACAGTGGCAAAATATGGTCCTGTCTTGTGGCACATTTAACCAAGCCTTAGGCAACTTATCCTTCAGTCAGTCAAATGTGCAGCCATAGTTTGGTTCTGTAAATGTCTAGTGGATGTTCTGTTGACAGCAGTCCAGGAAAAATGTACACTACGGCACGGTGCTGACAAATGTTTTTGTTTGTATTTGAAGTTACAAACGTCTATTACAGATGTACATTAAAAAAAGAAAGAGCCTGAAAGATCTATCAAGATCCTAAGCAAACAGAAGAAGATATTCACTAACATAGGCAATTGTACTTCCATTCATGTTTTGAAAACATTTTGTTGATTTTGCCTTTGTTGATGCAAAATCTATGCCTGAACACAATGGTCAAAAGAATCAGTGGTAAAACAGGAATCACCATTGAAGATTTCAGCTATCAGATCAGACACATTTGCTGATTGCAAGCAGTCAATGGCAGATATCCTAATGGCTGCCATTAACTGAGTTCAACCACTTCAAGTCAACAGTCCATGGTCATAGACATCTCAGTACATGGGGAAAAGTTCTGACATGACTTGAATCATGATCCACTAATCTGCTTCCTCTGATGTTGTTCTCTGGACTCCCCAAATCTACTGTAGATGAGCATCAGCCCTCTTGCAGACAAATATAAATACATCATCATGACACTCTTGTTGCACTTTAATGGCGGTATAAATATCCACAATCATCATAACCTGGTCATGTGAAGTTATGACATATCTTTGGTTAGTCTGATGCATAGCACTTTGGCGGTGTTTGTGAGAATAACAGTCATGTAAACATTTACATACATGGACTTATTAATCTTCATTTATGGATTTCATACACATTTGATTGCTTTTTCAGAGTGCAAGTGTTCTTATTTATCATGGAATATGTGTAACTTCAAAAACGATTTCCTGAATATAAATAACTGTCTTGGAATGACAATTATTTTGGGATTTCAGGAGCAACAGATACTAGATGTCATTGGAATAGCTGTACATACAGTATACTTGTGAGTGTGGATGTGTATATTTTTACAGGTGAACCTGGACAAAGTTCAGAGTTGGGAAAAATTGTCACAGATAAATTTTAATGTGAGTAAATGTATGGTATTACATGTAGGAAGTCAAAAGTTTTGATTTCAGTACACAACAGGAGGTTCAAAACGTGAAAGTAAATCAATCAATACAATGTACAGAAGCAGTTAAGAAGGCTAGCAGTATTTTACATTTGGTAGCCAGTTGCACAGAGTACAAGTTAAGGGCGGTTATGCTTAGGCTAAATGGGGCACTTTTTAGGTTTCATTTAGAATAATATGTGCTGTTTTTGTCTCCATAATGCAAAGAAGACATAGAAACGGAATGGTAGAAAAAGTCTAGAGAAGCGTAACTACAGTATGTTGATTCCAGGACTTACCTGGGGTGGGTTTAGTCCTTAAAAGTTTTCTTTTTAGTCAGTCGACTATACAGTATCCATATTTATGTCACAGCTAGATGTGTCACAAGAATAGAAACTTTAAAACAGATTTGCAGACATACAGAGTTCTACTGAAAAACATTTTAATTTGTTATGTTCTGAAAATTATTCTAAAGTAAAGACCAACTTTTATATTACTTGGTTATGTTTTCCCTTATGCTTATCAATTTCAAAGCAATTTTGTAAGGGTATAATATTAGATGTTTTTCTGCGACACTCTGAGTAATTTTATATCACAATATTGATACAAATTTTAGAAGAGTAAAGTTAAGTGGGACTGAGAATGTTTATTCTTTGTTGTTTTGTTTGTTTTAAAATGATATTAAATGGAGTGATGATGGATGTTTAATTATTATTATTTTTTTAAACAGGTCATCCTTGGTCTTTCAAATATGAGTTTAATGGTCTTTCTCCTTCAGAGGTAATTTTATTCACTTACTTGTTTTAAAATTTAGATTTCAGATGATTAACACCTATATAATTTTAAAGCAGATGAGCAAATGCTTTAAAATGCAAATGAGCAAAATCCATTCTTTTTCAGAAACTGCCATTTATTTCTAAACAATGGACATCAGACAGCAACAATGAAAAGGTATTATACACCAATTATTAAATAAAAGAATGGGTTAATAAAAAATAACCTCTGTGTGTAATTTACTAGCAAATTGTATGCCAAAAATGTACCAAGGGAAATGAACAGTTTAACTTCCTTCTTTTTGAAAATACCACAACTTAGAACAAAATTAAGTGGTTATTAAATAAATGTTAGATACGTAACTGCCAATGTTTTAGTGTCATTTGGGAGATTCGAGAAATCTTAGCATGTGATGTCAAAATCGCCAGCAAACTCTAATTTTAAGCTAACAAAAAGTAGCTACACTGAAGACATCTAGCAGAGCCACATAAGTATGGAGAAGTATCCCCACTCACATGTGTGGCTTTCTCTCTGTGTCTCTCTGTAAGACCATCTGTTGGATGTTTTCCCTTTCCTGTTCCAAACTAGTGTTACTTAAGCTCCTTATGATAGTAATACAGCAAACAATTCCTAAACTACAGCAATCAATATTTAAACAGACGCAAAGATAGACTCTGTATGAAAAATGTTCTATCCTTGATAGTCACGGTTGAGAAAAGAGATCCTAAATGAAAAATGTATGAGCAGGATGCATGGGCATAACATACCCACAAAGAAAAATTGAGGTCAAACACTGTCTTTAGTGTAAATTCTTCAAGTTTAGTCAACATGAAAGCTGTACAGTTGCTTTGGAGAGGCTGTCAAGAGAAGTGCACCTTGTTGCAAGGAGGTGACTTGGCAAAAATGGGTGAGGCCTCTAAAAACAGACCATAAAGGCAGGCAAGGACCTTCATTGGCCACCTCATGAGAGACTGAACCTAATCCAGTTAGCCTCACAACTACTACCTGCTGGCTTCCAGCTGAGCAGGTCACAAAATTGGGAAACTAGCTTTTAACATTCAATTAAATTCTCAAAATGCACCACAAAAAGAAGAAATCTTTAAAGCTCTGGCTTGTGGCCAAAAAGCAATGAAGATTCATTTTAAACAGAAAGTATTGTATTAAAGGACAAAAATAATCCAAAAAGGTGCTCAAAAGACCAAAAAGGAATTGCCTCAAAGACAATCCTCCTCAATCAAACAAGTCCCAAACAATTTGCACAAAACAGAAACTAATAAAAACAATAAATCATAGCATACAAATTTATTCAAACTGTTAGATAATGCACCTGTATGAAGAATATGCACTGCTACAACTACTAAAATAAATCAGTGTCACTAGTCTTTGAAAGGGAGTATATATATAATAAAAAATACAATAAAAAGGGAGTATATATTATAATAAAAAAATCTTGGGTTGAGATGTGATCATCTTGGAGAGACACTTTGAAGTCCTGCGAGACTACTTGCACGTCACACCATACTTACAAACAATTTCTCAGAGACACTTTAATGTCCTGCGAGACAAGGAAGTGAGACAAAAGGACAGCTGCTGTACAGGCTTTTAAATAATCGACATGCAGCGCAACATGCAGATCATGCAGCACGGCACAAGCAGCAGCTGGCTTAAAGGACAGCTGCTGTAGAGACTTTGAAATGATCGATGCGCAGCATGACTAGCAGAACACGCAGCTCGGTAGCAGCAGCAGCAAGCCAGCAGCTGATCAGTCCGCATCTCCTTATCGTGCGTTCAGCCCCTTCCTTCACAACAAGAGCAGCAGAGACACAAAGTGGCTAGCATGAAGCCCCCCAGGGTTGGTTGGGGGGGGTGGGTGAGCGAAGTGAGCTGTATATATATATATATATATATATATATATATATATATATATATATATATATATATATATATATATATATATATATATATATATATATAAATATATATATAAATATATATACATATATATATATATATATATATATATATATATATATATATATATATATATATATATATATATATATATATTTACAGTATATACAAGGATCACCACATATTTTCAAACCTTTCAAAGTTATCAGCAAAGTGAATTTTTTCACCTCTCACATTGAGTTTAAATAATTTAACAATTCCTCAAGGACATCAACAAAAAGAAAGAGAAAATGTGTTCAAGACAGAAATAGTCCTTCACTACATGTAAATGTCAAAAATATTTTATCAGCTAAGTGAAATTTTGTTATAGTGTAACTATTGGCTAAAGAAATTAATTGCACTAGGTGGAGTGAATGTGTTGGGAACTTTGTTACAATCTTGAGAAAATAATTGGGAAGGATGGGTTGTAGTGCAAGATACAGTAGCGTAGCAATAAGTTTAAAGCACTGAAATTATATAAAATTTGCATTTGCATAGTGCATTGTGGGAACTGACATTATTCAATATGTCCTTTCTAATTTTATTTTTCCCCAAGACAAAATAGAATGTCTATCTAAAATTAAATGCTTATGTCAATTTTTAAGGTACAGCAGAAAAGTGTTTCTTGTATGTCAATTACTTTATTAGTTTACTAGTCTAAGTTTAATATGGAAATACTGTGTGATGAGTGTCAAACGTTACAATTTGCTGCTATGACTAATTGAATTTATACAATAAAATCATGTTCACAAGTCTTGCTACAAATCAGCATCCTCAGTTAAATTGATTGGATTTCATTCTGCTCTTCTCAGATGTCTAGTATCCTGACAGAACTCTATGAATTATTACAGTCTGGAAGTCAGGTAATGTATTTTGTGTCATCCATCCATCCATCCTTCTATTCATCCATCATCATAATCACACAGGCTGTGTTCTGTAGTAAAGGCACTGAACTTTATCCCATGAGGTTGGTGGTTGGATACCTTCCTTTGTCTCAGTGTATGACCCTAAGCAGTTAACTTAACCTGCTTGTGCTTCCAACCATTTTTGCCCTTTATCCACAAGATATAAACTTTGTTGTCAATCAGTCTTGACCCATTCAAGCATCAACAAGTCCTCTTTGCCTGCAAGCAACTCATGATGAGGTGGTTTGCCATGTGTATTGAAGAAGATGTGAACATGGCTGCAGTTGCTGTTTAGCTGGCAAAGACATGGCACTATTAGATACAGAAGATGGTGAAACCATAACAGCATCTCGCATGGATATCATTATCTCTCAGCATAAGACTTGATAAAGAACTTGAGTGCTACTTAAGAGGGCTCTTTTATGATTTCTCTACCCACTCAAACATACCACTAAAAGAAGGATATGAGAATAACAAGTTCACGTTGGTGATGTGTGCTCAATATAATGAGATTTTTACTTGCTCATATTTCAAACACAATTGACAGTGTAGGAATGCAAAGCATGTCTGAGGATCATTAAGAGAGAGAGTGAAAATGACCAGGAGATGGTTAGATAAGAAGCGTGATGTAGTCAAACAAAGCAGGAGGTCTTAACTTTGTAATTAGAAAAGGATGGGGACCAAAACATCAGGGCTAAATGTTAAATAGGAGTAAAGAGCAAATCACAAAAATAACTTAGCTCTTGGGCCTACATGAATTTTGAAACTATGATAAGGAAGTGTTGACAGTATGTGTCATTCATCTGGGGATAATGTGTAAAGTGACCATCATGTTTATAATTTATTACTTCTGTGAGGACATCAGCACAACAATTACGGTCACATGATGCCTCCAGACAGATTTGCAGCAAAAAGAAACTCAATCAGACTAAGACAAAATCTATATATATAATTCACTAAAGCAGCCGACCATGGGCAGGCAAGATGCAAGACAAAGCCCCACCCGCCAACTCACCGAGCCACGCCCACCAACTCTAAGACCATGGGATACACACGACATAGCCACGCCCACCAACTCACAGAACCCCGCCCACCAACTCTAAGACCATGGGATACGACGACAACTCACAGAGCCACGCCCACCAACTGTAAGACCATTGGACGAGAACACCTGCCCGCCCTCCCGCCTGACTGTTACCAGCATTCACCGCAATGTACTGGAGTGTAAAACTATCGCAGCTGCTAACTGACAAACTGTTCTTATTCCCCGGCCCACATCCACCCTCGCATGGTAGGCAAGATGCAAGACAGAGCCACGCTCATAATTCACTAAGGCAGCCGAGTGAGCCAGAGAGAGAGTGACACACACAGGCGCGCAAGAGAGACACACACACCCAGACTTGCGAGAGAGACACACACATACAGGTGCGCGAGAGAGAGAGACACACACACACAGGCGCACGACAGAGAGACACACACAGGCGCGCGGGAGAGAGAGACACACACACACACCGAGCGAGCCAGAGAGAGAGAGAGAGAGACACACACAGGTGCGCGAGAGAGACATACACACAAAGAGAAGCGAGAGAGACACAAACATACAGGCACGCGAGAGAGAGAGACACACAGGCACGCAAGAGAGAGACACCACATACAGGCGCGCGCGAGAGAGAGAGACACACACACACACACCGAGCGAGCCAGAGAGAGAGAGAGAGAGCGACACCCACAGGTGCGCGAGAGAGAGAGACATACACACAGAGAAAAGCGAGAGAGACACACACATACAGGCGCGCGAGAGAGAGAGAGACACACACACTGGAGAGCGAGAGAGAGACACACATATACCGAGCGAGCCAGAGAGAAGAGACACACACACACAGGCGCGCGAGAGAGACACACACACACAGGATTCACTAAGACCACGGCAAGTAAGAAGCACGCAAGACAGAGTCTCTGTAAAGGCACTAGACTGACTGTTACCAGCATTCACCGCAATGTAACAGAGTGTAAAACAATTGCAGCTGCTACCTCACAAACTGTCCTTATTCCCCGGATTTCCCTGCCCCCATCAGATTCAAATTTGCCGTTTACTTTTACACGCAAACAATTTCCTGTTAGATTGGCCTTTGCAATGACAATTAATAAGGCGCAAGGACAAGTTTTCAAAAAGATATGCCTGTATCTGCCAAAACCAGTTTTCAGTCACGGACAATTGTATGTTGCTCTCTCCAGAGTTCCATCTTTTCATTCACTCACTGTCGTATCCTCGAAACCCACCCCATTTGGACAACTGTGTCTTTCAGGATGTGTTCACCCATCAATAAATAATTATACGCCGTATGCTACGCCGCGGGTTGGCTAGTAAAAAATAAACCACATAAACAGCATATTCATTCCTAATGAGGAAAAATTATGACATGTACAAAAATGCATGCATAACAATGCATTAGTATACCAGATAGTGGAATAGCAACATCAGACGATAAATACAAACAATATCAGGTGCTGTGCATAAGAAACACATATCAAGTACACTAACGGCAGTAAAAGCAGCTTTTGAATGGACTTATGACCTCTGAGTAAAAACTGGCCCTGAATCTGGTGGTGGGAGTGCTAAAGGTCCAGTACCCCTTGCCAGAATTAAGGAAAGAAAGGAAAGAAAAGTGACTTTGTGGGAAGGCTGAGGTCTTTAAGAATACTATTTGAATTTCTAAGGCAGCAAGTGTTATATACTTAAATGTCCAGAACAGATTGGAACTGTGTGCCAGTAATATTATGAGATGATTTCACCACTCTCTCTGTAGTGCTCTGGAGTCCTAAATTCAAAATAAACAGTAGACCTTTATGACTAGTAAGATTGCTCACACTTTCTTTTTTTTTCCTCTCTTTTTTTTATAATTTTATTGATTTTATTAAAATCAAATAACATTCCATACGAATAACTCAAGTTTTACAAAAAACAAAAGGTTTGAAACAAATCAACCCCCATCCCTGAGAAAGAGAGCTAGGCCAGCAGTATAAAACTTTATGCTAGTAAAAATAATAAATAGATAAATTAATTGCTTCCTCAATTTAAATGCTTATTCAGAAATTTTATTGATTAGATCCTGCCAGGTTTTGAAAAAGTTCTGCACAGATCCTTTAAGTGTGAATTTGATTTTTTCCACTTACAAATACCGTCTTTTTCTGAAAATAAGACATCCCCCGAAAATAAGCCCTATCGAGATTTTCGGAACTTTTTGTAATATAAGCCCTCCCCCGAAAATAAGCTCTAGTTAAAATAATGTGAAAAAAAGAATTCGTTAAAAAATGCTGTTGATTTATTAAGTATGTTTAGCTTCCCTAATACTCGTATTTCAGAGAAATGTTTGAAATAAAATATTCCGAGAAATTCATTGTTTACCTCTACAGTTCGTTTCAAATTAATTCTTGGAATTTATCTTAAAAATACAACATAAGGCAGCATGAATACATAAATATTGTGTCCGCTCTGCTCTGCTGTGTTGTACTGCGTCGCGCGTATCGCAGAGTATGGTCGAATGAGGTGGGGAGGGGGGTGGGGGGGGGGCATGCATATGCGGAATGCGACGGAACGCGTCGTTGGCGCACACTATAAATAATTGTTCGTTAAGGCAGCAGTCTACATTGAGCGACAGTGCAGATACAATGTTTGTTCATTTCAGTCTTGTAAGTCTGATTATTTCCTCATACGTAATTTTATTTTTTATAAAGTGAATAATTTTTAACCGCAGTTAAAATGAGTACAAAACGAAAGAGCTATTCCGTCGAGTACAAAAAGGGAATTGTGGAAGACTCCAGGGGTGTAAATCTTGATTTATGACGATGTTCCAGAAGAAGATGACATGACTGTAATTGAATAAATTTAATTTCTGTATTCTGTGTAAAATAAATAAATATTAAATAAAAATATATAAATATACTTTTATTTTTGTCCTCCCCCGAAAATAAGCCCTAGTGCGTATTTTGGACCAAAAAAGAAAGTAAGACAGTGTCTTATTTTCGGAAAAAGACGGTAGTATATAACATCAGTGACCCACTGACTTAGAATAGGAGAGTTAGGATTCTTCCAGGTGAGCAAGATGAGTCTACGTGCCAGTAGTATAGTAAAGGCAATTTACAGTTTGTTTGTCCTTCTCCACTTTAAGTCCATCTGGAAGTACACCAAACACAGCTGTTAATGGATTAGTGGGGATTGTGACACCAAGGCTGTCTGAAAGGCATTTAAAGATTTTGGTCCAGAATGATGTTAATTTGGTGCAGGCCCAAAACATGTGGCCCAGTGAGGCTGGAACTTGATTGCAATGTTCGCAGGTTGGATCTTGCCATGGAAACATTTTGGACAATTTTAAATGAGAGCGATGCGCTTGATATATAATTTTGAGTTGAATAATTGTATGCTTTGTGCATATGGATTTTGAGTGAATTCTGTGCATTGCCACCTTCCTCTCCTTTTCTGAAATGTTGAGTGAGAGATCCTTTTCCCACTGTTCTCTTGGACCTTTGAAAGGGAGGGACTGTAAAATGGTTTTATACATTACAGAAATGCTGTCTGAGTCCTCAAGACTGATCAATATTTTTTCCGGAATAGAGGTAGGTGGGAGGTGAGGAAAATTGGACAGGTTCAGTTTAACAAAGTTTCAAATTTGAAGGTAATGAAAGAAATGTGTTGCTGGAAAGTTAAATTTGGAGTTTAATTGTTCATAGGATAGAAAGACGTTGTCTATGTACAGATCTCTAAGTGATTTAATTCTGAATGTTTTCCAGGCATTAAAAACTGCGTACATTTGAGAGGGTGAAAAAAGGTGATTTTTGTGCAGAGGTGCCACAGTTAAAAGCTTCTTTATCTTAAAATACTTCCTACATTGGTTCCATATTCTGAGTGAGTGAAGCACAATTGGGTTGTTAGTATATTGACGATAACTTGTATTTATTGGGGTGCAAAGCAAGGAATATAAAGAAGTACTGAAGGATTTTATTTCTATTGCGGACCAAGCCCGTGTATGTTCATCTATTTGTGTCCAGGTTTTTATAGTTTGCATGTTTGCTGCTCAGTAGTAAAATTGAAAGTTAGGTAGAGCCATTCCACCTTTCGCTTTAGGTCTTTATAGGGTCGCTCTTTGGATACGTGGATGTTTTGAATTCCAAATAAATGAGGTTATGGTTGGATCTAATTTCTTAAATAATAATCTATTGATGCATATTGGAATGTTTTGAAATAAAAAGAGAAGCTTAGGATTGCTCACATTTTCATATTTCTCATTCAAATCCACTTGTGCCACTTTGTGTGATCTGAGGACACACTTTCCTTGTATTTAGGGTTGTTAATGCACTAAAAATCTAATTTTGTTATTAGTTTTGTATTTTGAGTTGAAATTACTGTCTTGATTTTTGTAATTTACATGACACTTTGGTTTGATCACATAATTACATCAGTTATACCTGTAATGTTATGGGATGTGACATATAAATTTCAATGTTCATACTTTCAGTTACCCCTCGGTGGATGCAAAGTCTCTCATTCTGTTTAATGCTAGTTAGTTGCATTTCAATCAGGCCCTAACGTCAGAATTGATTCTCTGGTTTTGACCTCTGCAACTTTTTGACTTGTGGTTTTGTTTTATCTTCTAGTATTATTGGCCCTTGTTCTCCTTTTTGACATTGATTCTGTACCTTTTGATCATCTTCTGGTGCTTTTCACTCACACCAATTCTTGGGCACTTTGCCTGTTCACACCACCCTAATGGTTTGTTACATACCTCGTTGTTAAGGCCATTATTCTATTTCTTCTTGGTAAACTCTCATAGATTTTCCAATAGGGTTTCACATTCTGTGACACTGAGGCAGCCATGAAGCTCCATGAAGCGGGCAAGAACATTAAATTCATCCGGCTCTTCTAGAGACACAGCCACAGGAGCTCACATTATAGCTTTTCAAACTTCTCCATCTTGATGCCTCCCTATGGAGACTATAAACAGATCCTACATAGATTATAGAGGATTTTTATCTCTTGTTTGGGCTGTGGTCGCATACTGGGACATTAAGGTTTTATGGTTTACATTGTTGGTTAGTCAAGTAAAATTCTCAGAGCTTAGATTTTGATGATAGAAATTATTTCTGGAAACTATTCTGAATACAATTTTCATTCATAGGTAATAGTAAATTCACAAACTTATGCTAAATTATATTTTTTCCTAGAAACACGTGCAAGATGTTTACAAAAGGGTAAGTGGACATATTTAGTTTGATTACTAGAAATTAATACAGTAGATAAAGCAGTTTTGTTTATTTGATGCGTAAATGAAGATTGAAAGAGAGAAAATGAAGAGATGCTTTATCTTTGGCAGATGTTTTCACAGCACAGGAGAACAGCTTAGCTGTAGAGTGCAAACTACAGAAGTGCTCTTGGGCTGTAGAAGGGTGTAGAAACAAGAGAAACATGCTCTCTTTTGAATCTCCTTTTGTTTTCAAAGAAACAGTTCACTGTTAAATTTATATTTGATGGTGGAATAAACTCTAGACTAATATGATTTTGTTTTTTTAGTTCTTGTTCCACTACTCTAAAGTTAAAGATTCAAGGCATCAACCTAAACCTGGGGTATGTATGACCAAACAAATATTTACTTATTTTCTCAACTAACATACTTTAATACATATATATAATGACTCACCTCACTTTTATTAAATAAGGAAAAGCATTAAAACCATTTAACAACAAAATATTACCACACACTATATTGATACATACAATCATTACTAGTGATGTACCAAAATGAAAATTTTTGGCCAAAGATGAATTTGTGAAAACACAAAACATAGAATACCTTGTTGGTGTACTATTGCATAAGCTTTAAATGAAATCAATTTCACTTTTGAATTATGCTTTTCAATGAATGTGAATTACAGAACTGGCAAGTTAATAAATGCCCTTTTTAAGTCAGTCTTTTCAAAGAGATCATTAACTGAAAATAAATAAGTAAATAAATAAATAAATAAATAAATAGTATTAAGCTGCGAGCAGAGTTAGCTTGTCAGAGTGTCTGCTCCCTTCCGAGGCAGGTAAGTCATTTGGATCCACATTGTTCATTGAGCTCTGCTTATTTAATTAGCCCTTCTTTGTTGTTGTATTGTTTCATGATTCTTTCCCCTTTTCCTTTCTTTTGTCCCATTTCTTTTGCTTTTATAGCCAATAGTAAAAGCAGTTTCTCATAGTACGTCACTGCTAGTACAGTACAGTACAATACTCTAAAGATGGCGTCTACTGATCTCAGTGCAGTGTAGTGTGATGTATCATTCATTCTCTATAAAACATGAAGACAGTGTCACACATTAGGCACTTTTACTCATTCAGCCGAATACAGAATGTGCCATTTTTTTATACTTTCAAGCTGAATATTTTCCGTGGCTGGATATTTGATCGTTGCTTTATGCTATTTGTAAAGGGCTGCCAGGGCCAAAAAAGCCACCACAGTGGTGCATTTCAAGGGCATGAGAAAGACTCAAGACAGAGAGGGGCCTTAATACAAGCCCTAACTGATGTCTCTAATATTAGGGTTTGGAAGAAAATCTGATCATATGATATTAAAATCAGAAAGTAGTTACTTCTTCATTGAAGTCATTACACATATGCAGCCTGTAAGTTTAGAAATACCTGCAGTGTAATGCGAAACATTATATGACATCTTGTGCAGTCACTTACAGGACAAATGAGAGCGTGAGGTAAAAGAATGGCATAAAGGAAGGCAGAGGGGTGTGTCGAACAGATGTGAGCTAGCAAGAGGTGGAGGACTGAAAGTGAGAAATAAACTAATGCAGAGTAAAGGAGAAAAGTAGTAATTGGGCTAGTAGCACAACACTAGTGTGAGGCTGGACGGTGTCAGCTAGGAATAAAGCAATGTGACTTCTGAGTGTCCCCATAACCAAGAAAACAGGCAGTGCTACACAACTAGGCATAATTACTTAATATGAATTACAAGAATTTTTGCAGTTATCTCTGCAAAGGTCTGTCACAATTTAAAAAAATATACAGAAATATTAAAGCACATCCTACATATTGATAAATATGATTGCTTGCACAGAATACAGTTCAAAAGTTTTTACTCTTTTTCTAGGCTTTTGCCTTGCATCCCTTAATGCACTTAGCTCCAAAGCTGACTGACAGAAAAAAGAAACAATTCAAGGAACAGGTATGATCTGATCTTTCCTTCTTTGTTGTAAAATGTTGTTCTATTTTGACAGTCCAAAGAAATTGTAAAAGTCTAAATTAGCGTTAAGTCGCCTTAATTTTGGATGTTCATAATAAATGTAATGATTTGCTTCCTGAGGTTGAAGTACATAATAAACAAGAAAAGTTACATCAAAAATTTGAATTATTAAAATGTCTAAATATTTGCAATTATAATTTGTCATTTTTCCCCATCCCCATAGAGGTCCATAGGGGGTCAAAATGAAAAATAACATCATAATCATAATCACTGACCTTGAAATTGTCTAAAATTATATATCACATATTTATGTTTAAAATTTGTCATTTTTAACCATCTGGGAGTGGTTCTTAGAGGGCTAGGGCCTCTGGTAAAGAATCAAATATCAAAAATATCATCATATTTGTGATCAGCAGCTTCGAAATAGCTTATATTAGCAGCTCACATACCTATGCTGTATTACTGATCAACATTTTTTGGAAGTTTTGTGAAAAGGAGTAACTTTGACCCCTTGTTTCCCATTAGGAGGGGGTGAACCCCAGGGGTCAGTTGATATGGCATGCACAGCTTCAAGTCCTTCTGATTATTTTTGTTGAAGACATCTAATGGTTTTCTCTTTATCATAAGGGTGTAATTTGCAGCACAAAATATGGTACAAAAATGACCTAAAAACAAGTGTTTCCCCAAAATGGTTCGACATCGTGCATTACTAGACATCAAGATGAGTTGAATGGTATATCATATGTGGGGGATTTCTCGTATCAGTGAGTTAGGAGGCACCGGACAAAAAAACTGAAGTAATTTCAAGGCAGTCATAAATAATTCTTATTAACAGAGTAATATGTATGCTCTCTTAAATTAACCCTATGGGATGTTTAGTACATTTTCTGAACCAAAGCGAGTATCTGCTGCATGTGTTTCTACTACTGTATGATTCAGTCACTCTGTAATTGATTCCTTTGACACACAAATTATGTCTAAAAAGAATGATTTTATATCTTGAATTAAAGTAATATTCCACATAATATTAGGAGTATTAGCAGTAGGTCCAGGCCATGTAATGCTGGATAAAGCAAATTCTGAAGTACCTGTCCATGGCTTTTTCCTATATTGCATACAATGCTACCAGGACAGGCTGAAGCAGCCGTAATTCCAAAAATTAAACTAGACGGATTGATTAAATGGGTTAGAGATGGAATTGTTAATATTTTTAAATATTTAAAATCTTATATTTACCTATGTACTCTATTTACAGAATGCCTTTAGAAACAACCATTGCTCTCTTGATTTGTACTTTGAGAAAGAAGCATAAATGGAAGTTATTTCTCACTGCGTAAATATTACCGGGAAAATGCTTGCTTTTAGCCTCCAGAGTTGCATTGATCATGAGAGCAGGTGCCAGGGACTTGCATTAAAGTTTCAATGATTCCTCTGTGCACTATAAAAAAAAAACATCAGGTTCATTGTAAACAGCACAATGAAGATGACAAGTGAATAGGAATTTTGCAATCAGTCTTAAATGACATCCCTCTGCCACAACTAACATGAATGTCTGGAAGGCTGTACTACATATATGGCCTCCTCCGTAATTACGGAAACAAAGCTTGCATTTTACTTACAGAAGTCAGAAACCCCCTACAAAACAAAGCAAACAAATACATATTTAATTTGTTGTGGGTTCTAAAATTCAGGGTCCTAGGTTCAAAACCCATGTGTAGTTGTTCTCTGTGTGGATTTTTCATATCATCCTCACGTCTGTATTGATTTTCCCAATTTAGTTTTTCTTCTATACTCCAAAATACGGAACTGTTAGGTTAATTAGCAATTCTAAATTAGTCCTGTGTAAGTGTGACTGTGTACATATGAGAGTGCCCAGTGATGCACTGATGCCGATTTGTGCAGTGGTGATAGTATGGCAGCAACAAAATGATATTTAGAGATTCATCCATCCATTTTCCAACCCGCTGAATCCGAACACAGGGTCACGGGGGTCTGCTGGAGCCAATCCCAGCCAACACAGGGCACAAGGCAGGAACCAATCCCAGGCAGGGTGCCAACCCACCGCAGGGCATTTAGAGATTTCTCAAAACAAATTACAGCTATCTTAAAATGTAGTTCACATATTAAGGTATGTGCAATACATTTTAGATATCTTAAATGCATTTCAAGATACCTCAAATATGTTTTCTAATGTCTCAAAAAACTGCCTGACCTTATCAAGATATGTCAAATACATTCTGAAATTTCTCAAATGAACCTTTACTGCATTTTATGATATCTGAAATTCCTTTGGAGTTATCTCATATCACTATTGTTTAAATTGGATTTCCTGTCTATTTTATGATATTTTGAAATATATTTGAAATGTCATAAAATGAGAAGGACGTTATTTTAAGATAACTCAAATTTATTTGAAATCTCTGGAATTGTATTGTAGATATCAACAATGATATTCAGGTATCTTAAAATAAATTAATATCTTTTAAAAGATATCTTAAAATGTTACATGAAATAATTTTTAAGATACCTGGAAGGAAGCAGATAGCAAATTTAAGATATAATGAAATGAATTTGAGATATCTAAAATGTGAGAAAAATATGACGATATCTGAAATACAATGTAAGATAAATTGGTTACATTTCCAGAAATCTTAAAATAACATCCAGATGACTTTGAGGTATCAGAAATGCATTTTAAGATAGCTCAAATGTATTTGCAGATATCACAAAATAACTTACTGCTCATTTCGTGAGATCTTAGATGCATTTCAAGATATTTTAGAATATATAGGAAGTTTCATTGAAAACACAGGCAATTTACAGAAAGGTCTTTTTGAGATATGTTGACTTGCAATAGAGATATTTCAACATGACTATGGGCCTATTTTAAAATATCTTGAAAAGTAATTGATATACTCCATAATGCACAGAAACAAAATTCAAGATATCTTGAATTGCATTTGGGATGTTTCAGAAAGCGCTATGTATCATTTCAAGATATCCTGAGATCTTTTTGAGATATCTTAAAATGTGTTTAAGATATCTTGAAATAAATGTGTTTTCAGACATCTGTAATTCATTTTAACATTTCTTAAATGCATATGACTTTAAATGCATTTTGAGATACCTCTAAATGTAAATTTAGCTTGCCATAGTGATAGTAATATTGTCTCTGTTTGAACTGAAAAAGGCAGGTATGAGATTGTTATGTTACAGTATGTTATGCATTTGTCTCAATATTATTGCTTATCTGAAACATGAAAAATTATTTTATTCTAAAAAGAGACATTTACCATGTTTTTGTTATACATTTATCTTTACAAATTTAAATTGCCTGCATATTTAGCAACATAATGAATTGATTTTTTTTGTACCAAAAGTTACTGTAGGAATTATATAAAGGCAATGTCATATATAAAGGCAACCACACTTACTTGACATAATTTCAAGACATTCCATTGATTCAATAATTCCAAAAATACACTTTAATGTTATTGTTTTTTTATTTGTATTTGTTAACAAATACAAACCATTCTTATACAATTTGCATTTTGAACCTTTGGTTCAGTGGCATATTTGTTGTGCAAAAGACCAAGATTATTGGATACACCAGTGCCTTGAAGGCTTTTCTAAAACTGATTCAACTGCTGACACTTGTCAAAGTGAAAATAACAGAAACATTTTTAAGACCAATGAACAGTTCAACAACAATGGACTGCTAACCCACCAAGGGTTTATTCCTACCTTGCACTCAAAGGATGGGAATAGGCTTTCCATGACCTTGCACAGGATAAGTGGGTTAGAAAATGGAGGGATGCCTAATGCACTCACTGTCTGGAAACAAGCACTCTAATTGAAACAAAATGAGACAGGGCGATACACTCTGCTTGGAATAATAAATGATGTAGAAACTGCTTGAAAAAA
The DNA here is from genome assembly GCF_900747795.2 of Erpetoichthys calabaricus. NCBI lineage: Eukaryota > Metazoa > Chordata > Cladistia > Polypteriformes > Polypteridae > Erpetoichthys > Erpetoichthys calabaricus. The sequence goes on along the minus strand of NC_041397.2, from coordinate 251,457,445 downwards.
AGAGACATTAAAGATAAATACATGACATCAAAATAATTAACGAAAAGCACATATTTTGAGGTCTTGTAGGACACCCATGCTCCTAATGAGATGACGGATGGTGTTCTGGGGGATCTCCACCCAGATCTGGACAAGGGCGTTACTGAGCTCCTGGACAGTCTGAGGTGCAACTTGGCGGCATCAAATGGACCGAGACATAACGTGCCCGAGGTGTTCTATTGGATTTAGGTTAGGTGAGGGGCCAGTCACTGGTATCAATTCCTTCATCCTCCAGGAACTGCCTGCATACTCTCTCCACCTGAGGCCAGGCATCGTCGTGCACCAGGATGAACCCAGGACCCACTGCAGCAGCATAGGGTCAGACAATGGGTCCAAGGATTTCATCCTGATACCTAATGACAGTCAAGGTGCCATTATCTAGCCTGTAGAGGTCTGTGCGTTCCTCCGTGAATATGCCTCCCCAGACCATCACTGACCCACCACAATACCGGTCATGCTGAACGATGTTACTGGCAGCATAATGTTCTCCACGCTTCTCCAGACCCTTTCACGTCTGTCACATGTGCTCAGGGTGAACCTGCTCATTCTGTGAAAAGCACAGGGCACCAGTAGTGAACCTGTCAATTCTGGTATTCTATGGCAAATGGTAATCAACCTCCATGGTGCCAGGCAGTGAGCACAGGGCCCACTAGAGGACGTCGGGCCCTCAGGCCACCATCATGAAGTCTGTTTCTGATTGTTTGGTCAGAGACAATCACATCAGTGGCCTGCTGGAGGTCATCTTGTAGGGCTCTGGCAGTGCTCATCCTGTTCCTCTGCCCAAAAGAGCAGGTACTGGTCCTGCTGATAGGTTAAGGACCTTCTACAGCCCTGTCCAGCTCTCCTAGAGTAACTGCCTGTCCCCTGGAACCTCCTCCATGCCCTTGAGACTGTGCTGGGAGACACAGCAAACCATCTGGCAATGGCACGTATTGATGTGCCATCCTGGAGAAGTTGGACTACCTGTGCAACCTCTGTAGGGTCCAGGTATCGCCTCATGCTACCAGTAGTGACACTGACCGTAGCCAAATGCAAAACTAGTGAAAAAACAGTCAGAGAAGATGAAGAGGGAAAAATGCCAGTGGCCTCCACCTGTTAAACCATTGCTGATTTGGGGTTGTCTCATTGTTGCCCCTCTAGTGCACCTGTTGTTAATTTCATTAACACCAAAGCAGCTGAAACTGATTACCAACCCTCTCTGCTACTTACCTGACCAGATCAATATCCCAGAAGTTTCACTGACTTGATGCTATACTCTGATTAAAAAGTGTTCCTTTAATTTTTTTGAGCAGTATATATATATATATATATATATATATATATATATATATACATATATATATATATATATATATATATATATATATATATATATATATAATATATATATATATATATATATATATATGGTTGAAATAGTTTTACTGTCAAATAATGCAAAGAGTACGCGACACGTGTTTCGACCTAATTCTGGGCTCATCAGGCATATACACTCACTGCACTCCCTCTCGGTAATCGAACCTCGGACGTCAGCGCTGTTGTCAAATGAACGAACCACACGCCGTGGTGCAAAGTTAGGGGCTTCCCCTCTAGTGCTGACATCCAAGGTTCGATTCCCGAGAGGGAGTGCAGTGAGTGTGTACGCCTGATGAGCCCAGAATTAGGGCAAAACACGTGTCGCATACTCTTTGCATTCTTTGACAGTAAAACTATTTCAACCATTCTATGATCTGCTTCTTGCAACTGAAAGAGGGCACCGTGGCGGATGTTAGCCGACTTGCTGACCAACCACAAGCGTTACCTGGTAGGTAACCACCCATACAATCAGATTGTGATTCAGACTACGAATGCCATATATATATATATATATATATATATATATATATATATATATATATATATATATATATATATATATATATATATATATATATATATATATATATAAATATAAAATCCAGTGTCTGTCTGTATGTCTGTCCCGCTTTCCATGAGAGAACTACTTAATGGATTTAGATCAGGTTTTTTTCTATACAGTATTTCTATACAGTATTTGCTTGAACATTCCGGTCAATTTTGCGACATCTTTACGTTGCAATAAATAATCATAGTTCACTTGTGGTTCAGATTTATTTGAGTGAATCCAAGAAAGTGACTGTGGGCCGAGGGGAAGGGCAGGGCCCTCCTCACTCATGGGCAAGCCCCCGTTCGAGTCGGTCTACCTCTCGCCATGTGTTGGAGCATACCTTGCCACCGCTTAGCTAGCGATACCTGTTTGTTCAACAGACATTATCATCTACAGATTGTTAAGGAGTAATGTTTGATGTTTTTGAGAGAGATCAGAGCTCCATGTGGTCTTACAGGGTAGCTGCTGATTGCCAGAGATATCACGGCCACATGCTTTTCTTCCCACGCGGGGGACACTCTCCAGTCAGAGCTGAACACGATCAGATACAGTGCCAACGATTAACGTTCGAGCGTACCTACCTTCCACTTGGATAGAATTATATTTTTTTTATGTTTGTATTGATTTTTAAAGTTATTCCTGTTTCACTACTATGTGGTCAGAGCTACAGGGTACAGCTAGTATCAAATAATTTAGCTTTGATTACAAATAAGGAAAAGATGCCACTTATATCAACATATATAATTTGCTTTGTGCATTACCCTGTCTTATGGGTATTTGTTATTTCAAACAGAAGGTGTCACTGAAGGCCGAAAGTGGAAATATTTTTAAAGATTATAAAAGGAAAGCTTTAAGGCAGTAATAGTGGCTTCTAAGATAAACCTGAAAATTACTGAAAGATGAAAATAAAATATTTTTTCCTTCCCACACTTTCATAGAAGAGAGTTTATAAACATGTAAACTGTCTTAGAAACAGGAACTTAGATGTTACTTGGGAGATATGAAAGGTTTGGAATTAACAGGATAAAGAGAGGCTAACAAAAGTTCACAGGATCAGTGCACACCAGACAGTGTCTGGATGTGCATTGCCAGCTTTTATAAATGTTAATCTTTTTTTTTCTATACGTGGATGAATGGAAAAAAACAACATGAGTACAGAGTTAGGATTTAGTCCATCATCTCAGAAGTCCAAAGCTCAGATAATGAGATTAATGCATCATTTAAGTAGAACAAATCAAACACCAAAACAAGCTGGAAAGCATTATATTGAAACCACTAAAAGACTGAGGGGAGTTTTGCCAGTCACAGGCGTCAGTCAGACACCGGAAGAATTTCCTGCAGCACATGCACAAGAAACTTCTCACCAAGTCAGCTCCGGAAGTCATGGCAGGACTGTCACGTACCTAAAGAGGCTACTGTTGGCACAGACATAAAAACTTGCCAAAGGTGGCTTTGTCCATTAAAACTACATGTATTTGTATCATTAATGTATTTATCTGTCATTTTTGAGGGATATACAGCATCTGCTAGTAACTTACATAATAACTATACCAAGTAACAAACCTGCACAGTCATTGCTAGCATATGTTTCATGTTTCTGATTTTCTTATGTTGACATCCTCAACAATGTAATTATCAGTGAGATTATCTAATTTGTAAAAGCAGATGTGTTCAAGTGAATTATAAGGTGATAATGGTGCCTATTTCGGCTTGAACTCCACAGCTGCTCACTCTGGGACCAGTAGAAAGCATTCGATGAGGTAAGAAGAGAGTTTTTGTATGTATCCACTCTTGGTTATCCATCAGCAAGTGAGTATATTATTTAGAAATATAAGATACAGTCAATAAGTTCTGATATTTGTCACTGTGTATCTCTGATGTAGTTACAAGGAATGGCGCTTGCTTGTACCAAACCATACCTTCTCAAACCTGATTAAACCAATTCTAAGGTTGCAGGAGGCCAGAGCACATTCTGTCAGCACTGGGCACTAGGCAGGAAGTAGAACAACACTCACAAGAGGCCAGCTGAGAGTCACCACATTCCCTATCACATACTTAAGGATGTAGTAGTAAAGTTCAGGGACCTGAAGAGAAAAAAAGCACAAAGGCAATGAGATAACATGCAAAGTCTACACAGAGAATGACTGGGCACATGAATCGTACCCGGCATGCTGGCTCCATGAGGCACCAGTACTAACTGCAGCATCGCTGTGCTGCTCTTAGGCAACACAGAACTTTATAAAGTAACTGTTTGCTTTGGTTTTAATTAATTTGGAAAGGATTTGTGTTTTTTTAGATACTAATTAAATGACTTTATTTAAAAGCTGCTGCACAAAATATGGTTTCCAAATTAACAGTTTGGCAGGAAAAATGTGTAGCGACTAATGAAAGTGGATGAGGTTTTTTTTTCCAGCTGTGTATTTTTTTCCAGATGCTGATAATGCTCACTTTTTCATTTCTTTCATCATTATCATTTTGATCTGTTTTCAGTGCCTCAAGACTATTTCATTTGAAAGAGGAGACACTTGAATGTAGAAGATCAGGTGATCGGCAATGCATTCCTGAAATGCTGTAAACTTATTTGCTATTAAATGTGTATATATAGTATATATAAAGTAATGTAATTTGCAATAGTCCTCCTAAATATTTCTCTTTTATTTATTATCAGTAGAGTCTTCAATTTATATTTTTATGTATTTCATTTGTAATGTTTAATGTGTGTCTTAATAAAAGCATTCTAGTAAATCATTTGTATTTCCATTTGTCCTTTTTAATGTACAAAATGTCTGACCTATCTAAAATAAAAAGACACATTTATATCATTAAATTATAGGGCAATGACACTCATACATGCCTTGTGCCAAAAGCTACTACTCCCCAAGACTCTAGGCCCATTCTCACCTAAGAGTTTTTCTAGCGTTCTAGCACTAACTTGAAAAGTTATTTCTCATTATTTTCAGTGACACTATTCACACCTAATCATTTTAGCAGTGAGTGATTTGGAAAACTCCTGCATGCAGCAGTAATCAAGTTGTTTCAACCAAACATTTGTTCCATCGAAATCAGAGGTAAAGCTCATAAAACGCTGATAAAAGATAACAAAGGAAGTAAGTGCATCTTCTTGGATGAGCCAGGAGTGATGCAGCTTATTGAAACTAAAAAACCTGGTGGTGTCGTCCTTCACGCGAGAGAATCAGTCGTCTAGTGATAGCTATTAAGAAAGAGGTCAGGTGTGCACATACTGTATGTCGCAATCAAGTGACAAGAATTCAATAAAAGTTACAGGTATCCATTTATTGTAGTTATGTTAAAGTTCAGTATGGACGTTTTAACATATAGGTAGCACACAACTGGCATTCCTTCCTTACATCACCCACTGTGTGGGGTTTGCATGTTCTCCCCTCTTGTATTTGTTCATTGGTCAGTATTAATGTGTGTGTTTAACTGAGTGGTATTACAGTACATGTTTTAACACTGAATACAGGAAATGCGTCAGTAACACTTTTCAAGTAAGAAAATATGTTTAGTTCTTTGTAGTGAATGACATCCATCCTCTTTGTTCATACCCAATCTGAATCACCTTCTGAATATTAGCTGTTGTGCTACCAGATCACACTGATTTCAAAATGTATTTAGTAAATAACTGAATTAAAACTAAACAGACACTTTAATAATTTGTTTCTGTTGCTGGATTGCAAGCAGCACACTCTTCTCAACTTAGCTGTGCGACTGGACCCTGAATAGGCTGGCATATCCTTCAGCACATTTGCTTTTTGCCTTACACCCAGTGCTGTTGTGATAATCACTGGCTCCCTATGACCCTAAACTGAGCCGATTAAATTTACCCCTCAGTATATGGAGGATGAAATATATATGAATATAACATATGTTCAATTCTTTTGAGTTGATAGTTGCTGTGTACGATAACCCCATCCTCAGAAGATCTTACTAGAAGACCAGATGATATTGCACTGACAGCAGCATTTAATTTTATAATCCTCTTAATACAGACAAGGGCCACAGGGAGTGCTGGAGGCTGTCCTAGCAAGCACAGGGCACAAGGCAGAAACAAACCCTGGACAGGGCACCAGTTCATTGTAGGGTGAACACACACACCAAACACATACGAGGGCCAATGTAGCAAAGCCAACTCACCGAACATGCATGTATCTGGACAGTGTAAGAAAACCGGGACACCCAAAGGCCACCCAAGCAAATACAAAGAGAACATGCAAATTCCACACAGGGAGGACCTGGGACGTGGACCCTGGTCTCCTTACTATGAGGCAGCTGGAGTACCAGTGCACCGCCGGCACTGGCTAGCAGCATTAACAAGCTTGAAAGCCATTAACAAACTTGAAAAAAGATAAACAAACGCTGGAGATGTACAATGCTCTGTGATATACAGTCATATGAAAAAGTTTGGGGACCCCTCTTAATTCTTTGGATTTTTGTTTATCATTGGCTGAGCTTTCAAAGTAGCAACTTCCTTTTAATATATGACATGCCTTATGGAAACAGCAGTATTTCAACAATGACACTAAGTTTATTGGATTAACAGAAAATATGCAATATGCATCATAACAAAATTAGAGGGGTGCATATGTTTGGGCACCCCAACAGAGATATTACATCAATACTTAGTTGAGCCTCCTTTTGCAAATATAACAGCCTCTAGACACCTCCTATAGCCTTTGATGAGTGTCTGGATTCTGGATGGAGGTATTTTTGACCATTCTTACATACAAAATCTCTCCAGTTCAGTTAAATTTGATAGCTGCTGAGCATGGACAGCCTGCTTCAAAGCATCCCATAGATTTTTGATGATATTCAAGTCAGGGGACTGTGATGGCCATTCCAGAACATTGTACTTCTCCCTCTGCATGAATGCCTTTGTAGATTTCGAACTGTGCTTTGGGTCATTGTCTTGTTGGAATATCCAACCCCTGCATAACTTCAACTTTGTGACTGATGCTTGAACATTATCCTGAAGAATTTGTTGATATTGGGTTGAATTCATCCGACTCTCGACTTTAACAAGGGCCCCAGTCTCAGAACTAGCCCCACAGCCCTACAGCATGATTGAACCTCCACCAAATTTGACAGTAGATAGCAAGTGTTTTTCTTGGAATGCGGTGTTCTTCTTCCGCCATGCAAAGCGCTTTTTGTTATGACCAAATAACTCAATTTTTGTCTCGTCAGTCCAAAGCACTTTGTTCCAAAATTAATCTGGCTTGTCTAAATGAGCATTTGCGTACAACAAGCAACTCTGTTTGTGGTGTGAGTGCAGAAAGGGCTTCTTTCTCATCACCTTGCCATACAGATGTTCTTTGTACAAATTGCGTTGAATCGTAGAATGATGTACAGATACACCATCTGCAGCAAGATGTTCTTGTAGGTATTTGGAGGTGATCTGTGGGTTGTCTGTAGCCATGCTCACAATCCTGCACATATGCTGCTCCTGTATTTTTCTTGGCCTGCCAGACCTGCTGGGTTTAACAGCAACTGTGCCTGTGGCCTTCCATTTCCTGATTACATTCCTTACAGTTGAAACTGACAGTTTAAACCTCTGAGATAGCTTATTGTAGCCTTCCCCTAAACCATGATAATAATAATAATAATGATACATTTTATTTATATAGCACCTTTCCCATGCTCAAGGCACTTACAGAATATAATAAAGAACGGCAGAATATACAGTATATAGCATTGTACAAACCAGATAAATAAATAAAGAAGATTAAGACAGTAAATTCTGAAAAAAACAGACAACATAATTGATGGTCTAGCACACACATACAGGTTACATTGGCATCTTGACAGAGAAGTAAACTGAGAGAAGGGTAATAAAGTCAAGTAGAGCTAAAAGCCTTTCTGAACAGATGAGTTTTGAGTTGTTTTTTAAAAGAATTCATGGAGTCAGCTGACCTGATTAATTTTGGTAGGTCATTCCAGAGTCTGGGCGCTATACAGCTGAAGGCCCTGTCACCCATAGAGTGTAGATTAGTGAGGGGCACAACAAGATTACCAGAATCAGAGGACCTTAGTGGGCGGGCAGGCACATAGTGATGGAGAAGGTCACTGATGTAGTTTGGTGCGAGGTTATTTGATACTGAACAATTTTTGTTTTCAGATCTTTTGAGAGTTGCTTTGAGGATCCCATGCTGTCACTCTTCAGAGGAGAGTCAAAGGGGAGCACAACTTGCAATTGACCACCTTAAATACCTTTATATCTCATGATTGGACACACCTGTCTATGAAGTTCAAGGCTTAACAAGCTAATCCCACCAATTTGGTGTTGCAAGTAATCAGTATTGAGCAGTTACATGCATTCAAATCAGCAACATTACAAGGGGACCCACATTTTTTGCACAGCTAGTTTTTTCATATTTGATTTAATTTCATACAACTAAATACTGCTTCACTAAAATTCTTTGTTCAGAAAACACCCTAGAACTCAGATGTTCCTAGGAAATGAAAGACATACCACTGTTATCTTTTTTGTAGAAAGTAAATTATTATGCAGGCTGAGAGGGGTTCCCAGACTTTTTCATATGACTGTAGCAGGTCTGTGGCATGTGCATTTTAAATGAATAAATAAATAAACAGCACGGTCAAGTTTTCAGTTGGGGTGTATGTAGCATAGCAGATTGACTTCAGAGACGATGTGGAAGCAGGAAATCAGCACCAGAATCATGATTCCCACACCTGTGCCTCATGGCAGTTTAAAAGAAAGCCAAAGCATGAGACAAGGAGGAGTAATAGAAGAAGAGGACGAGGGTGAGGAGAACAAGAATGAGAATGGAGGTTAAGAGTGAAGATTTGTGTGAAAGTCAGGAGTTTGAATTGAGGTACAGAGTGGAGGTAGGTGGTTGGGAGTGAAAGCCCAGTGGACGAGTGTGAGGTTTAGCGCTTGTGAAGGGCTGAAGAAGAGTGCTCAAGAAGAGTGCATCCACTGATTTACTGGCAGGATTAGGAGCAGCCCGTCAAGTGGAATTTCGATGGGAGTGGCAGTTGTAGACCCAAGCCTAGGATTTAATGGTTGACTGCACCTATAGGTGGGTATCTCCTCTAGCTGAGGACACTAGTAATGGTGAGTTTAGGGGACACTAAATATCTGAAGGAGCATGGAGGCTTGTCATTGTTTTATGATAAGGATGACTGTCTTGGTTTTAACCTTGTTTTTAATTAAATAAAATATTTATTCTATTTACTTACTGATTTTAACTTCTATGATTTTGCATTTCATTTGTATCCTGGATTAATTATTTATGGATGAAGATCACGGTGCTGAATTTATACATAAGGATTTTGAACCCTTAATTGTTTGTTTGAAAGTAAAAGCATCTGTACACTTACATCATCTCTTGATGGTGTGTGCCACCCTTTGCTGTGGTTCATCCTTGGTTGCGTTATAGACATACCTGCTACTGAAGTGGTACGAGATGTGTTACAAGGAGTGTGGTGCTAAACTGGACTGTTGCATGCTCAAGTGTGAATGGGCCGTAAATTTGAATATGCAGGTGTACAAAATAAATACATAAGTATACAGCGTATTCATTAAATATATCAGAAGCACACAGGATGCAGAGTTACTGATTTATCCTATAATAAAAAACATCAATTTAAAACTAAACTTAATTTCAATTACTCATTTTTACAATAAATCTGCAGTTTTCCTCCCACAATACACTGTCATGTGTGATATTTTTTGCATTGTAAGCTGGTCCTTTGCATGTGCTGGTATGTCCATGAGTTCGAACCCTAATGGATTCTGGTTTCATCCACTGTTGTTTAATGCCTTGAACCCAATGCTAACATGAAATGACTGCAGAGTCTTTCATCACAACAACGGGCACAAAGCAGCAAAACACCCCAGATAGTGTACCAGCCAATTGGAGGGCAGACTTACTCATAGGTGGACCATTTACCATCTCCAGTAAATCTAAAACATGCGTCTATGGATGTGGAAGGAAAGCTGAAGGACCCAGAAGAGGATCCACTAAGATGTCAGGTTTACAACATTCCACACCAACAGTACCCGGTACTGGATTCAAAACCCAGGATTCTATCCACTGCATCACTCTACCACAAACTGTTCATTATCACTTTACATTCCATCTCTTTTTGAGCCAAAATTAATGCATTTAATATTTATATTTTATGGTCAAGTTCCCTTTTTTTTGGTTCTTCGTTACATATTTTGTAGTGTGTAAAACAAATATATTATACAAGAGAACTGCTGTTACTGAAATATCTTAGAGTTCAATTCCATTAATAAGAATGAAAAACTTTGGTTAAAACTGCAGCTGTTAAAATAATGCATAATTAAACCATAGTAGACTTTTTTATGTCGGGCATATTACAATTTAAAACAAGGTTATAAAGAGAATATTCAAAATGTCATGAAAGGCTGAAAAATTATTAATGATCAATTAATCAATCAAGGCAGAGAGCATATAACTGAAAATCAATTGGCTAGAGGCACTACAAACTGGACATTTAACTACATTGAAGTGCCTTCATGATAGCTCAACACATAACCTGCTTACTGTCTCCTCCTGATAGTCATAATCTAAAAGCTTTGCTGGAAGCCCGCCATTCTTAAATCATGCCCTTTTTCAATAGCTATAGTCTGTAGTGCCTAACAACACTTTTAGTGATAATGTTATGCAATGAAAACTGACTACTTGATATTCTGCACCACACTTACAGTATCTCTTGATAATAAATCATAAACGGCTTTGTGTTAAATTGAGATAATTTCTCATTTACTTTCACTTATTTTCATTCATGAAATTCATTATAATAATTGATGGCATATTTATTTAACCACCCACAATGTAGATAACTCACAACATTAGGTACCGTTTCAGGTGAATGATTACAGGCTATTACAAATACGCAAAAAATAATTAGAAGTATGAATGTATTATTCATCTAACATCTTTAGATTCTCTAGATCAGGGGTCTCAAACTCCAGTCCAGAAGGGCTGCAGTGACTGCAGGTTTTCATTCTAACCCTTTCCTTAATTAGAGTCCCATTCTTACTGCAAGAGCAGCAAACAATCCATGGAGTTAAAGAGTGGGTTTAATTAACAAAAAGACTTGGTGCCTAATTAAGCAACTGATTGGAGTGAAATTGATTGGACTTTGAGCCCCAGACTTAGTTGGTCTCCTGTTGGCTCCCTCACTTCACATTTAATTTCTGTTTGGGTGCCAATTAAGGAAAGAAACTAAGCATTTCAGAGGAACGATGAAGAAATTCAGGGAAAGAAAACTTAAAAAACTAGTCAAATAAAATGAAAGGAAAGGGAGTTAATTACAGTAGCTGCAAAAACAGGTCACTAATTAAGAAAAGGGTTAGAATGAAAACCTGCAGCCACTGCGGCCCTCCAGGACTGGAATTTGAGACCACTGATCTAGATATTTTTATTGGAATGGGTGCAACTGCTCCAGAAACCTATGACCCTATTTATCATGCATCTCAAGAGTAGGGAAATGGTCTTAACTGGCTAATAAATCTGAGAATGACATAAATTTGGTCCTAATCTTAGGAGTGTGAGGAAAAGCATTTAGTCTATTTTCCTAATTTAGGAAACTACTCCTAACTTCAAAAGGATTTAGGATAACTCATGAGCTGTCCTAATTCGCTAGGAGCTCCCAGAAGATGGGGTTCAGGCAGAGTTTGGTGCATACATTGCGGGAAAGTTGGAATGTTTTGGAAACGCTAGACAACAATGAACTCAAAAAATAATATTTGATAATAATATATATATAACAAATCTAGTACATCAAGTGAATGCTCCATCTACAAGAAGAAGCCATGCACTGTCAGCCAAAATGAAAGTGTTAGTAATACAGTATTATATCTTTTCCATAAGGAAAAATACGACTTTGCAAATGTGATGATTTGGGTATGTTACAACCAACCATTCCTCAAATTTGGCACCAAACTTTGAATGCCCTTACAATACACCAGGTTATGGACAGACTTATGAGTTTACCCACCATTCCATGTAAAGTAATGTTCAAGCAAGCTGCGTTCACACAAATTGTTGGTTTTCCTGGAGTTGTTCATGTGATTGACAGTACACACATAAAGATCATTGCCCCAAGTGTGGTTTTGCACACATATGTAAATCACAAATGACATCATAGTACCAACACACAGGCGGTCATGAATGCAAACTGCATTGTAATGACTGCAAAGATGGGAAGACTGAGGCACACACCAAATGACAGTTAAACCTGATAACATACCCATTTATGTTACAATTAATGACTCACAGCAATTCTTTTTAGAAGAATCAGAGTCCCAGTGTTATAGCCAAGGGAAGCGTCTCATAAAGTAACAGTTACTGAAGCTAGCCACAGCTATTCTGGCCATGTTTCTGAAGTCACATTCAGTTCACCAGTATTGCTGATTATTATAATTTCCAAGTAAATTACATAATGTAATTTTGTAATGAAATTACAAAACGTACTGGGATTTTCTTAGAGTGCAGTACAATTCTGACATCATACATTCGGAAATGTGAACTCGTGGTTGGGAGAAGGTATAGGACTCTTCATAACTACTTCTCATGTGCTACTCTTGTGTAGGACAAATTCTTATTCTAGTTCATAGGTGTAACTCTGGGATCTGTATACAGTGTACAGGTTCTTACCACGTATATGTGACTTTACTCTAGATAGTATAGTTTTCTCCTACATTCTGAAGATGTGTGTGTGTGTTAGGCTGAATAGGAACTCTAAACTACCTTGGTGTGTGTGAGTGTGACCTGTGATGGACTGGAGCCTTATCGTCTCGAAGAGTGTCCATCTTTGTATCCCTGTAATGATAAAGTCAGATTCTTTAAATTAATTGATAGATGATGAAAGTGTTATCGGGTCTGTTGATTTAAACTATCACATAATGTATTAACATTTTCAAAGGCTATCTGGTGATCTGTTATTCTAGATTAGAGATTTTCAATTAAAAATGGAAAAGTTATTTTTTTACGTTGCTGGACCTCCTCAGACTTGCAAGTCCCATCAATTATATGTACTCAGAAAGCAGCGAGCCTTGGTAGATATTATTCTACTACTTCTAAACCCACATAGTATTTTGTGAAGATTTCTTGTCTTTTGAAATTGTTATGAAAATCTAACGTTTGCACTAGACAAGGACATGAACCTTTGTGCTATTAGTTTTTGTAGCACTGTTGTAAAAATTAGAACAATCTATGTTTTGCTTCTTTGTTGTTCCTTTCTTTTTTCTTTGCTCTGCTTGTTTGCCTTATCTATAACTGAGACATGAGTGTGCTGTGTAATGGACTTTGGTGTACAGAGTCATGATGATATAAGAATGAATAAGATTGTGGAGATAACTGGCAAACAGAAATATACCTTTTCCAGCAAGACCATAGCTAGATATTGAATTGGTCCAAGCTGCTAAGATCTCATGGTGAGAATCAGACACTCTAGTTGCTGGCACATTTCTTGGGAACAGAAGATGGTAGAAGATGGTAGTCAAAGTGTCCCATCAGCAGCCTGCTCACTGAAAATCAAGAAATGAACCACTTGAGAATACTATGAAACATAGAACATCTGTGAACGTGGCATTATGGCTGTCTGCTCCAGACTTCTTGTTAGGATGCCAGAACGTTGGAATACAGAAAGGCGGATAGCAAAGATTTAAAGACCAAAGGCTCTTTGTCTTATATGGAAACAATGCCTTATTGGAGTTGCTATTAGTATACCACCTAAGAGACACTGCTGGCGGATCTTGAAACTCTTGAATGTACAGCATTTAGGCTACCAAGTGTTGTCAACTAGAAAAAAAAACTAGCTATTGTTTATGGGTAATAAAGATAATCATTTATATTTCAAAGCTGTTTTTTAGTTCGACTGTATAAGGCACCAGACATTTTCATTTTTTAGGATAGAAATAAGAAAAATGAAGGTAATAATATGCAGGGCTGTAACAGTAATTAGGGTGAGAAATGGGTGGGCATCTACATTACTAAGAAGAGTGTAGTGTAGAAATTAAAGCCTGGAAACTAGGATTGTTCATTAAATTCTGTTATATGGAACATGAAGGGTCTAAACTATAAACTGAGAAGAAAAAAATATTATCACATTTTGGTTCATTTATATGAGCAAGCCTTTTTACAAGAGACATTTAAATATTAAAGATCAACCTAGATTAAAGAAAGAATAGGTAAGATAGGTGTTTCATTCCAATTATAGTAATAAAACAAGTGGAACAGGAATGCTGATTCATAAAGCAATACATTTAGTCGTCATTGAGGTAATTTCTAACACAGAATGTCATTATATTAGGGAGAATCCTCTTTAATAAAATCCCTGTGTGCGTCCAGGTGTCCGTGTGTGTGTGTCTTCTGGTGAAGTGCGCATGCGCGGGGCACCGTGTCATGCGCGATATTACTGTCAGAGAAAGTTACAGGCATTTTACGGAAATACAAACCAGTATTACTGCGAGAGGAAATTAAAGGTACACAATACAGTGACTCATATTACAGCCACATACAAGCCAGTATTACTGTCAGAGGAGATTAAAGGCATATTACCGACGCGCACGCCTGTATTACCGCCAGAGAAAATTAAAGGTATATTACGGACGTTCAAGCCATCGGACGTACAAGATAGTATTACTGTCACAGAAAATTAAAGACACACGCTACACGGCGGCAGCCCACGAAGAACGGTCAGCTCAGCAAGTAAACATCAACAAAAGAAAGGCTGAAAGACAAAGAAAAATATGACCAACAAAAAGAATGAGGTCGAAGTCCCTTGCCATTTAATATAGACTGTTCCTACTAATGTTTATGCACTACTGTTCTAGCACCCGTTATTGTAACGGGCTAAATGACTAGTATTTAATAAAACTAGACTAATTCTGGCTATTGTACATATGCCTAAATGGGATGACAAAGAATTTATACCTAATGTTATTCTTTAGTACCCAGTAGGGACAATCAGAAACTTATAATAGCTGGAGATTTTAAGTGTAAGTTAAACCTTCTTTAAATAACTCATTTTTAATTGCAACTACATTATCTAAAAGTGCCATAAACATTTTACAGTTTTTAAAATACCACAAACATCTGTATACCTATATTCAAGACTATCCTTTTTTTATTCAGAATTGACCAATCTTCTGTGTATTACAATGTTATTCAACAGATAATTTTTCAAAAAACTTGAATGTAATTGAAACTTGGAGGGTGTTGAATAGCACTAGCAAACTCTACTGAAAATAAAATATTGTAATGTCCCGGGGGGACAGAGACAAAGGAATGGAATTTGCCACTTTACTGTACAGCAGTTGCTGGTGAGTGTCCCTTAAAACAATTGATGGCATCTTAAGTCGTGATCTCCGCCAGCTGTTTGGGTGTTCTGAGGCATCACACACTTCCAAGTGCTTGGTACGCTTGTCTGCTCACACATCTCACCTGACTCCACCTCACTATGCTTACCTGGGGTCAAAGGCAATCTGTATGCCACACTATCCCCTGGCTCTGTGAGCTGACCATAGGGCAGTGTCCACATTTAAGGCGCACCAGCAGTCACACATCCGGCCCAATGGGTTTTAAAAGTTGGAAGACATATGCAAAAGTGCTCTCTAAGTATTGTGCCTGAGCTCAACCACTTTTCAAAGATGTGTTTTTTATAAGCAGTTTCTCCAGTATTCCTGGTCCCTCAAACAGGTCTCAGCCATATAAGAAGTGTCTCCCTGTATGTCTGGATCAAGCGATACTTCAGTGCCCTCTTCTCAGAATAATACAAACTCCATCTGGCAGTACATATGAGGGGTGTGATCTGGTCTACCCAGCCTGAAACAAACCATTGTGAGCATGATCAAGGGGTCCAACAGAATTACTGCTAAACCCGTCCTCCATCTCAGGATCATTGGTCGATTCTTCTCTGGAGGAATGGAATTAGCCACTCCACACCAACTGCTGGCGAGTAGCCCTCTTCAGGTATTCCAGCCCCCTTGGTCAGGTCTCACCCACATTAATAGCATGTCCCTCTCAGGTCCAGACCCAATATAATATACTTACAATTAAATAATGGAAGAAATCTAACAGAAATTAATTTGTACCCACATGCTCACCCAATAAAGCGGGCATACGGCATTAATTCACTCCCTTATACTTTACACTTTGTACCAGTTACTATAAACCCTCACTAGGAATATATTTGTAGTGCTGAGATATTTACTGTGAGCTATACCCGCACAACACAATCATGTATTCTGCACTTGTGATGTGCAAAATGATTCTTTTTAATGATTTGAGTCACTTCACTTCACTCAGTTCACCAAAATGATTAAAATATTTGAATCACTGATTGGTTCACTTCAAAAACCTAACACCTTCCTCCATAAGCTAAAATAGACTATCAAGTAATCAATCTTATTTTTTCCTTTGAAATAGTGCTTTTCAAAGATTGTACTGTCTTTACAAAGCACTCTAGACTAAGTCAAAATCTCTACAGATATAAAATCCAACATCTTTCTGTCTGTATGTCTGTCCGCTTTTCACGAGAGAACTAATTAACAGATTTAGATTGGGTTTTTTCTATAATTTGCTTTTACATTCCAGTTGATTTTGCGACTTCTCTCATCTCGCTAAGTATCATAGTTTGCTTGCAGGAGTGGTTTATTTGCACTAATCCAAGCTGCGAGCTGAGGGGAGGGGGAAGTGTGACATCAGGAGTGCGGAGCCAAGCAGGGCCATCCTCACTCACACACAAGCCTACTTTCGAATCGGTCTACCTCTGGCCACGTTTTGGACTGTACCTTGCCTCTGCTTAGATAGCAATACCGGATTGTTTATTGCTTTTTAAAGGGGGCGGAGCCACGGGGGATAGCTAGTATTTTATGAATGACATAGTAAAGTTAAAATAAAAATAAAATGTGCCCATTAGGTGGGCTGAAAACATCATGTAGTTAAAATTTTGTAAAGTCTTACAGAGGAAATTACTGTGCAAGATAAAGTTAATTGAACTTACTTAGCAACTCTAGAAGCACAGTCGCGTTTCTTGGGAAGGACTCAAAAGCCAACATAAAAGGCTCAAACATAAAAATTTTTCTGCAGGCCCCTCTGCTAAAGATGAGACTTCTATCTTGATTTAAATGTAATTCAAACCTGTATATTTTTTCTGTCTCCTTCATCCCCACAAACCCATCTTTGGCTGTGTTGTCATTCGCTCTCAGGCTCCGTCTTCTCTTATTTCTGCACCATCGATCTTCCAGGTTCCACGCTCTTGTGAGTTATTCATATCCACCATTAAAATAATCTTAATCTATAAATGTCACAAAGTACAGTACATAGAACTTTTCAGTGTACACATTACAAGTATATGCAGAAAGGTATGGAATCTTCTAAAATAGGAAAGCTTTATTATAAAAACAGCAATGAGATGAATGAAGATAGGGACTGATGATTTACTCAGTATGCCTTTTGTGCTTCCCAAAATATTGCCAATTTAACATCAAAGAGGTCTCCATCCTTTCTTAGTGTTGGCTGTTTCACCCCCCAAGTTCTCTTCATAGCTCCCAGTCAGCTTCAAAGATTCTCTTGCTAACACTGCATGAAATGCCAACTTGTTTAGAAAGGCCAAAAAAGTTTTTTTTTTTCTTTTTTTTTAATAAATTTCACAATAAGATTTCAGTTTATCTGAAGATGTTAAATGTGTTTATTTTTAATTTATTATTAAATAACAGCATGTTGCTGACCGAGTAAGCCTTTTAATAGAATACTAAAATCAATTTTATTTTAACTGTGATGCATAGTGAACAATAAGGCAACCTATATGACAGCAAATTTTCTGTTAAAAATCACTTTTAATATAATAATAAAACATTAAGTTTTTTGTAAATGATAAATATTGTGGAATACAAACTTTGAAAATGACTGCAGCATTTCTTAGCACATCTAGTTGATTGGACGCAGATGATGCGTACAACGTCTGGTCTGTAAAAAGTTCAAGGACTTATCCTAGTCTGTCTTTATAATCTAAAAGTTTTGTTCCCTAGAAAGGATTCCAGGATAAAAACCTGGAAAACACTTTGAAGCCATAAGTGAAATCACTTTTACTGTCAAAGTGTGTGTCTGCCTCCTAGTGTAGGGCCTGGGTAAAGCATCGGATACACTGTTAAATCCATGATTAAAAATGGAAGATGTGACATGCTGAATGCTCAGCAGTGACTGATGTAGGAGAAAAATGAAATTCCTTGAGCCATTGTGCAGTGCAGAATGGGTTTGGGAACACCCAGGTAGAGAGAGTTACTGTGGACTTATTAGACACAGACATTTGCTTTGAACACCCCTTAAAATATCTGTTCCCCTCCCAGGATCTTATATAAGGTGTAATTTATACACAAACAAAGCAAAATAAAAATAAATTTGAAATGAGTGCAAAGTAATACAAATTTCAGGGTGTTACGGAATGTATAAATGTAATGCATACTTTATTAATACACCGCAGCAACTACTTACAAGCTCTGTTAGGGGACAGGAGTTGGATCCCTATCTGATTGAGAGGCCTACCAACTGCGCTCACACTCTTCTCACCTATCAAACACTATTAAAGTTTCTCTTCTCTGCTACAAAGTTGTCATCATAGTCCACTCAAATCTGAACTTAACCAACCATATGTCTGGAATTCTCCACAAAATCACTTTGAGGATCAGGGCTGACTTTACTTCTAACTGGTGAACAAAAGTTTGCCTGCAACCATGAGCCTAGAAAATTTTTGAAAAGCCAGGCAAACATGTTCAGGTCTGGATAGCCTATCCTTGCCAATAAGCATCTAAAATTTGGTAATACCCTTACTTAATGGACAATACAATAAAACCATTAGGTTTAAAAATGTAAAGAAAAAACAGTGTCAGCTGGTTTAAGTCTTGTCTAGTACTATAAACTTTAACAGATTTTATAATTGGCTTTCTGAGAACTTCTATTCATGTTGTAGTTTTTCTCTTCTGTGTCACCTCTAGACTACGGCCATGTGTAGTATTTTATGTACTTTTTTATGTGTCTAAATGAATTCTTGTGTTGATTAACACGTGATATGATCTGTGCAGTGCTTTCTGCCTGCTATAACTCTGTAGTCAAGATTTGCCATGAATTAACCTAAAATATTTCATACTAACATCATACTAACAGGTTGCCATTAAAAAGATTAAGGTTTACATGCTCTTCATATAATTTGTGTGGGATTCTTCTGGGGGTATATTCCAGTTTCCTTTTTCAGTTCGAAGTTATACTTCAAGTCAAATGACATTTAACAATGGCTCTAAGAGAGACTGCGTGTGCTGTTGTGAGGATTGAGTAGAAATACGATTTCAACCTACTTTTTACTTTGATCAATATAGTTTGATTTTAAGAAGTGCACCACAGCTATGACATACATATAAAAAATCACAATATCACAGTTTTAACCAAATAATGGTTCAAAGCCATGTTAAACTTACTTTCTTTTCAAGTTTCGGAAGTTGTCTACTCAATTCATGTTCATGGCAGACCAAATCCACTTAGACACTAATGTCTAGCTGTAGCCCCACTTTCTTTAACATTGACTTAATGTTGACTACTGTGGTATTGGAAGCATTTGATGATGTGTTTTCCCAGTGGATGGTAGTATAACAAAGCAGTACCCACTAATGCATGATTGGTTCTGAATCCATGCTATCCTCACTACTGGTTGGAGTGATTCAGGAAATTAATGGATATACATATAAAATAAGCATGATTAAGTTTGATGTTAAGCACATTGCCTGGTTATTTGTATAGGAAGATTTTAAAACAGACCCATATGGCAACTAATATAGTGCACAGCAGCTGTGCATGTCTTTTCTTCTGTTGCCTTACATGTGCAATCTGATTGATTAAGTAAGTTCAATGTGTGCAGTATATGAACAGACTAATATGAATACAAATATTACTAACTCAAAGTAAAATACTGTGATATTGAACTTTTCATCACTATCCAGTAGATTTTGTTATAATTATAGTGGCAACAGTAGTATAATTATAGTAGTTTTGCTATATTCAGTATTGCCAGCAGCCGTACCAACTGGACAGCAAAACAGGTAATCCACCTGATGTTAAACATGTTTAGGCCCAGCCAGTACATGATGGGAGACCAACCAAAAAAATTTGGGCTGCTGCTGGAAAAACGGTTGGTGAAGACAGCACAGGGTGATTGTTGTTGCTGTTGTTGTGGTGCTTATCCTCTGGTCTGAATGTGGGTCCCAGTGCAGTGACAGGGACACTGTGTTGTTAAAAAATGGTGCTGTCCTTTTGAATGACACACAAAATCAAGGTCCTGACTCTGTATGGTCATAAAAGATTCCTGAACATTCCTTGAATAGATTATAGAGTGTAACCTGATGTCCTGGCTAAAGTGCCCGCTACGGCCTTATCCATTCCAGCCCCCTAACCATCCACTGTCTCTCATTGGCTATGTCTCTCACCATTTCACCCATATAATAGCTAATGTGCGGTGAGTGTACTGGTGCAAAAATAGCTGTCGTTACATCTTCCCGGTAGATGCTGCACGTTGGTTGTGGTTGAAGTGGCTCCCCGCTTTCTATGTAAAAGTACTTTGATTGTCCAGAAAAGCACTATATACATTGAACTAACTAGAATTATTGCTAGTGACATAGTAAATAACACTGTGGCCTCGTATCCCCAAAGTTCCAAGGGTTTAATTTGTAGTCAGGGCACTATCTGTGGAGTACGTACAACGGAGTATGGAGTTCTCCCTGTATTCTATAATAATTTTCCTCCAACATCGCAAACTTGTGCATTTTATGGTTAGTTACTCTACTCTAATGGAGTCTGCCCTATAATGAACTAATCTCTGTTCATCATTGGTTTTCTGCCTTCCATCTGGATGGGTCCGGGGTCTGCACGATTCTGAGCTGAACAATCAATTTAGAAAATAGATGGTCATTATTGCCACCTCTAAGTGTCAGAACACTATACCAAAAGCTGCAACACTCTCTAATGAAAGAAGCTTCATTGCCAGGCAATATACGGTAATTGCTAACAGTCTGTCTTAGTATTGTAGCCATAGGTAAAACAATAGTATCAGCCAAATGACATTAGAAAATATATAAGCAATAACCTCAACTTTATGTGCAGCAACAAAACAGCTCTGACCCATCAAAGCATGAACTCCACAAGCCCTCAAGATGTCAGCTGCAGATTTTTTAAGTCCTATAAGTTGTAAGGTGTACTGTTTTTCCATCACATCTCACAGATGCTCGATTGGATTGAGATCTGGGGAAATTGGAGGCCAAGTCAACACTTTGACCTCCTTTTCATGTTCCTTAAACAATTATCCCTAAGAATTTTTCCCGTGAGACAGAGTGCATTATCCTGCTGAAAGAGGTCACTACCATCATGGAATACCATTGCCAAGAAAGGGTATATATGCAATAATCTTTTAAGTAGGTGGTATGCATTACAGATGCATACACATGAATGTCAACACCTAAGGATTCTCAGCAGAACATTATCGTGAGTATCACAATGCCTCTGCCAGCTGGTCATCTTCCCATAGCGCATCCTGCTGCCATCTCTTCCCCATGACACACACACACCCCTCCCCATCCACATGATCTAAAAGAAAGGCCAATCAGCCACAACATTAAAACCACTGACAGAGGAAGTGAATGCTCATGTAACCATTGAAGATGCTTTCAGCGGTGGACAGGGGTCAGCATGGGTACTCTGGGTGGTCTGAACCTCTGCAGCCCCATATGTTGTAAGCTGCGAAGCACTGAGTATTTTGCCACCTTTCTCTTGTGGCCAGCAAAGGTTTTTCAGCAATTTGTGCTACAGTAACTCTTCTGTGAGACTGGACCAGATGGACTAGACTTTGCTCCCCATCAATGAGCCTTGGGCACCAATGACACTGATGCCTGTTTACCAGTTGTCCTTCTTTGGACCACTTTTGGTAGGCTTTAACCACTACATACTGGGAACACCACACAAGACTGGCAATTTTTGAAATGCTCACCCAGTCATCTAGCCATTACAATTTGGTCCTTGTCAAACTCTCTCAGATCTTTACACTTGCTCATTTTTCCACCTTCCAACACATCACCTTCAAGGACTGTTTACTTGCCTCCTAATATATCCCACCCCTTGACAAGTGCCACTGTAACGAGATAGTTAAAGTTATTCACTTCATCTGTCAGTGGTTAAAATGTTGTGGCTGATTGGTGCATAGCTCACATAACAAAATATACCATATCATTTTTATTTGTTAAGCGCTTAAAAACACAGCATTACAACTGACCGAAGCGCTGTACAGTTAAAACAAGCAAGACTAAAAGCAAAATATTAAAAAAAACAAACATTAAGAGAGAATTAAAACAGAGACACTAAAAAAAAACAGGTCAGGGGACCCAATAAAACAGAGAAATAGCAAAAAGCAAGTGGGAATAAGACAGGTTAAGAATTAAAAGCCAATGTGAAGAAGTGCGTTTTTAGGTGTGATTTGAATGTGGTGACTGAAGTGGCTTGCCTAACCACTAAAGGTAAGGAGTTCCAGAGCTTGGGTGCACAGACAGAAAAAGCCCTTTCACCACGAGCTTTAAAATGTGCCTTGGGAACGGTTAAAATATGACGATGTATACAACTGTACTCTCTTTAAAAGAAAACTCACGTTTTAAACAACTGTCAAATTAAGGTGTCTGCACCCTTCACTATTTAGCGATAACGGTTGTGGATACCTTGCACCAAACTGTAACGTATCGTGTGTCGGTTTTAGATTTCCAAAATCGGTTCAATTTAGTTAAAAAATAGGAAATGCATGGCAGGATATACAATTGAAAAAGCTACCCCAGGCTAGTTCGTATCAAATAAAAATAACGATTGAACAGCAGCACGACACCCTAAAGTGGTTTTATAGGTGTGAACAATCCAGTTTCTAAAAGCGTTAGTCCGACTGCAGACGATTAGACACTCCCCAAGGTATCCATTTTTCCCACGTGAATGGCACAAACTGCTGCGAGACCGGCACTGTACGCATGCTCACAACGAAACAGCTGCTGCTCGCGCATCTCTTTTGCCTTATTTGGGCAAGCTGAAGCGAGTGACAGGAAGCTGGTGTAACAAGCAGACAACTCCGCAAGACAACTAGGAACAGCTGTTGAATGGCCCGTTTCAGAGTCGACACTGGTGTGAGCAGAGACCGTGAATTCATCGTGACATATAGTCGGTTTGTACTGAAACAAGGCCATTACACTGAAGAAGAAAGAAAACTCTATATTGGAAATTATAGGAATTTGTTTTAAACCAATCGGGTTCCAATTTTGCAGTTGCTCTATCTTTGCGTAACTTCCTTGTCCAAAGATATCGACGTGATCGCGGCGGATTAAACAAGGCGAGGCAATATGCAGGTGAGACCTACAGATTTTTGACTTTCACAATATAGAACACAGTAATAGAGAAGTCAAAATAGTTCTGTGGACAAAAGTTCTTGAATACATGTATGGTATCGTTCTTTGAGATGGCTAGCTAGCAACGTCGAACTGCTGTAGTTTTGTGATGTGTTTACGTTTTGTTGAAATAAAATCAATCGGCAACAGTTTGGTGATTACTGTTTGATATATGATATTGTATTTAATCGGTCTAGTAAATTGTTTTTAATCTGTATTCTGTAAGTAATTGAAAGACTCGGTATCTACACTATATGCATTTCTAAGTAAAATACATTTCGGTATCTATACTAATTATTGTATTTCAAATAAAGTATTTTCCATGTGTTAAAGCTACTTCTCTCAAAGTGGCTTCTGTTTTAGACATTTTTATACAGAACAGTTGAGTATAAACTAGAAGTAGTATTAATGAACATCAACACCTTATATAGTCAAGCTGCTGTCAATCCAGCTGGCACTGTCAGCTGCTCCGTGCAATGGGTTTTAGATACTCATTTTAATAGATTTATTTTTAGAACAGTTTTTATTTATCAGGTTGGTTGTGAGGATGAAAACATATTTCCATCCCTTTCCTTAATGCACAAGTATGTGAATTTCTTTAATTCCCTTCTTTGATCCACGGTATGTATCCTGATGAAGCTGCTTAACTAGTGATGCAATAGTAAAACAACTAGCTACGCAGTTGAGCTGTGCGTCTGTATTTAAGAAGAACCTTGCTATGAGGTTTCAGTTGAAAGGCACTAGATCAATTAGCCTATTCATATCAAGTCCATGTTACATTATGTTCAAGGCATCTGCCCCAGAATCATTCATAGTAATGTTTGGATACATTTTATTTTATTTTTTTTAAGGACCCTAATGCTGACACAGAGTGGAATGACATCCTGAGGAAAAAGGGAATCCTTCCTCCAAAGGAAAAGCCCAGGGAGGAAGAAGAAGAGGAGGAAGATCAAATAATACAGCAAGCATCTGTAGGTATGTAATGATCCCTATGTCACTTTTATATATTTTATTTCATACATGTGGCTGCAATGGGGAAAGACGAGAAAGTGTTATATGTAAAAAGTGTTGGCATCAACATTTATTTTGGTAGGTAATTTTTCATACACAGAATGTAATAAGTGCTTTAGAAGATGTCAATGAAATAGTTAAAAGCAAAGAAAAACAAATTAAAAATAGATAAGAAGAATAATGAATAAAACGTACAAAAATAAATAATACAAACATAAGATAGATATATTATTAACAGAGAGTTTGAGTCCTTATATATAGATTTGTTTTTAAGTCTCTGAAGATAAGGTCAGATGGCTGGGGATAACAGAGAAAAAAAACTCCAGGTAAGCTGGAGAAAATAAAACAAACACACAGTAATAGATTAAAGTATTATTTTATACAATTTGCATGCAGCATCGGCATATAAAACTGTTTAATTTTTGCTGTTTATGAAAATAATTTATATGTAATCAATATTATTTACTACAAAATATATTGTTGCAAGCCTTCTTACAATTGGTTGCAACTTTTTGTTGATGTTTTTATTTTTCAGGATAGGCTGACAGAGCACCGGTCCATCACAGCGTACTCTTGCACATACTCGCACTCACTAGGATGAGTCCACTAAGATTTGAAAGTTAACCTGACATGCACATCTTAGGGTTGTGAGGTGAAAACTAGAGTTCCTGGGTTTATAAAAAAAAAAAAAAATCTGGAAGAATATGTATGCTCCACAGGCCATTGATTTGAATCATAAACCAGCAGTATAAAATTAAATAATAATATGATACTATGTTACTTGTATGAAAAATATTAAAAAATTTTAAAAAATCATTAATATGTCCGCTGACACAATATTGACATATAAAATGTATTTTGATGGAATTATGTCTAAATTACAAATTTAAGAAATCCCATTTGTCTAGACATGTGGAATATACCTAATTTAATTCTGTGGTTGTAAAACAGTGAATTTCAGTTGGCTTGAGATCAAATGTAACCCAAAATTGTATACAGTTGAACGCCTCTAAAAGTATTAATACAATCTGCAGCTTCCCACATCCAACTGCAATACAGCACAGTCTTTCCTTTGCATGTTTGCTCAATATTTAGCTTTTTTTTTTTTTCCTGGCCAACTGACTTTATCATCAGACTGTCAGTTAGAGACTTGAAAAAACAATTGTATATTTAAGAACTCTATTTCTCTTAATTATGTATCTGTCTTATTTAATTGTGCATTATTTTTATACTATTTATGCATTTTTATTGTAATCTAATTTTAATTTGTTTTTCTTTGCAATTAACTACTTTGACATCATGTAAATCACTTTAAGCTACATTCCTTGTATGAAAATGTGCTAAAAAAGTGAAGCTGTTGTTGTTAATGTTCACTGTAGCATGATAAAGGAGAACTGTCAAAAGAAATTGAAACAAGACTATTGGAAAAACCACTGTGATGAGCCGAGAGTGCAGACAAACTGCACAAAGTTGGACTTGTCATTTTTCCAAGCCCATGCTACAGGAGCTGTAGCATCCTTTTCCACTTAGTTGTCACTGTTTTTTTATTTTTATTTTGATAGAATAATGGTTTAAAGATGGCAAAAAAAGAAAAAATGGCAACAACAATGTTGGTGCATGGCCCCTCAAAACTGATGAACCAATATTGTGGCACAATGCAATATATTTAAATACATAAGGTTTAGGGAGTTCGACTTTAGACTATTTGCTGGAACAAGAGTAAAACTACTTACTTTTAATCTGGTCTATATTATTAAGCATCAAAAATTGAATCTTAAAATGTTGTAGGGGGAGTACAGATAAATAAAAGAATTTGGCTTTTTTTTTTTTTTTTTTTTTCTTTTTTTTTTTTAAGCAAAAAGTGTATTTCTTTTCAGTACAAAAGTGTCCCTTATTAATGAAGGTAAATAAGGTAATAAACCACATCACACAGATTTTAGGGTTTTACAGTGATCAACGCTTCTCTGCTGTCATGGAAATAATGTAAAAGAAAATGAATGTAATAGAAAAATTGTTAAAAGATTACCAGTTCTCCAGCATAATGGTGCTTTTAAGTCAGCCATCAAAAGTGCACTAAGGTTCAGTTTCCCCCAGCAAAGTCATTTTTGTTTATCATAAACACATTTGAACATATATAACATTGAGACACTCAAAGCTTATATAGTACTAGCCATGTAAGCCCATGCTGTAAAAAGCCCGGGGTCTTAGAAACTATTGAAATCGTCAGAAAATAAACTGAAATGTAGAGATGGCAGGTAATTGAAAGGAACTACTCTGGGTATCTCTCTGCATTAGTGGCGGGAGGAAAAGTGAAAGGGATACTGTTTTGCTGATGTTAGCGGCTAAGTGATGTTGTCTTTCTTCTGAAGTTTCGTTTTGCTGACGTGGTTGCCTCCCTTGTGTTATTGGCAGCTAAGTGAGTTTTCTGTTTCCTCGGAGGCAGAGCCCTTACCCCGGCTCCACCTCTCACTTCCGGGCCAGACAGACGCATACACTTCCACGTGTAGACGTTTTTATATATATATATATATATATATATATATATATATATATATATATATAAGATAACTATTTTGCTGCTTTCTATGATTATTGACAGTAGGAGATAGCCTGAGTTAGATAGACAGAACTTTATATGTCCCCAGGGGAAAATTTGGCTTTTTACAGAAGTTCTTTAAATAAATGTATACATAGATAGCTATATAAAAAATCAATATACACACTATGGTCTGAACACACACCAGACTGACTAAAAAGCAAGAAAATTAAGAAAGAAAACTTCTGACTTGACAGTCACAGTGAGACATTATAAAGACAGCAGATATATATAAAATGGCACTCTGTTTTATTTTAATATGTTAGTGTATTATGAAGGTTCTATCTGCATTTCAGTGGACAAATACAATACATATAGTGACATTTTTTGTTCTCTTCCAGTAAAATCTTATGAAGATATGACTTTAGAAGAGTTAGAAGAGAATGAAGATGAATTTAATGAAGAGGATGAGCGGGCAGTTGAGATGTACAGGTGAGCTGCTATTACAGTCTCTTCATAATATATGTATTGGGCAAAGTTATGAAATCCTACACCTGTATCTGATTTTCAGTCAATATTTTCACAAGAAATCTGTTTCAGATTAGAAATATAGATGATTGATATGGAAAGCCAAAGTATTATCTTATTTGTATTGTGCCCATTGGTTTGGTTGATCTAATATACTTTTAATCAAAGTCAACAAATTGTTCTTTTTATAATAAGTGATTCTTTGATGGTAATTGTAAAAAAGAAAGTGTACCAAAGTAATGAAAACATTTAACCACTTCAAGTTTGTTTGGTTAACTTCTTAATAACTGAAACAATGGAATGTATTACCTATTGTTTTCTGCTGGAAGCATTTAGTTAGCTGTCTTTTATGTACATGAAATTTGTTAAATTAACTAACAATTTTTGAGAGTTATTTAGTAGGTCCTTACATAATTATTATCTGTGCTGATTTTCTTGATAATTTAGAAAAAATTAACAGAGACAGTTGGGCAAATGATGCAAGTACTTCTGGAGGTCTACAGTCGTTTAAAAGAGACATAGCAGAAAGAAATGTAGATCATAGTTTTCACAACACCATATTTAAATTCTGATCATTTTACTTTTTAAATTGGGACTAGCTGTGTGTGTGTGTTTGAAA
Source organism: Erpetoichthys calabaricus (assembly GCF_900747795.2). Lineage (NCBI taxonomy): Eukaryota > Metazoa > Chordata > Cladistia > Polypteriformes > Polypteridae > Erpetoichthys > Erpetoichthys calabaricus. Next base: position 251,429,337 of record NC_041397.2, on the reverse strand, counting down.
GAGAAGAAGTGATGGTGTGTGTGTGGAGCAAAACCCTGTGTGAAGAGGGTGCTGACTTATGTAAAACAAATGATGCCCTTTAATTCTTAAAGACTTTTAAGTGCATACACAGATTGGCAAATCATTGCCCCTGCTGTCTTATGTGCAGCAACTTCATGGGTGCAGAAAAGAGCAAGCTAACAGTTTACTGCGGGCAAAGATGTGGATGTGATAGGTGGAATAATTTGACAAAATGTGGTTGTTGTATAGCATGGGACAATCAAAGAGTATGACTGAACAGGTGAATACATGCATATTTACTTTTTGTATTTTTTTTTTTTTTTAAGTATTCAAATGTTTCATTTTACTATGTTTTACATATCTGTAAATTTACAAATATGTATTGCATCTGTGAACTTTCTCCACTGTTACTATATTGTTCTATGAATACTGGAAGTTATACTGTAAAAACTATAGAAATACAAAAGCAACCAATTTTATCACTATAAAATTTGTTAACATTGTGAGCATTTACATGCTAAACCTAAAGATTTTTAAAAAGTTTTTTTTTAAGAGTACAAAAGGCAAACAACATTTTATTGTCTGCTGCAAACTGCTCTGACTACAGGTTTTGTCTATGTATTTTCAGACAACAACGAATAGCTGAGTGGAAAGCTTCTCAGATTAAAAATGTGTTTGGAGAAGTTGGCGAAATATCTGGCCAGGAATATGTACAAGAAGTAAATAAAGCTGGCAAGGGTATATGGGTTATTCTGCATCTTTACAAACAGGGGTAAGTTGTCTTTTGCTGACAGATGTTTGAGCTGTTCAATTGTTAGAGCTAATTGTGCATTTGCTAATTATTCAGAGTATGAATAAGTTTTTAAAAAGTTGGTATAAAGAAAGTTCATGGTGGTACTCCATGATATGTGATGCCATACTTTGTCATGAACTTTAATTTATGCAAAGCATTGAATGGAATAAAACATGTAGATGGGAGGAGGCTTGCTTGGAGTTAAGGTTATCAATTGAAGAACATGAACAAATTCATTTCGGAAAGAGAATAATTGGATGTATATCAAAAAGAGATTTTATGCCAAATGACCGATGTCACGCTCTGCTTAGGGAGATCTAGCACCTCCCGATATGGAATTGGACAATAGAAGTTTTTGATGTCCCAGGTAGGCTTGAAACACATTTATAAATGTTCTAGTGTAAGTATTCATTTTCAGGTTAAGCCTGTGTCTTGCTAAAGTAAACATATAAAGATTTATACACAAGTCTTTTGAGAAATTGGATTGTAAATGGAAAGAATATATTCTGAATAACAGTAGATATGCAAACGCTTTTTTCTTCTTTTTTTGTCTTTGGCACATTTCCTTATATAATGACATAAACTACAAAACCGAATGTCCTATGGAGCACATTGGAAGGCCACTGTATGACCACAAGTGTTGAAAACATACTCCACTCTCTGTTAATCTATCTTAAACAATCCATATTTAATAATATATACCATATTCCTAGAGGAGAGAGAAGGAAACCGTCAGGGTAGCAAAGAACAAGGAGGATTGTCTGTAAGATCATAGACAAGTTTCTTTGTTACTCCAATTTAGTGAACATTCAGATAACTTGAAAGTACTGTCCTATACTTAGCTCTTATCAGTTCAAATAATTTTTGGTGATATTTTAGTGTGTTATCAATATTAGGCTGAATATATTTATTACTATTTTTATGTTGCTAAAAGAAACAAAATCCGCCAATACTGTTCTCTTTGTTCAAAAGTCCCTCCAAAAACTACTTTTAAATGTATTTAAAACCAAACGGCATGAGTGAATGTCAAAATTGAAAAGGCACACATTTAGAAGAACTCTGAAGTCCCTGTGCACCTTTTATTATTTCTAATCTGCAATTACCAATATCACAGTATGCTTCACACCATTGGATTTATGGTTTGTATTCACAAGTCATAAAACTACTCCGCAGCCACACATACCGAGGGCTACATGAGTGTTTCTCATAATACTGTATATATAATATACAGTATATATAATATATATATTGTCTGATGTTAAGTTCAATGCATAGTGTTGTATTCCCTGTCTGTGCTAGATTGTTGTTGGTATTTTACAGCTTCACTAGTCTATGAGGCAAAATGTAACTAAGAATGATAGTATACTGTGTTCACTTGACAATAAATTTAAACTTGAAGATTTGTTCATTGGACAATAAGGAATGAAAAGAAAACAAACAAATTCATCTGCATATTATGTATTGATTAGTACTGTATGAAAAACCATAATAATCTCAGAGATTGAGCTACATGTTAATTACAGGTATGATTTTCTTTTTTTATTAAAACAAGGGGGCTCTGCCCCTGCTCCCTTCACTCACCAACCCCCGTGTGGGCCCTACACGCTAGTCATTTCCCAGATCTGCTGCTTGCGACAAATCGTGTTTTGCTTTTGGATAAACATGAATATCAGCTCTGTCTTTGATATCTCTGTCTTTCGAAACCAATATCGCTGACTATTTGTCATATGTTGGTTAATTATATATGCGAGCATGATCTTTCAGATTCATATAAAAATCAAAGAAAACTTCTTTATCAGTGTTTTTCAGATGAATTTTGTATCAAGTGTGAAACTTTTGGACGTATGGATTTGTACCCATTATTGGCTGTAGAATTTCTAATATGTCTGATCATTAGAATCGAAAGAATTAATGTTGCATCGCTTCTCTGTGATCATAAATATAAACCTGACCGAATTGTGGTTTCTTTGAAATGAAACTTATAGCTTTAATTGTTACGGGACCACAGATTCTCATAGCGTATGGTCCTGAATCATGTAAATCTACATTTTGAGCAATGAACAATGCAAACGCAAACAGATTATTGTAGATTCGGATATTTTGCCTATAGTGTTTGTGGAATGCACTTTCACCAAGTAACAAATCTTTTATTTCTTGCGGATATGCCTCTTCATTGGGAATTAACATTACTTTTCCCTGATGGCAACATGAATTAGACGATCTACAAGTCTCCGACTTAAACTTTAAAGCAGAACAATATCTACATACTTCTGTCATATAACCTATGTCCATTTATTCGATGCTTTTTTCGCTGTTCTGTTATTTCACCAAGTAATAATTTCCGTTTTGTAAGCACTAATGTGATCTTTACTATCAGTTTTTTGAGACTTTTGAATTTTAGTACTTTCATAATCTCTAACCTGCTCTGCGTGTGTATCACGCCGTTTTTGAACCTCTGTACAGCGTTCCACTTTGTCGTCTACTATTTGTCTTTTATTTCCACCCCCACTTGGACCTGTTAGGTTTTCAATTCCACTTGGTCCTGGCTGATTATAACTTTCCTTATTTTCCAAATTTGCACTTAGATTATTATTGTTCTTTTTTTTGAATTTTGGGCCTCTTTTCGACGCACTGCCCTTTTTTCTTTGCTTAGTTATTGACGTTTCATTTAGAATGTACAAAATTATTGTCCTAGCATTCACACATGAGAGGTGAGTGGACCGTGGGCATGGTTAAATCTCTTGGCACAAAGTCTTGTCTCACGGGAGTTGAAATTATCTCCCTGAAAAAATCTTGTCTCTTCCCAGGATTTTTTTATATAATAGAGAGGTGTGCATTTGTCCAGAAATGTTAGTGAGGAGTAAACTTGTGAAGCTGCAGTTGCACTATTAAATACTAAGTGATATAATTGATCCTTTATTTTCCAAACCTGTTTATTCCAATGCAGTATGATAGGGTGGCAGAGATTACCTGGCACAAGACACGGGCCAACCTTGGATAACACACACATTTATAAACCTACACACATACCAGCAGTGGTGCTCTTTAGAGGTTATAATCAACCTAATATACACGTGTTTGGGATTTTTAATGGTATTCCAAGTACCTGAAGAAAACCCATATACTGTAGGTCAAAGAAGGATTTTGTAACGCCATATTAAGTTTCCAAACTATTTTAACTTTGGAACTGTAACCATTGTGTTGCCTAAGTTTTTTAAACAATCTTGGAATTGTTGGCCACAGTAACATGATCTTGTGAAATCCATCCATTTTCTACCATTGGTCTGTCATATGGGTAGCAATCCATGTGGCCTGGACCTGCCCCAAGGTCTGCTTCTGACTGGTCATGCTTGAAAAACCTCTTCAGGGAGGTGGCCAGGAGGCATCCTAATCTGATGCCTGAACCACCCTAACTGGCTCATTTAGATATGTAGGAGCAACAGCTCTGCTTTGAGCTTCTCCTGAATATCTGTGCTCCTCACCCTGTCTCTATGGTTGAGTATGTATGTATGTATGTATATGTGTATGTGTGTGTATATGTATATATATATATATCTATATATATGTATATGTATGTATGTATATGTGTATGTATGTTAACCACAATCCTGAAACCCTCTATTCTCTTTTCAGTTGTAAATGTAGTTAAGTGAGATTTTATGAGATGTTATTGTGCTGTTCATTGTATTTAGATTTTATTCAGACCACCATCTGTTTAGATTCTGAACATTCACTTTCAATTGCAAGATCGGAGTTCGCTGGAGTTTAACTTGGCAACTCTGAACACAAGGCAGGACTCTTCCCAGAGCACAAGCATCCTTATCTACACATGGTTAACTTCATGTCATCAGTTAATTTAACGTGTGCTTATGGCACGTGGTAGGAAACAGCAGCTGAACAAAGAATCAAATTCTTCTTTCTGGAGCCTTATGACACCAATCCTAAATACTTTGATTGTGTGTTACCTGCTTAGACTTTTAAGTATTTAATAAAGGTAATCATGACATGTTTTAGAGTAATGTTACTCAGCCTTCACTGACATAAGTAAACATTTCAAACTAACATAAGACTCATTTATGATGTCATGTGAATAACATTGTCCTAGTGTAGTGAAAGCAAGTAAATTAAATGTAGTAGTATTTTCTATGGATTGTAAACAGGTTTTTAAGAATTGGGTTGTTTTGTGTACATATAAAAAAATTATATCACTAGTTATTTTTAGACCCTTTCTAATCGGACAGACCACTTACAGTGATCTTAAGAAATTTGTGGCACAAGCCCACATTATTTTCTTGCCAGAAACAAATTTCACTCTAGGATAATAGTCTACATAACCTAACGTAAGATGGAGTTGTGTTGTTCATTCAAAAAGCATTTCACAATGATTTGTATAACTGTTTTGTGATATGTACCACAGTGAAATGGAATTGTTCCTCAGAAATAGGAATTTTGTAACAAATGTGCATGAAGCTGTGGTGGCAGTAGGCATTTTCATGCATAGATATGTACGTTTACGAAGTATAGTGAATATTATACCTCCATGGCCAATCATACAGGTACCTTTAATTTGCATGAAATAAGAAATAGCTGCCTGTCCATTCATGACAACACTTCATCCAGCGTTGTTAAGATGTTTAAATGCATTTTATAATATTTATAGGTACAATAGGTTAAGCTGTTGAGTTGTTTTTTTATGTTCTTTTTTTAATTAGAAAACTTGTTAATCATCTTGTTTTTGCAGCATTCCCTTGTGTGCCTTGATAAACCAGCATTTCAGCACCCTAGCAAGGAAATTTCCACAAACAAAATTCCTGAAGGCAATTTCTACCACTTGTATAGCAAACTATCCAGACAAAAACCTCCCTACTGTATTTGTATACTTTGAAGGTGATATGAAAGCACAGTTCATTGGGCCTCTTGTCTTTGGAGGCATGAATTTAAAAGTTGATGGTAAGTAATGTGGAGAGATCTTAATTTGGCTTGCATGTTTCACTGCATTCTGTTTTACATTTAAAAATGTTACATTACAGACCTAAATGACTGTCTGTTTGGCAGGCACTATATCAGTTTTATTCTTGGTTGTGTTCTAATTATGTAACACAAACAAAAATAAATTGAGCCCAAAGCTCTGCAATTATTACAACTTATGTAAAGCATTTACACATTTTTAAAACACAGAGGTTTATTGTGTTCAACACATGATAATGAAGATTCTTCTATAATATGTGAACGTTCTACCAATTGTAAAATAACATCACCTATGGGGAAGAAACAATTAATATTTCCTAGTGTAAGTTTATATGTATGAGTATTTCACACATTTGTGCATGTTTCCTACTTACTTACTAATGGCTAATTTAAACTCTGTGTTAAAATACAAAAGAAAGACAGCAGCCCAAGATTCCATCTTTGCCATAACACGGAGTAGCGTACTATCCAGGTAATAGTTAAAAAGATTTTTGTGAGTCGTTCTTAACCAAGACTTTTCCCTGTACACTGTTCTTTAGTTCTGTAGATTGAGACATAAGATCTCACCTCTTATGGATAAAAAGGACTATGACTTAATGAGCTTTCATGATTGTGCCGCACATGCCATCAATGATACAGTACATAAAGAAATTGACAATGGTCATCGGCAGCTTACTCTTCTAGTCTGCCACCAGTAACATTCCACAACTTTATTATTCTGCAGCAGTCGGAGTAAGAAGCTTTGTGGACATTAACCAAACATCTGTATGTTACAAAGTAGTTATGCTAGACGCAAAGATTAACAGACAAGAGTTTGGAAAGATGTGGCATAATTTATTTTTTGGCAGCTGCCTTTATCCAAGATGACTTGCAACATTTGAGATACAATTGGTCACATTTTTTTCCCCTAATTGGAACGCAGGGAGGTAAAGTTATTTACTCACAGTCAAATAGTGTTGGTCATAGACGTATATAGATAGACGCGGCATTCACTGTGTTGCCCTGTCGACATGATACGTCGGCGAGTATGCCATATTGTGAGTGGCAAAACTGCCATTTAAACTAATACAGGTAAACGTGGAAACCGGGTTTTCTGATGAAAAAACAATAACGTTTAAAACAGTATCGTTTACATACAACAGATTTTGGTGAATCGTTTAAATGCAATTATTTATATCCATTTATACACTAATATTAGCAATTATTAAATAATAATTATTATTATTAAATAATTCCTCCCATATAAGTAACATTTCTCGGACTGCCTTCTTCCATCTCCGAAACATTTCTAGACTTTGTCCTGTTCTTATGCAACACAATACTGAAGTATTGGTTAATGCCCTAGTCACCTCACGTATAGATTACAGTAATGCTATTCTATCTGGCTCCCTGTTAACTACAGAATACAATACAAAATACTGCTCTTAACATTTAAAGCTCTCCACAGCCTTCCCTCCCCCTACCTCACTGATGTCCTATAGACTTACACTTCCTCTCGCTCACTGCAGCTCTACTTTCTGTACTACACATTAAGCTCGGTTCTATGGGAGCCAGAGTGTCTCTCATAGTGCTCCTCAACTCTGGAATTCTCTTCCCTCTCATATACGTCAGCTTGATTCAATAACACATTTTAAAACTACCCTCAAAACTTATCTTTTCAAACTGGCCTACCAATTGTGAATTTTGCACTGTTACTGCCAGTTATCTTTGTTGGTCTTTCTTTTAACAGTGAAATGATACACTCAATGACAAAAATAAAGAATTTTGTTTTATACAAATTGGCTTAATTTCTGAAATCATTTCACTCATTGCTCTCTCAATCTCTCTCTCTCGCACACACACACACACACACACACACACACACACACAATATGGTTACGTACATATATACAGGATAGGATCTAAAATCCTTGAAACAGAACTGTCTTACATAGATTTTTCCGGGTGTTGCCACTCTGTAATTTGAGAGTATTCAGTCTGGCAATATGGTGCAGTCTTTGTTTGTGGAAGACAGACACAACTAAAGACATGAGTATAAAATGATGGTTGTCAATTTCAAACTGTGTTTCCTCAATGTGCTCCTTGAGAAAAAAACGCATTATCTGAACCAATCTCAGCCCGAACAAATTGATTGATCAAAGATACACTGACAGCTTGCCCTAATGTCGACTGTCAGATAACACGCTCAGCTACTTTGACCACCTTGACTGTACCCTCGGAAGGAATCATCAAACCTCCTTTGTTTTTTAATGTGAGCAAGTGGTAGTTTTGATAATATGATGCTGGTACAGCATCTGTTACCAAACTAGCACGGCACACATCACAGGACAGCTTTCTCAAAATCCTGTCTAAGGGCTACCTCCCACTGCTTCCTGAGGTGGATTTCTTTGGGAAACTTTAAAAGTTTGAGAAATGTTAACAGCTAACAACAGTCTATATAGTTAGTGACTAAATATGTTTAACCAAAACGTTGTTTGGAGGCTCACTTGAGCACATAAATGCATAGCTTTGCTAGCTTAGCCTGGCGAAGCTAAAGTTAAGATTATAAAATGGGATTTTCTAATGACCAAATATAACCAAAACAATTGTTCAGCTTACCTATGAAATGTAATCCCTGTGATCTGGTTTGGAGCATACAGCGGTTTGTACAATCCCAAGCAGCACATGCAGCCCACTCACAATATGGTGGCGACGTTGATGTACGTTGCTGCTGATCATGAGGCGTCTAGTAATTCTATGTCTGTGGTGTCGGTAAATGGATTTTATCCCACAGCCCCAAAGGCTGAAGTCCAAAGATTTAACTACTACACTACACTGCCTGCCATATTAACAAAGAAAGGAATAAAAATAAACCAAAACACACTCCTTTTCTTAAAAATGTAATATGCAGTGTGAAAAATGTATGTAAATATTGTGGAGTTTACTAATAATCTATTAACATTCTAGACATCATCAAATAAGAATCTACTTATCATGGCTCTCCAAAAGCCACTCACTTTACTTAAACTCTTAAGGCAAATTTACTGAATCTTAATTTAACGGTCTGCTTCAATAGCTCTCCTAACTTTTATATTAAAATTTCTTGGCAGTCACAGAGCATTTTCATTTCTTCATAAAGTGTTTTAATTAGTAAAAGCTGCTTTCACTAAATAATGAGAAAAGAGAAATAAGACCACCTGCTTTTCCTAATGTGCTGAAAGACTGTAAATTCCATTGTGGAAGACCTGATAAAATTATACTGTTGCTGACATTGCTGATAGATTTTGATTTAAACAAATCAGTTAGTTAGTTTTTGCATTTTTCCATTATTTGGTTTCCCTATTCCTAATTTGATATGTGAAATGGGCTGTCAAAAGTACAGTACTAACACTGCAAAAATGAAATCTAAGCAAGTGAAAATGTTTATATCAAGTGATTTAAATATTTTCACTTATTGTAAGATTTATTGATTTATCAAAAAAATTGTATTCAAAGAATATTTAACTTATTTTAAGAAATCTTGTCAATTTCAACAAAATTTTGCATACTCCATTGGCAGATTTCTTTGCTTAATAAGCTTTTTAAGTGTTTTTAAGTCTCTCTCCCCCACCCGCCCACCCCCCACCTCTCACTAGTTTTGCATATACATTTTGCCACGAATGTAGCCTATGTTGTCTGAGTAACTGTATAATATATCATATGTGTGAGCTATGTTAGTGTTTATAAAATGATATAATACCAGCATTTTAGTAAGTAAATTTATAAAATGTAAAAACCATTCTAAACCACTAAGTGAGTACAACTGCAAACATCCAAGTGCTCTCTCCATCTGGGGATCCTAAACATGTGGTTAAAACCTGCATCTCTGTCGGTCTACCTGTATACCAACTTTTATTTCCTGCTTCTGTGTTCTGGTGCACAGCACATACCTTGGAACTTCATCTGACTTTGGACTTAAGTGTCTCGCACTTCAAGAGCATCATTTCCTAGTAGGGCTGTGGTGTGTGTGTGTGTGTGTTTTTTTTTTGTTTTTTTTTAACATTTTATTGAATTTGTTAAAATCAAAAACATTCCATACAAGCAAGTCAAATTTTACAAAACCAGGTTTGAATCGTTTCCACCCCCCCACCCCCCATGAGAGAAAGAGAGTTAGGCCAACAGAGTAAAATTTTAATAGTAGGAAAAATAAATTAAATAAGTAAGTAAAAAAAATAAATAGGATAAAAAAGCTTGTTCTAAAATGCTATTGATTAAATCCTGCCTGGTTTTAAAAATGTTTTGCACAGATCCACTAAGTGAGAATTTGATTTTTTTTTTTCTAATTTCAAATAATATATAATATCAGTTACCCACTGACTTAGAATAGGAAAGTTAGGATTCTTCTAGTTGAGCAAGATAAGTCAACGTGCCAATAGTGTAGTAAAGGTGATTACGGTTTGTGTGTTCTTCTCCACTTCAAGCCCATCTGGGAGTACACCAAACACAACTGTTAGTTAGGAAGGATTGTGACGCCAAGGCCGTCTGATAGGCATTTAAATATTTTGGTCCAGAATGATGTTAATTTGGTGCAGGTCCAAAACATGTGGCCCATTGAGGCTGGAGCTCGATTGCAACGTTTGCAGGTTGGATCTTGCCCTGGAAAAATTTTGGACAATTTTAAATGAGAGAGATGTGCTTGATAGATAAAGGGCGGTGGTACATTTAACTGGCATTAAACTATGTCACTTATGAAATATATATATTGCTTAAACATATATTAGTATGCTTTTAAATTTACAGAAACTACATACAAGTATATTTACATTTAAGATATTATATGCACCAGAAATAATTTATTAAAATTTCATATGCAAAGGGAATGTGTTGTGTACTGTTCGGTTGACCGATAGTGATAAAAGCTACATGGACATCTTGGCATTCTAACTGTCCTGTTAAGACCCTTTACAAAGCAGAACACATTTGCACTTCACACAGATGAAATCGGGATGCAGTGCACATGTGATGAGCGATTTCAGCAGTAGATTGTTCATAAAATGATCCCAGTTCCTTGAATGCAACATGATTACAGAGACTTTAAACGTGCAGAAGTCTGATTTTGGTGGGAGAGACAGTCTTAGTTTGCTCTGTTCTGTAGAATTTGATATTTTCTACCTGCATGTTTCATTTAAAGTCATTTTCCGTCCCATATACTGTGAGGGGAAAAATAATCTAAAACCTCAACAAAAATGAGCACTGCAGCAATGAAAAATGCCCTGGTCTAACATTATTGATGCTGCACCTTTGGGAATTGATGCAATGTGTTTTGATAGCAGAGTACCACCTAAGGGAATGCAGAAGTAAGGTATTTTGTTATGCAAGTACCAAAAAAAAAAAAAAGCATTGCTTATACAGTCCAACAAAACATGCAGAAAAATTCTTGTCCTCAGGTAGCCATGAAAAATATTGCACCATTTTTATTTTTTTTTTGCAGCATAAGAAAATTTATATTGGTAAGTAGCTTACCTTGTTACCTTACCTAACAAGGAAAACTGACAATATTTACTGTGAACATGTGAATTACTGTCCCTTAGACTGCAAGTTTTTTTTTTCTCAATTTCTAAATTTTAACTTTTTTTTTTCATGACAAATTCGTGCATAGTTAATTACTTGAAAATCTTATCTCGTTTGCCTTGTTAGTAATTGTCATATAGTTGAAAGAAAATAATGCAATTAAAAAAAGCTTATGATTCATAAAAGGACTGAACTACAATTAAGTAAAACTGTGGAGAATCAACAGGTTTTGTGCAATAAAAATTGTGGTAACAACAAGCATCTTTTTAATTTGAGAGAAAAGTAAAACCTACATTGATCCTACACAGTGAGTATCACTTGAGTAAATAAATCTTATTTTAAGCTGCAGTGCCTTGCATGTAATTTGAAATGCAGGCATCTGCATTATTTAAAATATAGCTATAGCAGATATACTTTCTCATATCATGATTATTTTTGAAATTAAAATTTTTGCATATTTATTTTTGTTAGAGCTGGAGTGGAAGCTTGCAGAATCAGGAGCAATTAAAACGGATTTGGAAGAAAACCCAAAGAAACAGATTGAAGATAAGCTCATGACATCCATCAGGTGCACAATGCCTGTGACAAACAACAGTGACTCTGAGGAAGATTACTAGCACACTACATTTTCCATCGTGTGTCTGTATGGACGATCTTGCAATGGACTGTTTTTCATTCTTTGTTTTCAGTGATATTAAATGTTGCTCACATGAGTATTTTTTAATGGAATTCTCTTCTTTTTGAAAGGTTTTGTTTTGTTTTGTTTTATTCTTAAGTAAATCGTATAAAAATGTGTCAGTAACACACGAGGCAGAGAAGAAAATTATTTAACTCTTAGACTGAGCAGCTCTTTACATTTTAAGTATTACAAAAACTGTCTTTGGAGAAGATTTGTTGAGACATGATCTAAATGAAAAAATAAAAATTTATAAGAAACTATTAAAGCACCTTTTCTATTCATGTGATATACTTGTTTTTAAGGTCATTTGTACATTGAGGTCTTAAATGTATTTTTGAATGTCACTAGCCTTCTGTAGTCTTTAGGTAGCATGAAGCCAGAAATATGCCAGTGGTGTTATAACATCAATTGTTTTCTGTAACAGAATGGTGGCACAGCATTTCGTGCTTGTGCCCCACAGTTCTAGTGTACCGAATTCAAATCTAGCACCCAGTTGTTGTCTGAGGGAGGTTACATGGTCTCCCCAAATCTGCTTGGATTTTACCTTAACTCCTTCTCAGATTGGTGGAGGTCTAGTTTGGATTTGTGTCTTTGTGGGCCCTGTAATGGACTGGCACCCTGTCCACGTTTGTTTCCTGCTTTGCATCTCAAGCCGCATTGACAGGCTTGGACTTCCCCTGTGACTCTGATTTAGGTTAGCTAGTTTGAAGAATGTTATCATAATAATGATTTAAAAAACAAGCTATGGTATGTTAGGGAGAAGGTGGTAGTGACCTAATCTTAATTTATTGTTCACTGAGGCAGTGATCAGTGCAAATATTCATCTCAAAAAGTGGAAACACTATTTTTTTTTTAAACAACTATAAATGGTAAAGGAGAGGACATAGATGCAGAAGACAGGAAGACATGGGAAAAGATGATCCGCTGTGGCAACCCCTAATGGGAGCAGCCGAAAGAAGAATTCCAAAAAACATTCCCCATTATTAACCCCTGCATGTTGACACGTGTTAATAAAGAGCTAATCAAAAATGTTAAATTACTGTATTAAAACAACATATTTTACTAAGTGTTATGCATGAGACTAGTTTACAGCAGCATATTTAACAGATTTGATGTCAAAGTTTAAATATTTAGAAGATGCAGCCATTGCTGAAGAACTTCATCTGTTGACACACGGTTGATATGTACTGAGCAGTACAGCAACTATAAAATTTAGACAATTTTTGTAATCCACCTCAGTGCCAGGATGCAGTCAATGGTAGACTTCTTAACATTCTTCTTAATTAGTGAGTAATTTTTGTTGCTGATTAACTTGTTTTGCCTTAGGGGTCAGAGACATGTCAATTAAAACTTAGTTGTTTTTCATTAATGAGCAGCCAAACAATAATGAGACACAAAACAAGCCGCCACATGACCAGCTAACCTGAAAATAAAGGTGAAGGTCTCAGTCATGTTGGTCTGCTAAGGTCACCAAACCATCTTGACGGTGGTCTTAGAAAAAACATAAAATCCACAGTCTGCTGTGGCAGAATGAGAGCAGCAACAAGTCATGATATTCAATAACGGCTTTAATTAACCGCAAGAATCGGCTTCTCATTAAGAAACTGGTTGGAGTGAAATTGGCTGAAATTTGACGTACCAGTTTAGCTGGTCATCTGTTGGCTCGTTTCACACCTCATTTCTGTTTGGCTGCCATGTAATGAAGAAACAAATTAATTCAGAGGACTGAATCCTTAAAAACATGGATATTAAAATGAAGGGAAAAGGAGTTAATTAGCAGTGAAAACTGCTTGCTGATTAGAAAAAGGGTTAGAATGAAAACTTGCAGCTACTGCGGCCCTTCAGGACCAGAGTTGGACACCCATTCCATAGATGGTGTGTCACTTGCTTGCAGGAAATCCTCCTTATCTGCCCTCAGAGCTCTTGCAGCCATCCTTCTCTGTTCCCAGTACAGACAGGAGTTGCTATCAAGCCATGCACTGCGACTCCTCTTGATAATAACCAGTTAATGGACGCTCTGATTGGGGCTTGAGACTGAGTAAGGAGTTTGAGTGTCTGTGGTTGCAAGTGTCCTGGATAAAACCCAAGAGCCAGGCGTTTAATGACATTTTGGGCACAGCCATCCGCAGTGTGTTTGTCTGCGGAGAGATTGTCGACCATGTCAAAAGGTTTACTTACCTCCTCTTTATATGAAGTCAGTAGATGGATCGGGAGAGCATGGGGGGGTCATGAGGTCGCTGGAAAAGTTGTGTGTGGCGCTCCTGATATCTTTGGAAAAGGATGAAGGTCCAATTCTTTAGAGTCCTGGTGCTTCATGTTTTGCTAAATGGTTGTGAGATGAGGATGTTATCCAGTGACCTGAGGCGAAGACTGGACTTTGGTAGTGTTTATTCAAAGAATCTTTGGGAACCGTTGGTTTGACTTTGTGTTGAATGAACGGTTGCTCAGGGAATCCTGAATTAGGCACATTACCTGCATTGTTAAGGAGCGTCAGTTACAGCACTATGACCATGTGGCATGATTCTTGGAGGGTGATCTGGCCACATTGTTGAGGACCCAAGTGGCTGGACCAGACCAAGGGGATGCCCACATAACACCTGGCTGCGGCAGATAGAGGGTCATTTCTGGATGGTTTGGACTGGACCAATTATCTGCTTGGGGGGAGGCCAACTGGGATCCCAAGCTGTTTCATCCCATGGTGCGTGCCGCAACGTGCTGTACCAGTGCATGCTCCCCAACCTGACCTGACCTGACAATGAATAATCACAATTAATTATTTACAGTATATTTACCTTTCAGTGTGACTAAAGACTGGCTTTTCTTATATAACTAATTGATTGACTGACAGTTACTGGTAAATGAATGACTGAGATATTATTCAGTACATTTGCTGTAGTTTGATGCAGTGACCTCCTTAACTACCTAATGGCAGAAAACAGAAACTAACAAGCATACTAAAATATCTATTTTTTATGTAAGTACATACTTCAAACTCGAATGCTTAATTGTTAAAATCAAGTTACAAAACATGGTGACGACTACATCCTTTATGTATTCAATACACAAAAGCTTGGATATACAGTAACTACCGACAGAAAGGTTCTTTTATATTCTTGCTATTTCATCAGTATAAGATTAATAGTGAAACCTTCAGAACTGTGAAATAACACATTAAATTATGAAGTGGAGAAGAAAGTGTTAAAGAAAATCAAAATGCTTTATATTTTAGATTCTTCAAAGTAGCCACTCTATACCTTGATGACAGATTTTCACTGTTGGCAGACTCTTGAGCAGCATGAGGTCCTTGGATGCTTTTCCAGCAATCTTTTCTGCATATGATGAAGACTTGTTGGCTGCCTTCCCTTCACTATCTAGCCTAACTCATCCCAAACCATCTCTGTTGGGTGATGAGGAAGACTGGGACCTCATGTATAAATGGTGCATACACCTAGTTCCATGCTCAAATAGAGATATATAAAGAATAACTTTACCATAAAGCTACGCACATTTTCACAGCAGCCTCAGACTATGCGTACACAGGGTTTTGCTCAATTTTGCAAACTGGCAGCACCCAGGGTGATGAGCAGTACCACTGTTTCTGAGTGGTGTCCCTTTCTTTTTTAAATTTGCATCCATGACATGGGATTTGTCAAATACAGTACACCAAAATTAATTGCAAATTGCTTACACGTATAATTCATTTGATTGTAATCATTCTGTAACAATATAATGGTGAACAGAATGGCCAAACTGTTCCAGCTAACATGGTTGCTTTAGCGTTTTTAGAAGACATTGCAAATGGAAAAAATAGGAAGGAATGCATATTTACAGATCATACTGACTTCTTGTCCCATGATGATGACTGGCTTCTAAGTCGATTTAGATTTCCAAGAGTTATCCTTAAGGATCTGTGCGGTGTTAGAATACTAAGATGTGTACTTGATAACATTTTAATGATTAAATGCATTAAAGTATTTATTTTACATTTTACAGATAAATGCATATACAGATTTTACAGATTTATACAGATTTTGTCTTAGATGACAAGTTTTTAACTGGAAGCCTGTATATGAAAATGCCTTTAAGATTACAAAAAAACATGGGTTCAAACATTTGA
Source organism: Erpetoichthys calabaricus (assembly GCF_900747795.2). Taxonomy (NCBI): domain Eukaryota; kingdom Metazoa; phylum Chordata; class Cladistia; order Polypteriformes; family Polypteridae; genus Erpetoichthys; species Erpetoichthys calabaricus. Next base: position 251,413,251 of record NC_041397.2, on the reverse strand, counting down.
CTGTTATAGCTGAGGACTTTTCCATTTTGCTCTTTATGTTATCTGTGTGGGTGTTGAGAAGTCTAAACCAGAAGTGTCCATGACTTCAGTACTGATACTGTAGACCGATTAAAATGTTAAAACTAACTCTAGCTGAAGAGCGGTATGGACATTGGTACAGCATGACTATATCGTAGTTCAAAGCATCTTGGTTTGATTTCTTTGTCAGGCTGTCTTTGTGAGATGTAGTGGAAGCCTTTGATGTGTTGGGCCCACCCTTATTAGCCATCATCAATGACTCTATTAGTTCGGGTGTTGTGCCCTCATTTTTTAAACATGCTGCAGTTCACCCCTGTCTTAAAAAGGCAGAATTAGACCCTGGGGTTTTAGCTAATTTTCGTCCAATTTCCCAACTGCCATTTCTGGCTAAAATTCTAGAAAGAATTATTTATAATCAATTGGTTGATCACCTTAACTCTAATAATATAGTGTTGAAATGGCACTCCTGAAAGTGTTCAACGACATCTCTCTTATTACTGACTCAGGTGATGCGGCAGTCCTTCTCCTCCTTGACCTGTCCGCTGCCTTTGACACTATTGACCATGAAATATTGCTGATGCGGCTTGAACATCTTGTTGGGCTTAAAGGGGCTGCTCTTAACTGGTTCAGGTCATATTTAACTGGTAGACACTTTTCAGTGACTTTTAATTCCTCTTCTTCATTTACTGCTCCTCTTAAATATGGTGTTCCTCAGGGATCCATTTTGGGTCCTATTTATTCTCCATATACCTTCACCCTATTGGAGCAATTTTTAGGAAATTTAACATTTCTTTTCACTGCTATGCTGATGATACTCAGGTTTATATTCCTGTCTGCAACTCTACAACAAATTTAGTCCACAACTGTCTGTCTGAATTAAGATCCTGGATGGCTAATAATTTTCTTGATCTAAATCAAAATAAAGCGGAGGTGCTTATAGTGGGTCCATCAGCTAAAGCCCAAATTGGTCTTGGTCTTCTCGGCTCTTTCTCTGTCTTTTCCAAACCTCAAGTCCGCAATCTTGGTGTTACCTTTGACAGTAACCTCTCTTTTGAGAAGCAAATAAATTCTGTAGTCAAGAGTTGCTTTTTCCAACTTCGTCTATTAGGTAAGATAAAGCCTTTTTTTATCTTCTAGGGATCTTGAGATAGCTACTCATGCGTTTATTTTTTCTCGCCTCGATTACTGCAACTCGCTGTATTCTGGGATTAACAAATCCTTGATACACAGGTTACAGTTGGTACAAAATGCTGCCGCTCGCTTTCTGGTTTGGGGCAAGAAAGTATGACTCTGTCTCTCCTATTTTAGCTTCTTTACACTGTCTGCCTGTCAGTTCTCGAATTGATTTTAAAATCCTGCTGCTAGTTTTTAAATCTTTACATGGGCTTGTTTCTGCCTATTTATCTGAACTGTGTGTTTTACATCAGCCATCTAGAGTGCTTAGATCTTCTGGTCAGCTGTCTCTGGTTGTCCCTCACACCAAGTGTAAAACCAAGGGGGGACAGGTCTTTTGCAGCTGTCGCACCTCACCTGTGGAACTCTTTACCTTATCATATAAAGGAGTCATCTACAATTAAACTGTTTAAAACAAGATTAAAGACTCATTTCTACTAACTTGCATTCAGTTACCTTCAGTAATACTGATGGCTTCCTCTTTGTGATTATATTACATTACTTCTATTTTTTATGTATATAACATTACTTCTATTTATTATGTATTTTATTTTATGTTCATATATTTTATTTCTATTTATGTTTTATGTTAATTTGTTCTATTTTTGTAAAGCACTTTGGCCACAGCATTACTATGTTTGTTTAAATGTGCTATATAAATAAATTGACATTGACATTGTATACATGTTTTTTTTCCATCATACAGACCCTTTTTTGTTTATGTTGCTCCAGTTTCTTCTCATCTTCACCAGATGTGCAGGTTAGTTAATTATTAACTCTAAACTGCCCAGGAGAATGTGAGAAACTAACATCTGGTACCTGTGTTGTCCTTCATGTTTATGTCATGAGCTCAGGTTCCTCCACAGTCTTAGAATACAGTAAAGTCTGCAAAGGCTAAGCTGGCTAGCTGCGAAATTCCACTTTGGATATATTTAACAACAAACACACACACACACACACACACACACACACACACACACACACACACACACACACACGCACACACGCACACAGAAAATGCCCAGTAGTCCTGAGCACTACTTGTAATCAGAACTAGAGAATAAACATTACAACATGAGCCTGCATGTAGCCGTTTTTGAATTTCTTTTGGTGTTAGCCAGTATTTTTGGGCAGAAAATATTTTAGAAGTTCCACTGGAAATAAGATAGATATTTGCTTGTAATGTTTTTTAAATTTATTTTGTGAAATTTTTAAGTTACTTAATTTTTTGTAAACTTTTATAATTGAAAATGTTTAAAATACCAAATAACAATTATTTATTAAAGATTAGTAATGGTTGTTTAATAAAGGCTGTTTTAGTGGTATTAGTTCACTAGGTGGCACTGTTGATGTATTTTTTAAATAAAACAAACCGGCATATCCCCGACAAGTCAGACATCTCCAGTGAAGAGGATCAATGAGCAGTGCCACCACAATTTTCATTTGGCAATAACGAATCATAATGAAGTTTGTTAATTTAACAGTTCCCACTACATATTTTTCCCCTGAAAACATCATGTTTTAGGGGGATATGTCATAACAAGTTGTTATAAAAATGTCATTCAAAAGTGCAATTTTAATATATAGTGAGGACTGGCAGAGTTACTGTATCTGGTTTGTTCAGAAAATTTTCTCCGTAAACAATCACTAGGTGGCAACGTTGATAATAAATTATAGTGGGGAGAGTAACCGCACCAGGTCAACTACAGCATATATTTTGAATTGCATTGTAAGGAAATTGAAATAGAAATTTGAATGGTTTAAATGCAGCATGTTCACCATATGATGAGACCTGTTCTAATGTAGCAGGTTACATTTGAACCAAAGGGGCAACAATGTTTTGGGGAGGGTTATATGAGTAGGTTAGTCAAGGACTCGTTAAACTAGGCAATGGTGGATGAAGAGAGTTTAGGACAGGCCAGGTTTAGAACTTCACAAAAAGGAAGAGCCTTAATACAAAGTAAACAAAATTAGTTGCCCACAGCAAAAGTCTCTGCAAAAATTAAATGAGTAGTCCATTAAAAATTGCTTGCTTCAATGCTAGAAGTGGTTGTCTTTACAATTACTGGTAAATATGCCAATGTACATAAAGTATGCGCAGATTTAGGAATGATGTACTGTATGTGCTATATGCATCTTATTTATGCATTATGCACTGAAGGGGAACATCTTTTTTAAATTGATACTGCTTGTTATCGTAGCTTATTTTTTAGGAAATTTGGGCACTGGTTTAGTTGCAACAATATATAGCAATCCGAATTTTACTGTAATATCCTTCATACCATAAACTGATTTTTTTTTACCATTTATGCTGTCTTATTTTAATTATCCAGATAGTTTAAAAAATCTAATTACTTCCATGTGTTTTTGTAAGTTTGAGGAAGTGTTCTTGTACGCTAACTCCATAGATTTTAGAAAGCAGAGTTTGTACCACTTGATAAAGCTGCTTCGTTTTCCTTCTTGACTCCCTCAGACATGCAATTTTCAAAGCTCATTATTTTTAACTCAAAGACTGGTGACAATCAGTTATAGAGGAAAAGCTGCCAGGGATCAAGATCTTTTGAAAAGGGCCTAGACTTTTAAGGTAAAGATCCAAAATATGGAGTTTTTGTGTCCTTTATGGTCAGCTATGGAAAAAACGGATCCTTTGAGGAACAAAACAGGATAGGTTCTCAATTTACCACCAGGCAATATCTGAGGAGGTAAAAGCTGATCCCGGAGTAACATTTACCAGTAAATTCAACCGAGCTCTTTGCAATTTTTTTAGCAGGAGTGTCATGAAGTTGTTGTTGGAGGCAGTAGTGGGATCAAGAAATAGGAGCATAGAGGACGATAAGCATTAGGCATAAGGCAATGGTTAGGCTAAAATCCTCACTTGGGAAGAATTACACAGATGTTAGTTAGTGGAGCATGAGCAGTATATTTGAAGATTTTGGAGGTAAATGGAAGTTTCAACAATGTATTGAATTTAGTCAAAATTGGCTTCTTCAAAGTAGGATGTTTTGCAAGGCTGCAAGCAGCAACAGCTTAGCCAGATTTTAAGGCTAGGAGGCTGTCATGTATTGTACATGACAAACAAAGTAATATCAGCAGAGCAGTAGCTGAGAAGATAAATGGGCAGAGAAACCCAAGAGTACGATTTTGGTGTGAAACTCAAGAAGGTTTAGACCTCAGATGCAGAAAAAGATGACAAGGCAGCAAGAGGTGTTGGGGTAATGTAGTAGAAGTTTAAAGATTCTTACGGTTAGGAAGAACAAGGCCATGGGAAGAGGTGAACGTTTGCATTACAGTATTTGTCCCATAGCCTTGAGTCTTCACAGTTGTAGAGAGCACCAAGAGTACAAGCTGTCCTTTAGAATGACTATAGTTTTGATGTAGCATCCAAATGTGAGATGTGTCAGAGTGTATACAGATGAACCTTTGAATACTGTATTGGAACTCAGCTTTGTTTTAGTTTCCAGCAGGGATGATTTTTATTCAGTCATTATTTTTTTTAATTTGTGTAATTAGTATATTATTTGCATTTGTTTAATTTGATGATATAGACAATGTTAATTCTAGTTTTAGAAGAATTACTGTTCTAGGGACAGCATAGCATCACAGTGTCCTGGAGTTTCCATGTTCTCTGCATGACTACATGGATTTTTCTCTGGATATCTAGTTTTCCTTTAGCATCTTAAAGATGTGTGAATGTGTGTGTGCATGTGTGCATGTTTGGTTTGCACCCATGGGTGTAGGTTCAAGTATTCCCGGAAATGAACTGGCACCCTATCCAGGGTTGGTTCCTAACTTATGTCCAATGTTGCTAGGATAAACTTAACATGATGTCATTCCATTTGCCACAGGATAAATGTTACTTCAGCTGTCTTTTTTGAATTTTCTGTGCAAAATACTTTTCAGAAGATCACTAGACATCTGGATGGTGTCAAAGAAACACAAAAATATAAGGAAAAGGTTTGGTGATCCACCCTGTGTATTGCAAAGAATGTTGCTGAAGGTTGGTTGTCTTGCCACTGAGTAGTCTATAGAGATTGAGTCGAAGAGTGACTTCTAGGAAAAGGCAGGTGGTTGTCTTTTTAGTTGGTGGTAAGGAAGAGGAGAAATTCCAACAGGGAATAGGTAGAAATGAGGTTAGAATTAGGGCATGGTCTGGTGATGAAAGTGGAACCTGGTTGGGCTTCAGGGGGTTTTCCCATCAGATGTTCTGCAGAGGAGGGAGAAAAGCCATTATTACACTTCACCAGCCCCTGGTGAGATCTAATATAAACATATAGCTCTCTGCTGCAAAACTGGATATCTCACTCGGGCATGCTCTGTTTTTTTCTCATAAACACTGAATCAATCAGCAATGGGTTGATCAATGTTCTAACAAAGTTATCAGAATGCGTTTCATAATACACTTTTTTACAGAGCAGTAGTAGAATTAGTTCATTCTTCCCTGAAAGAATCTGAAGATACTCGTGAAAGTGACACCAGTCTGAACAGATTAATAAAAAACATTTGTGCATTTATTTCCATACAGTTATATAAAAATCTAAGCCTGTTTATTAAGATCTCTTTTTATGCCACATATGATGATTTGTGGATTCTTTAACAGTCTCTGAAAGGAGTTGTGCTTTATGGCTCATGCACTTAATGTGTGGGTAATTTCTTCAAAATAGTTGAGATTCATTCATACAATCAGAGTTATTCAGTCAGGCATAACCAAGATTCTTTGCGACCTCTAATTATCAGTTTGATCATATTTGTGCTAATAATTTGCACATGTATTTTAAGAAACATAAATATGATTTATGAACTGCTCAAACATATAGAATGTGTGGCCAAGAACATAAAATATGACCGCAAAATTCCATTTTGCCTCGTGATCCTAAATCAGTTGAAGCTAGCTTGAAGATCAGTACTTGGGTAAAAATGCTCTGTCCAATGGCTTTCCAGAAGTTATTATGGACAAGCTTTTTAACTTAATAATGTAGGAAAACCTTTAAGAAGAGAATGTTCAGCCCATCAAAGTGTAGACTTATTAATACAGTTTCTAACAAACTGTTAAAATGTTACATCGATGTTTAATGTGGAGAACGACAGACTGGGTAGGTTGAATGTTTATCCTAATTTGGCCCTGTGTCTGTGGGAATTGTATGTATTATAGAGGATCCTAGTTAGCAGCCCAAATTCAGATATCATCAACCAGCACCAAAATCATCCCATGCAAAAACATCTGTGTACTTTATGGATTAAGTGAGCTGACTCCATTTCTGAAATTGAAATTTCTCTACTACAAACCATTTCCACAAGATATTGGATTCAGAGAAAAACACAATTTTAAAGAAAATTGTAGATTTTTTGAAAATAAGTTAAGTTAATTTTATGGCATAAGTATTTTTAATGCTCAAAATATTATATGAAGTCTATTTTACGCTGATAATAGCAATCTTCCTTGTTCTTAACAAAATCAAATATTTGCTTCACATTTTTGGTCTCAATCAGTTTTCTCTCTTGTGTGTCAGTAAGTACAGTGGTGTTCTACACAGTCCAAAGGCAGCTGGAAACTGAAAGAAGCTCTGATAGGAAAAGATCTGGCAGACCCAAAGCCACAACCCAATCAGAAGATAAGTTTCTGAAGATCACCAGCTTGTGTGACAGGCGCCTCATTATTTTACGTCATTCATTGCATTTTATCTGATTATATTAGGTTAATATAATGTTCAGCTGATTTAAGTCTGAAATTGACTGGTTAATCTTAACAGACAGTCTGGATGTAGAGCAGGGTGAATAGCATGAGTGCCCCAAGTTAAGGGGCTTCAGTGAATCATATTGTGAATCAAATTGAAACGCAACATCACCTTATATGTAACACATGTTCCATCCAAGTTTGAATTCCGACACAATCAACTTTGCTTTTCCCAGGAAAGCTCTCAATCGTCCTAGGGTGAAGCGTGATCAGGGACATACTGAAAACTGAGTATGGACGGCCTTCTAGAATGCTGAATCCATATGATTTTTTTGTATAGGAAACACAAATTTTCACCTGTCATAAAAGGATATTTAACATTAATCAAGCAATAAGGCAAACACTAAAAAATGGTGTAGTGGTTCCTGAAAATAAAGATTCCTAGTTCATTCTTGGAATTAAAAAAATTACAACAGCTTAGGGCATAATCCTTACATTTAAAGGATTTTAGGAGTCAATAATCAGAGTAATTCATAACTAAAAATGGACCTGTCAAACAGTATTAAAATACAATTCCAGGAAATGTTATTAATTTGATCATTGGGCTAACTAAATCCTTTCATGCTATTTTAACCCAAGAAAATACACCAAGGATAAAAGAAGAAGCAGCACAGGTCAGATAAATAAAAGCCACCATGTCAGTTGTGGTACATCAGAGAAAACAAAAACAAACGTGAGAAAGTTTCCTTTTGGACAAAACTCAAGGTCAAAATGATCAGAACCAAGAGTCAAAATGTCTTTGGGCCTCAAATGTGTGTCATAGTAGATGTTTTCCTTCCTGGTATTGTTTAACCAAAACTGTTAGTTTCATAAAACTACCTTGTTGCATTTCAAAAACTTCATTAATCTGCTCAGACACTTGTGACTCCATCATGTGTTTGTGGCTTTTCATGCCCTCTTCATCAGCCATAGTTAGCCCTGGATAGGGAGTTTGTTTAAAAGTAGAAAATAACTAGAAGACTAGAAGAGACTGATCTAAAAGCTGTTCATAATGCTGACTTCCAAAAGATGAGAAATTGTAGTCAAAGAAAAAGAGTTTTAAAGCAGAAGGTGAAAACATACCCTAGTTAAAAATAAAGATCAAAATATTAACTACATATAGCTACAAAGACAGTACACTTCAAAACACAAGGTGGTCGGCTCATTCCCACCTTAACTTTGATCCTGAGCACATCACCTAACTTGCTTGTGCTTTAATTATAAAAAATACATGAAAATCGATGTATTGCAAACTTAATATGAAAAAATAACAATAACCAGGCTACCAGGGGTGAAACACAATAGTAAGAAATCAATCAAACAACTTTATTTAAAGTGCATAATCACCATGTAGCATGGCAACATTACACTGAACATATAAAAAGAATATATGAGACAAAGTATGCAATAGACAAATAAGAATACAAATTAAACAACAACAATATTGCTTTAACTAAAACATTAAAAATATCATGTTAATAAATATCAAGAAGTAATAATAATAAAAATCGCATTTAAGAAAATGTTTTAAACATAATAAACCTAAGTCAGTTCTAAGGCTGATTAAAATGAAGGGAGTAAAAGTAGGTTTTTAGTCTTAATTTTAAAATGTCAACTGAATGTGCTTCTCTCCAAAGATAAGGTGCATGATGGACAAATGCTCTGTGGCCAAATGATTTTTTCTTAACTCTGGAAATGACCAGAGAATGAAAAGGATGTACCGGAGTGTAGGGTGTAATTAGCTCAAGTAAATAAAGTGGTGCACGTCCTTGCAAAGCCTTAAACGTTAAAAGAAGAACTTTAAAATCAGCTGTAACTTGTACTGGTAACCAGTGAAGAGAAGCTAGAATGGGTGTTATATTCTCAAATTTGTTTTTTTTTTTTTCCAAGATTCTAGCTGCAGCATTCTTAACAGGCGGAAGATGTTTAGTCGTACAACTAGAAAGCCTGGAGAAAATGGTATTACCATAATCAAGTCTAGAAGAAACAAATGCATGGTATTAATATTATACCATCACAGAAAGATAGAATAGATTAGATTTTTGCAATATTACTAAGATGTTTTAATAATAGCGTTAATGTGACATGAGTATTAAAAATTGCTCCAAGAAATACTACAGCCATCAATATTAACACTAATATTAACATCAATATTATTAAATCTGTTATATCAGCATTTAACACCAGAAAGTTCATACCCATCCATTTTTTAATATCTGACAGATATGCCTCTAAATTTAGGAGTTGATAAAAGTCTTTACAGGTATATATAACTGCTGTGACCAACATTAGCATACCGTCAGTTATCTTTGTGCTACTGTGTGACGGTTTCCTATACAAAACTTTGATTTGGTATCTTGTGATGATGTGTGGTTTACTGTTACTTCCTTCATTTGAAATACATGATTTCATAAAAACTAAAAATATATATATTGTAGGCTTACATTTTTCTGACTCAAATACTTAGGACTGTTTGCATTGCCAGTTTTAGATAGACAGTGATGTTGGCCTACACTGCCAACTGCCACTGGACAATTAGTCAACCACTTCAAAGCCCAAGTGCCGAGTGAAGGCAACGGCATCAGGTGAGAAACCTGAGGGTGCCTCTCTCCACCTTCATACTTTATGGTGTCCTGCAAGTCCTGATGTGTTTCCAGCAACAGGTACATGATTTTAAAAACTTAATTTTATGTAAGGAGATGAGCTCATAGACTCTGGATCCCCCAGTTATACTGGTCCACAATTCTAAATAATTATCCTTCTTTAATATAAAAATGTGGCATATTTATTTCACTGTGTACAGATAATATACTGTTCTCTCTAGAAATAATTCTCAGTATTTAAGAACATTAGTTGGGTGTATGTGTGTCAAAACTTTAACTTACCTTCTGCTATCCAAATCACTCAACAGTTCACTTACCTGTGCATTCAGGTTTGTGCATCCCTAAACAAAACAGGCAATGGAAATTATGAGTGGATTTTCAATTATTAAAATAATTCGAACAGTTTTGACAGCAACAGGCCATTCAACCCACCTTGTCAAGCTGGTCAATCCTACTCACCTAATTTCTCAAAAATTGCAATTAATTTACAGCAGAAATCACAAAGACAAAATACAAAAGACCCTGCTCTCAGCTCATCACGTCAGTCTCATCTCAATCACACAAAGAAGTTCGTACCCTCCAGGAGAAACTTAATAGGAAATACCTACAGATATAAAAGTAAATGCAACTGATTCAGAAAGAGGCTCCTTCACTCTCTGCACACGTTGTGTTGTAAATTTAATATTAAATGGATACATTTGCCATTTTCAAACTAAGCTCAATAACCTATAATGACAAAAGTAAAAACATTTTTGCAGAAAAATTTGGTAGCATATTAAAAATCAGAAACTGAAATCTCTCATTCATAGAAGTATTCAGACCTTGTAAAAGACACAAATACAGCTTCAGGTCTGGATTTGGGCAGTTAATCCCATTCTCTCAAGCTGCATTAGACTGAATGTGGAGTGTCGGTAAACTACTATCTTCAGGTCTCTCCACAGATGTTCTCTGGGGTTTAAGTCTGAGCTTTGGCAGGGACAATCAAGGACAGTCACAAGTGTCCCAAAGCTCCAGTGTTATCTTGGCTGTATGCTTTAGGTCACTGTCACAATGAAAGGTGAACTGTTGTCCCACTCTGAGGTTACGTGCACTCTGGAGCAGGTTTTCTTTATGGACCTCTCTGTTTTACACTGCATTCATCCTTCCCTCAATTCTGACCAGTCTTCCTGTTCCTGATGCTGAGAAGCACCACTATAGCATGATGCAGCCACCACCAGGAATGGTATTAGGCAGGTGGTGAGCAGTGCCTGGACTTCACCAGACATAATGTGCTGCTATTACACCCAAAGAGTTAAATTTCTGGCTCATCAAACCAAAGAATCTTTCCCTCATGCTTTCCTGATTGATGGATAGCTACTTAGACAGTCATCCTTCTGGCAAATTCTCCCATGTTAGCAGAAGGCTTTTGAAGCTCTGTTAGAGTGGCCATTTTGGCACCTCTCTGACCAAGGCCCTACTTATTGGTTACTCAATTTGGCTGGATGGTCATCACTAAGAAGAGTCCTGATGATTCCAAACTTCTTCCATTTCAATATTATGGACGTCACTATGCTCCTGGGAACATTCAAAGCTTTAGAAATAGCTTTTATACCCTTGCCCTGATTTTTACCTCAACACAATTTTATTTCAGAGGTCTCCAAAGAGTTTCTTGGACTTCATGCTTTGGTCTTGTCCTGATATGCAGTGTGAATTGTGTAACCTTATATACACCGGTGTGTGTGCCTTTCTAAATGATGACCAATCAATTCAATTTGCCACAGTGGGACTCCAGTCACGTTCAGGACATATCTCATGAAGAATTAAAGCAAATGAATGTACCTGACCAGAATCTGGAGTGCCCCAGAAAAGGGTCTGAAGACTTAAATGAATGAGAGATTTCAGTTTTTGATGTATAATAAATTTGCCAACCTTTCTGAAAACATGTTTTCACTTTATAACTATGGGTTATTGAGGGTAGATTGATGGGCAAAAAAATGTCAAATGTATCCATTTAAAATTAAATCTACAGCACAATAAAGTGTGCAGAAGTTGAAGTGGTCTGGATTCTTCTGAATCCACTGTAGGGTTTCCCACTTCAGTTTGATCAACTTTATTATCCTCCCTTTGATATCATTGGTCTGAGGTGCAAAAATAAAAAAATAAGAACAGAAAGAGTACAAGTTAAACAATTTAACATTCATTGTCATTGAAAAATAATAAGCAGGACTCTCTTTTTGCTTTGTGCCCTCCCCCACCATAACTCATTGTTTATGGGGGAGGAGCGAAAGCTTTACATTTGTCAAAAATTTCGATCTCCAGTTTTTGATGGATCTCAACGTTTTAGAGTCCTCTAATACTGAAAACATTGATATCTTGATGATGGGTGTGTGCCTGTCTGTATGTCAGTTTCTTTTTCTGGACGGAAAAAATACCAAACTCAGAACTTGAACCTGTTATGAGATGACAATGTGCTGATTAGTTTTGAGCCAAATTGAGCAAGAGAAAAAGGCACACTAGAGGAACCCTCAAATATAATTCTGCAATTAATTATGAATTCGTCCTGTACTGTAATGACCTGTTTTATGATCAGAAAGATCAGCATCAGAGTTGTAAATAATGACTGAAATGTGATAGAATAGTTTGGGTAACTTGGTTGCTAAGGCGCAAAGCCTACTGACGCTCACATCCAAATTTTGTATTACTAACTTAAAATGACTAAATTGGTCATATAGCGTCTCTCCACTTGGGCTTATGGTTCCAACTCCTTCTTTTATTATAGCTACATTTGCATGCGATACTCAGATCACATAATCTGCGTATAAAATTAAAGCTCTCTCAACCATTCTGTTTACATGTGTCACCATAACTAATGGGAAATACACAAAAAAATTAAATTGAAAAGTTTTGTTTCTTAATTTTCCTTCCCTTTCTAAACCAAATTGTCCAAACAAAGAGAAAATGACACTTCAAAACAAATGAAAGCAAGTTTGTACACTCCAATATCAAAACCAAATGCTTTATTTTTCTTTCATTCCCTTTCCAATAAACTATATAATTGTTTCAGATTTCCCAACTCTAAACAATACATTTTTTCTTTCAAATAGCAGATGTTGTCATTTGTTGTAAACTCTGTGTTTTTCTTCCTTCTCTAAGCACTTACATTTTCTTTATTTAAATTCATAAGTGCTAATTTTTCTTATAGATTGTGGCAATTTGTTGCAGAAGATCTTGAGCCTAGAAACACGTACAGTACATCCATGAAGGTGATAAATAGAACACTGCAGTTAATACAGCCTTTGGACGTCATTGATATCGGGTGATGCCCTCTGGATTAGACAATGCCATTCATTTGTTATCCAATGTAAAAGAGAAGACAAGGGAAGCATGAAAAGGTTTGGGGTTCCACCCAGTATACCTGAAATTATGCTTGGCAGAAAGAAAAAAAATAGAGACAAAGAACAGTCTTTCAGGACGGTGTCCAATATGGGATTGTAGGGGAGAGGGATCTGCTGGGCTTTTATATGGTGGATTAAGTAAGAGGCATGTCTTTAGAGGTTGCTGGAAGTGATGTCAGAGGAGGAAGTGGAGTCTGCGGAGGAAGCAGATGAGGGAGAAAGAGTATTACTGCATCCCGTCAACCCCTGTCTTGGCATACAACATCCAGTTAAGCCCTTTGACTGCCTGTGTGTGACTCCACATTTTAAGAGATGTCCTAAGTAGTACTGCATCTTTGACCACAAATAATATGTTGATCTTTTCTCTGTCCTATCAATCTCAGGACATTAGACCGTGGGGCAAACTCATAAGCAAAACTTAAGCAAGATGCAAATTTTATTAGCATTTGCTCAGTTTTCTTTGGTATGATACTTCTAATCCAAATGTTATTAAGCACTCAGTAAAAATACAGGCTTTCAAGGCTTCACAAACATTACTTTTCAGAGTCAACCATTTAATTGCATTTAACCTGTAAACATGTTATAGGGTTCTATGGGGTGTCCTTGAGAGATAAAATCACCATTTGAAGACTGCAGACATTTTGCTTGGAAGGATATAAAGGACAGCTTTTTTAACTCAGATGAGCTATAAGAAAGTGCATTTGAGTCCTCGAACCTACTCACAGATGATTTATCATAAGAGCACAATGACACCACATAAGTGGCATTGTGAGACATTGTATTAATGTTTGGACATTATGTATTTGTCTAAGGGTCGATACACACTTTCTTTCATTTTACAATCTTAGGTTAGAATGACCATTGTTCAGTTAGTGAACTGGCAGAGAAACCTTTGCACAAAAACCAGAAGACGTGTGTAAAAAGCAAAACAAAACAAGAAATAAAGTAAAACAATACAAGAGACAAAAATCATGGTTGAGATAATAACAAGGTCAAAACTAAATATACACGTGATAAAAGAGTACAAAGATAAACTTTGAATACTTCAGTGATTTGGATAAGGATTCGCCCATATAGTCGTCCTTTTATCCCGTTGTGTTAATTACGCATGTTTCCCGACCTCAGAGGCCACGCCAATTGCAGTAATGGAAGCAGACTTAACAACGGAAATAAACACTGGAGGCCTTTGAGGACCCAGAATCACACCAAATCGTGACAATCAGTCAACTTATGACACAAATACTATGTGGAATGTATCTGTCCCAGGGTAACTGGACACAGCATAGGTAAATAATCCTGACAAGATAACGTCCTTGCATAATGTTTTTAGAATAGAAGGTTTTGGACAAGTTGTCCATCTTCAAAGTAGTTAGGCAATTATCAGAGAGTAGAGGAAGGGTGCCTGGAACCCAGTGTATGGCATTTGGCATCAAAGATTGTCCATGTTGTGAATAATCACATGAAATAAAGCAAGCAGCCTGACTCCCACCAGCCAGCCCAGAGGAGGTGCACTGAAAAGGCATCTTAGCTTCTACAGTACTTGAATGGTTCTCATTGGTCTACACCAGGCTAAAATGTGCTTAGCTTTCAAAATAAAAAAAAAAATTGTGAAATATCCCAAAATACACTCAAAATGCTCTATTAGAGAGGGGATCACTGTCATCCCCTGGATTATACAGAGCAAGGCGATGACAAATCTTTATAATAGGAGGATTTATCTGAAGCCAAGAAAGGGGCAATGAAAATTTTAAGAGCAAAAAAAAAGCAAAAGGATATGCCTTAATGGAAAGCCAAAGCAAACAAGTCCCAGATTGAAATCCACTGTCATAATCCAAAAAACATAGCAAAATAAGTCAAGAGTTAGAGCAAAAATATCAAAGAAAACACAATACAGTACTTATGAGCACAGTCAAATGAACCACAAAGGGACTTCATTTCTCTGTCTGCATTTATTGGCTGGGGGTGCTCCCTTAACAGTGAAAGAAGTGTGGCCCTGCCTCTTAGAGATCCACCTACAAATATAAGAAACATCAGAGAACCTAATTATACACATAGAAACTAAATTAACAGAAAACACATAATTAGATAAATTGTATAAATAACTAAGAATAATAACATATACAATATGATAAAAAAAAGACATAAACATCAGCAGAGGACAGAGAGAGACCATCCAAGACAAGCTTCTCTCCTAGGCCCGGATGTTTCCTTTAGTGCTACTCTTCACCTTTAATAACCTTATGGAAATTACAGAGTGAGTCAAAATTATGTAAACATTAATGGATTATTTTTATCTCGACCACACCTTTCTAGGTCGATGGATTGGTTGTGGTGGACCATTGCCATGGCCTCCACACTTCCCTGATTTGACACCCTGTGATTTCTGGTTATGGGGTATGGTGAAGGAGCACGTGTATAGCAGGAATGTTTGTGATATCAATGACCTGAAGGACAGAATATGGACTGTGGTATCATCTATTCCCTGCAAAATGTGTGTCAGGGCTTTAAATAGTATTGTTGGTTGTTGGTTTATATGTATTGAACATGATGGCTAATAGGTTGAGACATTCCTGTAAATCATTTTGCACATATGAAGTATATTTTGTGAATAAATTATTTCCGCCATTCAGATGTTAACATAATTTTGACTCACCCTGTATTGTTTAAGTTTTTTGAATTTGAAACAAGAGTGTATTTTTATTAGTGTTCTGCCTCAGTGGAGGGAATTTTAATTAAAGGATCAGGAGATCAAAAGAAGTGGAAAAAAGGCATGGAAATCCAAAAAATCAATCTAAACTTCGCAAATCCAGAAATATAGACAAGATTTGGAACTGTAAGATGAAAACAAATTCAGAAAACCAAGATTAAAGGCATAGACAAATGCACATAAAGACTTTTGTTTATCCAAACATGGTAGCTTAAATGACACATAATATGACATAATAAGGCTGCTCTGAAGACATCACATGATGCACGTTCCCGGAGAATTCTGGGATGTTACCTCAGCAGTGGCCAACGTAAGTGCTGCCCATCAAAATTCAAAATGGCATTGTGAAAACTCTGTAAGAAATTATAGCTTCTTCAGGAAATAAGATAGGGCACAACAAATGTCCAAATTAGATTACTTGATTTCAGATTCCCCAGATTAACTGCAAAGAAGTGTCAGAAACTCACTAGAAAAGCCACAAAAATGTAAATACACTATTTGCAACAATTCATGATTTGTATCCAGACATTGCTGTTCATTTTTATTTTCTTTCTTCTGCTATTATTCTATGTCAATAAACATTACTTTTATTTTAAATTTTTGTACTGTTTCTCAACATCTTGAGCCTCTGAATTAATAAAGTAAATAAACGACACCTGGTGCGGACAGTTTACCATTTTTTTCCATTTCATTAGAAGCACAGGAGGGACGTCTCCAATAGTGAGCAACATGGAAGGGAGTAGCGCACTTTTGGTAAGTAAGGATGACGAGGGTTTATCAGCTTCCATTGTCTAGAAGATACCAAGGGACACCAGGTCTGCTCAAACCAAAACTAGTGAGTCTCCAGGTACAGTACAGGAAATGCAAGTACCACTCATTACTGGTGCTTAAGTGGATTTTATCTGTGTGTGTGAGATGTTCTGAATGAATGTGATAAGCTTAGGGTGTGTGAGAGTAGCCCAATCCATAATAAACTTTGTGAGTCCCACTTACTCTACAATAATACAACAGGGAAACAATAATGCTTCATGTGTGTAGTGTAGGAGTGAATGTCAAATTTTGAGCCTCCAAAATTGATACCTACTGCATTTAGAGTAATTTACAAGTGAAGAGATCAGTAAATACTTTGTTGTTTCATCAACATATCATACTGGAGCAGGATTTCAACTGCTGGATCACCCTCTGCATTCACCAAACCATGGACCACTACTCTCACATTTGAAGGATATTAATGTGTGTGACACAACATTTTCAAGTGATGATGAATACATGTCTAATTTAAAACAGTGGTTCAATAGCTCAGTGAAATCACTTTTTTCAGTCTAGGCGGCAGAGACGGCCTTAGGGGTGTGCGGAGCCTAGGGCTGACCAACCCCACGCTGGGCCGGTTACGTCAAACGCTGTTACTGCTTTGTGTGGACTGTATAAACCTGCGCATGGATTTAATAAAAATAATGTTAACATACACTGGATTTTCTCATTACAGTATTCAGCTAAATTTTTGCAAGATATCACGAGGACTTTATCAAAATATAACCAGAGAATATAACTTGACAAATCTGATGGAACAGGACACACAGTCACCAGAAGCGGGGCCCACTTAGGTGAGGGGCCTGGGGCAGTTGTCCCACTTGCCAACCCCAAACTCCGTTCTTGCTAGGCAATCTTTTTAGGGTCTAGGTGGATGGACACTGGAAGTGACGGCATTGGTGTTAAAGCCGTCAATCTTTTGGATTGCAGAGGGAGGAATAGAGAAAGCATTAGTACACAGTGGCAACCCATGGAGAGGCAGGGAATTACCACCACCACAGCCTTTAAGCTGTCTTCTATGCACACATAACATGACATAACATAAACACTGATAAAATAAAGTAGGCCATGCATATAAAGTCAGTATAACTAACCCAGAGCCCAGAAATGCTCAAAACAACCATGCAGCCAGCTTATTTTTATTTTGTCATGACTATTAGTAAACCCTGCAAGTAAGCCCTCCAACCTGCAGGGAAAAACTTGGGGGCTGGTGGCAGAATTGGCACTAAAGTCACCATAAAAAACCTCACATTGTTCCACTCCATCTGAACTAGTGTGGTGCTGAGGTGTCACCCATTGCATGGCTGCACTCTGGTCCTAACTCTGGGATCCTGAGGTGGTTTGTCATTTGGTGGGTGTTGCAACGTTCAGTATCAGTGCATATTCCTAACCTCTCTCTCTATTAGTAAACACAGGCTTGGGGATCACCTTGTCCATTTTGTGTGCACCACTTCTTAGTAGATTCTGAATGCTGCTATACTTTCTAGAGAGAATCTCCTCCCTCCAGTATGGCACCCTTTTTTATGTCTATTTACTTGCTGGTATCCTACCATCTGCCTCATAGATGTCCAGCATTTATCTTGGGCTTCCTTTGGCCAGCCTAGCCCTCTTTTTTGAGATGCCTAAGCTTATTTCATTTGCTTTACTTTGCCAAGTAAGGACCATCTTTTTAATGAAGCTAATTAGTGTGAGCTTCCTTGCAATCTCATTAAATGTAGGTCATATGTTTTCTGCAGGGCCTTTTCAAAAACATTTAGAAATAAATCAGATTATAGGGAAATTGTGCTAATTAATAATTTATTCAAAGTATGTCGACATGCTTCAGTGTTTTTTTTTTCTCACTTGTCCTCTAGGATTTCTAACTTATTTTAGAGATAAATTAAAACTTTGGTGGTGAAAACTTTGTGTGTGCTGAAACATAACAATAGCAGAGAAGCTCAAGGTTGCATTTAAAATAAACATATCTACCCATTACTCAATAAAACATGAAGCTCCATTGTTATAGCTGGAGCTTTTGCATTGTGAGAAGCGACGCTCAAACCAATGGAAACTGCAGCATAATCTGTTTAAATCAAATGAGCAAAAGTATATTTATATGTGATTGTTGATGTTTCATCCAATTAATTTAATGTCACAAAATGTTGAATTATTGAAGTGATTATACAGTACAAGAGAAACTATACTGCTTTTATCTTACATGGCCTTTGTTTGAAGCAATAATTCATAAAATAATGGTATCACTTTAGATTAGGTGTCCCTAATTACGCTCTACTTACCATGTAATTGCCTGTATAATTACAGAGTAATTTGGTACTTAGGTTATTACCTTGTACTTACTGTGTAATACAGTGTGATGCTATAATTAAGTACTCAATTGTAATTGTTATTCCACAATTTTTATAAGTACCTAAGTAAATTAATTGTGTAATTAAAATTACAATTAAGTGCTTAACTACAGCCAGTTACAATTGAGTACTTAATTATAGCATTACACTGTATTACACAGTAAGTACAGCGTAATTAGGGACACCTAATCTAAAGTGATACCAAAATAACTTTAAACACATCAACAAATACGTTTTTACACTAAATGAGTAACAATGGAGAATTAATTCCCTTTGTTATTTTACTATTTGAATGTGTATTTATCAAAGTCAGTATTTATTTTTGTTGTATTAAATGTTTACCATGCCGCCATTATAATATTGTGGGGCTGTCGACAAGACATGGCAGCCCGTTGTTAAGGGTGTGATTTCAGAAGCTGTGTGATGATTGCATCTTCATCTGAGATTGTGCATAGTAACGAGAATGTGGTGCATTACTTGTGTCTGGTGTCTGTTGTGTCGGCTGCGCTCCCTGGTGGTCACAGTGTAAACAATCTTTTGAACTTCTGACATTTGATCTTTTGCTTTCCTGCACCTTTACAGTTATTTGACTCAAAAATCTAAACTAGCCTTAAAAGTGAAGCTATTCCAGTGTTTTGATTTTCTGTCAGCTTTTTCGAGGTGTGCCTGTGTATGGAAGGCTTGGCAGTTTGACAACACAGAGAAACAAAAGAACTATTTCAAATAAGTGTGTTCTCGCTGCCTTAGAAAATCAGAAAAAATACAAAGTAATTATTTTCAGTCCTAAACTTCCACCGTCTTTATTTTTTGCGGAAAGGTCATAATTGATTTATATACCTGTAATGCAATAGTAAAGTTCGAATTTCCTCTGCCTGAGTGACTCCTGCCTGAAATTGCAATTATGCCTGACATTTTTTGCAGAGTTTTTTGCTGGATTTAGTTCAGTTTTTGTTGGTCTTGAAAGTGGAACTGAAATCTGTATCATACCTGACAGAACATTTGATGGGTTTCAAAGTATGTTACCAAAATGGAGGACTTCGGAATGTAACAGAATCCAGAACTTAGAAAATTTATAACTTGTTTGCAAAGTGAGCACTGATTTGGGCTACTAATTTCAAATTCCTCTGAAAGTTCCTTCAAGTTAATATCAGAAAGAGCCTACAGTGACCTGGACTAGTATTTTGAGCAGCCAACAGCATCAATGATACTCTCCTCAAGAGCTTCAGTTTTAATAAAGCCAGGACCAAACACTGAAGATAAGTTTGTTAAAAGCTACAGAGCAATTATAGTGAATTGCTTTTTAAATTTTTCAATCCAATGTCTGTGGAAAAGGGACAATGTTTGAGTTGATGATACTTTAGATGTTGAATGATTTGAGAAAATTTGGAAAAGGTCTGATTACTAGCAGAAAATGTGTCCAGTTTGCAATAGGGGTAAGAGAAGCATAAACCCCAGCTAACAACAATCCTGGCAGGGTTCAGGGTCCTCCAGAACAAGCAATACAACATATGCTTGAACTTGAGCTAACTGGCTGTTCTTTTACCCTTTGGTATCTACAGTATTATACAGCACAGGATGTATTTCATGCTTGTGGCATCAACATAAAATAGTCAACAATTCTGACTTCTTACGCCACATACAAGAGAAGCTTCTTTATTCAAAATAGCATATAGCGTCACAATAAGATACCAAGAAAAAATATAACTGGAAAGATTTTGTCACAACTTTTAACAATGAATATCTCAATTTTATTTAAGGCAGATAACTAGCAAACATTCTGCAGTATGCGTAGCTGAAAAAGAGTAGAATGCTATGCTCAAGTAATATATTTTTATCTTGGATATTAATATTTTACAACTTCAACAAGTTCTGCATTTTCTTTCTTCTGTCCATGTTTCCTTTAGATAGATAGATAGATAGATAGATAGATAGATAGATAGATAGATAGATAGATAGATAGATAGATAGATAGATAGATAGATAGATAGATAGATAGATAGATAGATAGATAGATAGATACTTTATTAATCCCAATGGGAAATTCACATTCTTCAGCAGCAGCATACTGATACAATAAATAATATTAAATTAAAGAATGATAATAATACAGGTGAAAAAAAACAGACAATAACTATGTATAATGTTAAATATTAACGTTTACCCCCCCTGGTGGAATTAAAGAGTCGCATAGTTTGGGGGAGGAACGATCTCCTCAATCTGTCTGTGGAGCAGGACAGTGACAGCAGTCTGTTGCTGAAGCTGCTCTTCTGTCTGGAGATGACATTATTTAGTGGATGCAGTGGATTCTCCATAATTGATAGGAGCCTGCTGAGCGCCCTTCGCTCTGCCACAGATGTTAAACTGTCCAGCTCCATGCCAACAATATGAGCCCTAAATGAAACAGCCTTATAATTACACAACCATTATTCTTGCCATTCTAGAAAACATTTTGTATGCCCCAAATATTTTCTAAATTTAATTTGTTCATAGCATACAATTTAATCCAAATATGAAATGAACAGAAGCCCATTTTCAAGAATATAGAAGAACAGTATGAGTACTCAATACAAAAAATAAAGAGATAATAGGATTAAAATGTCCAGGCACTCCACTGTGCAAGTATACAGTTCATATAGTAGATACTGAGTAGAAGCTCAGACCTCTCAGACCAGATTAGTAAGAACAACTGCATGTGGAAAGAAGCTGTTAAGGTGACATGTTGTTTTAGGTTTCACTGCACAAAGATGTATACTGGAGGAAGTCTTTGGAATAAGTGATGCCCTGGGTAAGTCGGATCAGCAATGATCTTTGCAGCTCACTTCTTACCCTGAACTCATATAGGACTTCAGTGTGCGGTACGTTACAGCCTATTATCCTTTCACACGCCTTATCCTGAACAGATGCAGCACCAAACCAGACAGTCATAGATCAGAATGGACCAATATTGCTTGGAGGGAGACTGAATTTCCTCAACTGACACAAAAATGAACATTCTCTGATGGGCTTTCTTAATAATGCATGTGATGTTATTGTCTCACTTAAGATTTTGTGACAGCACAGTGCTCAGAAACTTAAATGATTCTGTCATCCCAATGGCTAGGCCATTTATATGAAGTGATAGGTGAGCAGGTGTCTGTTTCCTTAATTCTATGATCAACTCCTGTATTTTTTGAATGTTAAAGTCCAAATTATTATGGCTGCGGCACAATGTCAGATTTTCTACTTCCTGTCTGTATATGGACTCATCATTGTTTGAAACGAGGCCAATTAGTGTGATGTTATCTGCAAATTTATGAAGTTTGGCAGATGAATTGCCAGAGGTACATTCACTTGTATAAAGTGAGAAGACTAGTGGGGAAAGGACACATCCCAGTGGTGCACCAGTACTAAGGGTTAATGGGTCAGACATGTGTGTGCCAAACCACATGTACTGTTTCCTATCTGTAAGGTCTGTGAGCCAATGGCAGGTTGAAATGAGTGAGTTTCTTATCTGGGATGATTGTATTGAAAGCAGAGCTAAAGTCCATGAATGAGATCCTCACATATGCTCCTGACTTATCAAACCCTTGTATGCTTCAATACATTTTATCTTCTTATATTTATCTTTTGTATTCTGTGCTGCCCTTGTATGTTGCACCAATACTATTAAGACAAAATCCTAGTGTCAATTAGCGTACCTGGCCAATAATGTGGAATCTGATTCTGATTTGATAATGTACAGGAAATTATACAAACATTTGTAAATAAAACACATTGGTAACACTTTTGTTTAGATGCAAAAATGTATCTATTATTCATATAATGTTATAACAATACCTTAACAAAGGCTTCTTTTGGTCTTAGCAGCACTAACAAAGTATCAGTAAACTGGTTATTTATCTCTAACTAATACAACTTCACTTTGGAGCAGTCAGAGGTAGCTTCGGTGAGGCATATTTCTCTTGATATTACATACTTCAGTACAAGACCTGTGACCAACTTACTTTCACAAGTAATTTTTCCAATGCTGTGCCTTTTTTTACTGATTCTGACACCCTCTTTTAGATGCTCTGGACATCTTTCACCTCAAGCCTACTTTATATTAATTGACCATACAACCTGTAGTACCAATGACCTTAACATTTAGAAATTATGGCATTTAGGATGTTTGTATTGGTTGTGAATAAACAAACCATCCTAAATGAAAGTAAAATCTACTAAAGTGTATGATGGGTCAAAAGTAACCCAATTGACATGGCAGTTTTCAAAATGTGTAGTACCTGTACAACAATATTTAATTTGGAATACGTTTTTGTTTTTGTAAAATTAGGACACTTTATTAAAACCCTTTGCATTTCTGAGCTAAAAACATTACTTTCAGGATGTTTTATAGGTGGTGAACAAAAAAAAAACACCATAAATGAAGAATAAAATCCATTAAAGTCAATAATGGGGTGGAACTGACCAGAAGGAGATGGAAGTGTTCAAAATGTGTAGAAGCTGTATAAAAATTTGACATCTGAATTTTATTTTTGCTTTTTGAAAAGTTAGGTCACTTTACTAAATGCCTTGCCATTTCTGGGCTGAAATTATGATATTTAGAATGTTTTTATGGGTTGCAAATAAACATACTACCCTAAATAAAGTGGTCAATCCATTAAAGTCAACAGTTGGTCAAAACCGACCTGAAAGATCCAATTTTCAAAATTTTGTACTGGGAGAAATGTAGAAAAAAGTCACAAAGTTTCAACCTGAACAGGTTTAGGATGACTGACTTCAAACACAGAATTATTGTAAACATTAATATGCTGCACTGCACAGAGATAAATAACTGCTTTACAGGAGCATTATAAGTGTTATTAAGACCAAAAAGAAGTGTTTGTTGCATAACCATACTGTATATGAGGAAGAGGTGCACTTTTGTACCTTAGCTAAGGTGTTACCAATACATTTTAGATGTTTATGGTATTGAGAAAGCTTGATTTTTCTTTGTAGAAAGGAACTGCTCTATGCAAGTCTATGAGATGTTTAAAAACATTTGAGTCTGGTGAAAGTCTTACGGGGTCTTGTTTAGCAGAATATAAGATGAAGATTAAGAGCAATCCACAGCTTATAACCTGCTTTCTGTGGAGGAGGACACCGCTGAAGACACATGACTTCATTTTCACCCCACCTCTTCTGGAACTCTGCTATAAAAGAAGAACCACCACTGGAAGCTGGCATTCTGGAGCATCTGCTACAAAGAGCAGCCATTCCTAGGAAAGGAAGAGTACATAAGCCTCTGTGAAGACTGGTTTATTTGCACTTCATTTTTTTGTTGAATTTAAAAAAAAAAAATTTTTGTTTGCATACAGCAGGGCTGTCAAACTTCGATCCTGCAGGGCCGCAGTGGCTGTAGGTTTTCATTCTAACTATCTTAATTAGTGACCAGTTTTGCTGCTAATTAACTTCTTTTGTCTTAATTTTAATTAACTTGACTCAGGCCCCTTAGTTGTTTCTTTTTCCTTAATTAGCAGCCAAACAATAATGAGACACAAAACAAGCCACCACATGACCAACTAACCTGTGCCCATCACACAATATCTGAAAATAAAGAAAGGTGGAGATCTCAGTAAAGTTGGTCACAAAACATTTTGACGGTGTTCTTAGGAAAAACAGAAAATCAACAGTTTTAGAAATGTCTACTGTGGCAAAAGGCGAGCCGCAATGAGCCATGGAGTTAAATAACAAGTTTAATTAACAGCAAGAATCGGCTTCTCATTAAAAAAGTTGTTGGCGTGAAACTGGTTGGAGTTTGAAGCTCCAATTTAGCTGGTCAACTCTTGGCTTGCTTCACATCTCATTTGTGTTTGGCTGTCATTTAATGAAGAAAAAAATCAATTCAGAACACTGAATCATTAAAAACAGGGCTATTAAAATGAAAGGAAAAGAAGTTAATTAACAGTGAAACCTGGTCACTGATTAGGAAAAGGGTTAGAATGAAAACCTGCAGCCATTGCAGCCTTCCAGGCCTGGAGTTTGACACCCCTGGCCTACAGTGATTGAATGATGCTTTCATAGCTGAGGCCCCAAATTTCATCACATCTAACTTTTCTTTTTGTCACTTTTGTTTCTTTTTGTTCTTTTTACGTAGTGAAATTTGAAAATAATAGGTTTTTCTGGTTTTAGGACCTAGAATTACTCGGATACATTTTAACCAAAATTTTGCCTCCTTTTTGTTTGATCCTTTTCTTTGTTTTGTATATGATATGATACTTGTTGATGCCATTGGTCTTATCACGTATGTCATTGCCACCATCATTAAGCATACATGGGTTCTACATTTACATTACATTTACATCATTTAGCAGACGCTCTTATCCAGAGCGACTTACAACAGTGCTTAGTAATCTACGACTGTTCTTCAGTCTTTAAGGCTAGGATTAAATCTGTCATTAAACAAGTTACCGCTGACCAAGTTGTACACAAAACCATGCTAGACGAAAATAGTAAGTTGTTAGTACAAAACTTTTTTTTTTTTTTTTTTTGAGAAAAGGGTAGAAAAGAGTATGGGGACTTTAGTCCCCCAAGTGCTGTTTAAAGAAGTGTGTCTTCAGACGATGTTTGAAGACAGTGAGGGTCTCCGCTGTTCGTACAGCAAGAGGAAGTTCGTTTCACCACTGAGGAGCCAACACTGCAAAGAGTCTTGATGCATGTCGTCCTCTTCTTTTAAGTAAGGGTGGTTTGAGACGAGCAGTGCTTGATGTTCTGAGAGAGCGAGAAGTGACACGCTGCTTAACCAGTGCTGATATGTAAGGTGGTGCAGTTCCAGTTTTGGCCTTAAAGGCAAGTGTTAGGGTTTTGAACCTGATGTGGGCAGCCACAGGGAGCCAGTGCAGGTTCCGCAGCAGAGGTGTAGTGTGTGAGAATTTGGGAATATTAAAAATGAGTCTTGCAGCTGCATTCTGGATCAATTGAAGTGGTCGTGTTGCCTTTAGTGAAAGTCCAGACATCAGAGAGTTGCAGTAGTCCAGCTTAGAGATGACCAAGGTCTGGACGAGAAGCTGAGTAGCCTCTGTAGTGAGAAAAGGGCGGATTCTCCTGATGTTGTTCTACTTTGGACATTGCCAATGCTGCTCAATAAGAAATATTTTTTGTTGACATACACCATAAATTAAAACAAAGGGAAAAAAGGAATTATACTTTATTTGCTTTAATATTTAATGAAGAAAACGTCACACTCCTAGTGCTATTTGGGGAAATGTACAGAAGGGAGCTTTTAGGATTAGTCTTTAAAAAGAGTCATTGAATACAGAAAAAATATTGGTAAATGTAAAGATTTAGAGAAAACGAGAAAGGAGAATGCACTGCTATTTAAATACAAGCTTGTAAAGCCCAGAGGGGCTTCAAAAAGATAAAGCACACCAAGACCTGAGTATGTGACAGAGAGTGTGGTTTAAGTGTGTGCAAAACATGGCATGTTAAAAAAGAAAAGATATCTAAATATACTTTGATGGTGTGTCTCAGAAGACTTGGTTGTGCAAACAGGACACTTTCCTATAGCTCTTGATAGTGTGACTTTTTTCTTATGTCTATCTTTTAAACAGTATTGGAAAACACACTGACCTTAATTCTTTCCTAACTTTAGAATTTTAGTCCTCCCTTTTTGTGAATATACCAATCATGAAGATTTATTATCTATGAGCCCTACTTTCTCCTGTTTACGAGTTTTGGATCTCTTACAATTTAGACATCTTGATTAAAAGAATTTACTGGCTCTGACTTGAGAGTTCTACTGGTTAACAATACTGGTTCTTCCTAGATTTAAGATTATTAAACTTTGACAAATTAATTTGTTTTGATTTGAGTAAAGTGTGTTCTATGTTCAAGTTACCAAAGCTTTGACACCTATTGAATAATATAAGCAAACTAATAACTAAAAAGAAGGACACCTTGGTTGGTAAACTTCATGTAAAGGACATCTTAAAAATTTTATTAAAACAAAAAGGTACAAAGTTATCACTAGCATCATGAAATAAATTCAACACATTTTAGAATTTGCTAGTAATTATAAAACCTTCATTAAAATTTTTATGATTATAATGGGACAGAAAATAACTGATTATGAAATGTTCTCACATTCTCTCAACATTTAACACTATTAGGAAATTGTTTGCTTCTCTCACATATACCTTTTCTGTCTGTATTGTTCAGGCAGGCTTGATGTAATATTTAGATTTTTCAAATATCCACGAAGCCTCCTAAGGATTACCATCGTCAAGTTGAGCTCACATTTTCACCTGATTTTATTTTGTATTTAACTTACAGACGTGGTTCAAGCATTAAAAACAGAAAATATATTACCACACCTTAATATGGTCATGTTTAAACTCATTGTCGTAATACAAAGGAATTCTTTCATGCAGGTTTCCCATTGACTAATGACAGAAGAACAGTACAAACAATGAATAGGACACTATATATGAAATACATTACATTATACATGAAACATTACTAAAGTGTCAGTATGAGCGGTTGTTGCCTTATGACCTGTGGTTAGAAACTGCTCCTGAATCTAGTAGTTATGAGTGTTAATGAGTCTCTAGTGTTTACCTGAATGGAAGAGGAAGAAAAGGGAATGTGCAGGATGGCCAAGATCTTTAATAACAATGTTTACCTCTAAAAGTCAGCACGTGTTATATATGTCCTTTAAAAAGGGAGCTGTGAACTAGTAATATTGTGTGCCAACTTCACCACCTTCTGTAGTGTTTTGGGGTCCTCAGCTAAACAGATGCTTTACTAGGATGTAATTCAGCCCGTGAAGACTGGTAAAATCAGTGAGCACAAATGGAGACATCCAGGCTTTGCTTAGTCAACTAAGGCCTTCATGAAAATGGCTAAGATGTGTCGTGCTCACTTCAAGTCATCAGTGATGGTCACTTCAAGAAATTTAAGTTGCTGACACTCCCCATAACATCCCCTCTTGTTAAGGTTCACACTAACGTTTGAATTGTCTTAAAAAATAAGTGGCCAAGAGACAAAGGAGATATCAAAATTCACAGGCAGTACCATGTTCAAAAAACTGTCAGGGATAATAATACCAGGAGAACAAATAAGACATGTAAATAAACATTGCAAAAGATTTCTAACTATGTTGTTTTGTTTACTCCTAACTAATCTAGAAAATGCAATTTGTTTTTGTTGTTTTCTTGGGTCAAAACTAGGACAATGAGAGTTGTGCACCACCATCTTATATAGGATACCACTGATGCAGATGGGAGTGTGGTCTGCCTCTTGCTTTCAGAATGTTTATGACTATTTTCTTAATGTTACTGGGAGAGATTGTTGTCTTGGCACCACTATGTCTTCTGCTCTGTAAGATGTCATTGTTGGTGAGCAGAGCAATGGTTTGTAATGTTATCAACACATTTCATTATAATGTTGAAGGTGTATTCAGTCAAACAGTAAAAGGTGAACAAGAAGTACAATGGGGGTTCAATACACTGCCCTGTTGAAAGAAATTATACTGTTACTTTGTACATGCTACCAGTTATGAAGTCTAAAATCAAGTGTAATGGGATGTCACTGAGTCCGAAGTGTAGGAACTTTGTACTTAGCTTGGGTGATAAACCAGTATTAAATGTCAATGTTTCACCTATAAACATTACTCTGGCATGGAACTTTTCACTTTACAGATGTGGGAAGATGATATGAAGTGCGAAGAATAATACATCCTCTTGAATCAGTTGGATACAAACTAGACCTGGTCTAAACTATCTGAATAACTAGAACCAGCTTTTAAAAGCATTTCTTCATTGGGAATGACTACTAAAATTATTTAATCCCAGAATCTGTCTGTCATGTATGTACACATTATAAAAGCTGAAGGGCTCTAGTGACTGTAATTCCATTAATGCCTTTTCTTCTCCTCCTTCTGCAGACTGGATGATTAATGGCAGTAACACCTTTGACGTCATTTCTCATGTCTGTTCACCTGGACCCGCCTCTTCCTGCTGGAAACATTCAAAGCCTGAAGCTTCACCATCTTTACTAGTTCATTTAGAACTCCTATCCAAAAACACATCTTTGCAATTATTGTGTGTGTTTTTTTTTATTATGACTTTACCAATTATAAAGGGTGACCAGGGTGGTGCCCCAACTCTTTATTGTTGTCTTGTGATTCTCTTACACTATCATACAAAATTCTATCACTTTGCTTTCCTTTGTAAACAATGTGAAAGAGGGACAGAGTTTGGAATCCCCCCATCAATGTTCTGTTTGTCTTAATCTTGTATTTATAAAGTGTGATGTTCACACAGTAGTGCATGCTTGGAGTCATGTTGTAAGTCTTTGATTTCTAGCCCTTCTGTGTACAATAAACTGTACATTTAAATTGTTGAAACATTACTTCTGGTGGCCATCTGTTTTCAAACATATTATTATGAAATATAGAGCTGCTTTTGGTATGTGTTACTTAGCCAAAAGTTTAAAAATCAGTCCATCATTTCTAAAAACCTTTGCTTTACCCTTGGTGATCATGCTACCACATGTCAAATGTTTTTTTTACTAATTCACTGCTTTATTAGAGGTTTACTGTAGGTTTGGTTGTAAAGTATAAACCGTTGACATCTTACATCTTATTATTTTTAAGTGAGCTGTTCGATATATTTACTGCTAACATATTCTGCTTGCTTGAGTTTTCAGCTTATAATTTCTTTCTTGAAGGCTTTTCTTGTCATTTTGAGATGTTTCTGGCCCATGTAGTCACCATCTGGAATCTAATAGCCAAAATTAAATAGTATATTAGGGCTTAGAGTGATTTAGCTGCTATTATCTAAGAAAATTGATGATATTTTCAAGAGAATTTCTAAAAGCTAAGTATTCCTTTACCAGGTGTGACGGAGGGCCCAATACTTGCAAGAAAATGAACACAGAGCAGAACAGGAATTGGGCCATAAGATAAGTGCACTGGCAATGGTAAGAAATTACTAATGCCAGCAGGCCACAAATAATGGGAGGTGCAATGAACCAACACAGTGAATGATGTTCCAAGATTGTTACTCCTGGGATACCATTGTAACTCATGTGCCTCTGTATTTATGTACGTCTGTAATAAATTACTTGTTTTGTAATTTGGACTCCTTGGCTCAAATTTAGGGTTTAGGAAAAGTTCAAGAGGGCTCACTACAGACCACATAGGTTATCATTGTTTAGTTGTGTCATCCTTATGTTCTCCCTGTGAAATTTTTCTTCGAGTGATCCAGGGTATATCTGATTATTAGGCATTTCAGTGCAGAGTGAGTGAAGGTATGTGATAATCTGCAGTCTACTGTTGTGAGACATGAGCATTTTTTATCATAGTTACTACCAGTAACTACTCATTATCTCTGATGCAGAAACCATTGGCCTCTGTAAAGTTTAACTCTAAATTAAATATGTTGTATCATTCCTGTGACCTATTAGTTGATTTTATTTAGGTCTTTATATGCTTTTTCTTCCTTGTATTTCTTTCAAGGCTGTTGTGTCCTCTTCTTCATTACTCAAGTACCTGTTCCACCCTCTGCCTTGGTCAAAAGTCTTGGTGCTATCCTGAATGTTGCATTTTAAAGTTTAATTTTAACCTTCTTTTCATGGTCAGCATGTAACCAGCATTTAGAGCATTGCAGAAGCTACAGTATGTCTTTGAGGCATACTTATGGGTTCCCTTAGTGAATTTCTGTGCAGTGGCTTACAATTGTTGGTTTTTGTGGAACTTAATGTCTGAATACAGTGCCTTACTGTAGGAAGAATGAGAATCATTTGAGAATCTCTGATGCATTGTCTAACAAAAAACATCTTAATGGTGGCTGATTTAAATTATTATTCACTACTTAATGTATTGGCTTTTAAAATCATCCAATTAAATCTCTTAATAATTCAACACATAATGGTCAATGTGTTGACCTAACCTGTAAGATACAGATTTGATTTGAAACAGATATGATTACAGGTTAGGTTAGGGTTAGGTTGAGGAGTAGGGTGATTCATGTAATCTGTCGCGCACCAGTAACATCAATTCTATTTACTGCTCTTATTCAGATCAGATTGGAGGAGAGCAGCACGTTTTTTAAAAACAAGTAGTACACATGTTCCACTTATAGACAGACTAAAATGCCCAATCGTGCACATTACAGTGTTTTATCCACAGGAAAAACTCACTACATAGTAAATCAAATCCACCTTATCTTGATTTCTGCAGATGAGGATTCACACACTCCTAGCACTGTGAAGTTCAACTTTCTTTTTTGTCTCTGATCCATCCCAATTATTGTGATCTCCCAGATTGTTATGATTATTGCCAAAGTGGGAATATACTCTCGGAACACATCTTGCGGCACAACAAAATGTCTACATGTGGCAGAATATAGATAAATGATAGTGAGAATAATGTAGAAATCTCATATATAAATGCTTCCAGACAGGCCTAAACATTTTCTTCTTGTGTCAATGCACAACTTTTGCTGGAAGTGAGTCTTTGTTTCACAATTCTTTTTGCAAGATATAACTCCAGGTTTGGCTGTAGATTCAATTTCATGCAAACCATTTTGCTCATCACTAACCATGACCTTCTACATTCTGCTGTCTCCAAATATGATTTGCCACAACATCACAGGGAAATACATGGTTATTATGATCCTCATTTTGACATTTCTATGAATTTTTCATTTCATTTTTGGATGTTCCCAAACATTTTTGACATTATTTATTTTGTTGTTTGATAAAAAAATCACCACAGCTTCTTTTTTCGAGTTTGCTTGTTGCCATTTTCAGAACCTTTCTCACAGCTGTCGCCATGTTGCTATACTTGTTGCCTGACATGTGACTTGGAAATTATGTGTCTTTGATAAAATAAATCATTCACTATAAAGATTAGCTTTAGATAGTGAAAGGATCATAAGTATTAGGACCTTTACTTCAAATTATTTTGAGTACGATTTCTGCTTTTGTCTTGTAGTTCAGATGTTTCTGTAAGTTAGTACGTTTGGTATTTTTGACCCCAGATAATCATTTCACAACATTCTTTCCCTGCTCTTTAAATTCATTCCTTTTTCTGTTCATACTTTTTGGTCTCATAATAAACAATTTGAATGTTCAGCACCATCCAGTGTTCAAAACACTGCCGATAACTCTTCTCTGGGAGCACTACCAAAAAGAAAGGGTTATAGCTACAGATTAAAAAAAAAACACATGCACTCACATTACTGGGTTTGGTACATAAATTTTCATCCTGACACTTACATCATCGTTCATCACACGAAATATTCTTGGTCTTATTTACAAATCAGATAGAGCTGATCGAATCTGTGCAAAATAACAGAAGGGCTATAAACAGTCAAATAACAGCTCAGTTTTCATAATTAATTTCAGGATTTATAGTGTGTTATGCCTTGGTTTTTAATATCCTTAGGAGAAAAGAGGCTCATTAGAAATGACAATGACGGCTGTAAATGTTAAAGTTAAAATCTAAAGCGAGAGAAATAGTAAACAAAGTGGATGATTGTGACTGCCTTCTTGGTGAAAGCAGAAATGTGTAAAAAATATTGAAAGAGACCAACACTGAAAGAAAAGCCAGATGAGCCTGTGTCCATAGGGCCATCAAAAGTGAGCAACAGCAAAGAGAAAACATCTCAGACTGTAAGGTCTATAGAAAAGCTGGAGGAAAACAAAATAAAAATGAAATAGATAATGCACATCCATCTGTCTGTCCATCTATTTATCTATCTTGTGGTTATTTTTGTGGGAAATAACAACTCCATCTAAATGCTAAGGCAGTGAGATTAGGAATGCACAGGCATTGGGAAATAAAATTAAGAGCATTTGCAGAGTCTTGAACTTTGGTTTAACATTAGAAATACCTCTAAAAAAATCTGAAATTGGACTGCAGCTAGTGCTGTTTAGCTCTACTTCCATCAGATGATCCAGGTCAGCTACACTTGGCAGAAGGTAGTGGAAACAAAGCATAAGTGAGCGAGTGATTTATAAGGTCTGGGATATTTCTCGGCATTGTGTGTTTTTAATTCTGATATTATCTTTTATGGTATGAAAAGGTATTCCATTTGCTGAATGGAAACTACAAAGACCACTGAATATATTTTTTCTTAATACTTTCTTTTTTTTTTTTAGTTTATAACATCCCTAACATATCCACTCTCGCTCAGTTCAATCAGTTATTCTTGTAAAGGAAAGGTGAACATTTCGAAAGATCATCATGAACAATGTTTGGATAGCAGTTGCAATTAACTGTTCTGATCCAAAATGATTCTTTGTTTGAAAAGAACTACAGATCTGTGTTAGCTGTTTGAAGTCCAGTATAGCAAATGTCCACTGTGCTGCTAGCTCACAAAATTCAAAATTCAGCTTTCAGTCTTATTTTAAAATAAAGGTAAAAAATATTCTTGTGTACAAAGATGTTTTCCAGACCCCCGTGACCCTGTGTTCGGATTCAGCGGGTTGGAAAATGGATGGATGGATGGACAAAGATGTTTTACATTTTTTCTGTAAAACATGGATCTTGATTATCTTTTTGAACTGCATTTGTCCAATTTACACTTTGCTTTATTAATTAATATAATTCATATACTATTTTATAGTGGTAACTGAGAAACTAAGGAGAACATCCTCTTGAACTGCTCATGAAAAAATGATGGATTACAACTGGAAAAGCTTTCAGTGATTTGGCACAAGTTCCATAAGCGTGTCGAAATGTAATGGCAGGGTGTGAAACCATTCTATTTAATTAAAAATGCTGTTGTTCAATGTTTTGAGAACGGTGATAGAAAATGTATCCTTGTGTCCAATAAATGGAGGCACTGTAACTCTGGAAGATTCGACTAGTAATAGGATAGAAATGCTTCACCATACAATAAATTTAATCTTTCAAAACTGTTTTGAATTTATTTGCAATCATTCGATCTCTGAAACAAAGCAAGAAAAATTCACCCAACACCAGAACAGAGCCGTGCAACATGGGTAACAAATGTTCAGGCATGCAGATGTCTTTTAGTCTGCTACACGTTGGGTGGTTTCACACACAATTCGGCTATTTTTAATATTGTCATACATGAAAAAATGGCTTGGTGTGACTTTTCAGTTTGGGTTATTTTTTGTGGGAAGTGCATTGAAGACTGAAGTCAGGAAGCACTTCTTTATACAAATAGTTGTGGGTCTCAGTAACAAACTACCAAGGCATGTAGCTGAAGCAGAAACCTTGACAACCTTTAAGAAGCATCTGGATGAGATACCGGGACAGCTTAGCTATTAGCCAAACAAACAGGCTTGATGGACTGAATGGTCTCCTCTTGTTTGTCAAATCTCTTATCTTTCTATGAAATTTTGTAAAGACAAAAATGTTTTTTTTTGCATTTCCATGCCCCTTTAGCCTATTTAACCAGCTCTTGATCTTTCCAATCTATGACATTTAAAATTTAAAACTTGTCAGTTTCACAGATAGTTACAGTCCATTCAAACAATGACCTTAGTATCAACCAATTACAGATGAGAAAACAGTCTGTCCAAAAAATAAAATTACAAATGGATGTCCCATATAGGAATGTAGAGATAAGATAACTACAGTACAAAAATAACTTTTGCTGTAACTCCAAATTTTGGAATTATGTGGGGAAAATATAAAACTATTTTAAAAGACAGAAAAAATATGCATTGTAAGGTATGGGGGTATAATCCTAATCTATCCATCCATTTTCCAACCCGCTGAATCTGAACACAGGGTCACAGGGGTCTGCTGGAGCCAATCCCAGCCAACACAGGGCACAAGGCAGGAACCAATCCCAGGCAGGGTGCCAACCCACTGCAGGACACACACAA
Source organism: Erpetoichthys calabaricus (assembly GCF_900747795.2). Classification (NCBI taxonomy): domain Eukaryota; kingdom Metazoa; phylum Chordata; class Cladistia; order Polypteriformes; family Polypteridae; genus Erpetoichthys; species Erpetoichthys calabaricus. The sequence continues at coordinate 251,378,689 of NC_041397.2, read as the reverse complement.
ACACACCCACCACACACTAGGGCCAATTTAGAATCGCCAATCCACCTAACCTGCATGTCTTTGGACCGTGGGAGGAAACCGGAGCACCCAGAGGAAACCCATGTTGACACGGGGAGAACATGCAAACTCCATGCAGGGAGGTCCCGGGAAGCGAACCCGGGTCTCCTAACTGCGAGGCAGCAGCGCTACCACTGCACCTATAATCCTAATCTAACGCGATTAATCAATTCTGTTTTTTGTTACAAAATGAAGGCTACAGTACGTGGCATAGTTGGGAAATAATCATTTCTTATGTAAATGCCAACTTTGTAATAAAACATGTTTTTTAAATGGATGATTCCTGAGTGAACAAAATGTGTTATATTTCACCATGACATTTGTAATTGTGTTGCTTCAGTTTAACAGTGCCATAAACTCCTAACAAAAAGTTTACGGTTATTTCCATGCTGAAGAGGAAAGAAGTTAAGTGATGCAACATTTATGGTGACACATGTCTGATGAACTCTATGCAGTTGTTTCTTAACCTTCTTTCCTCTTCAATGTGGAAATAACCTTAAAACTTTCTGTAATGTTGTTTCATCTGTAAGAAATAAACCCCAACACATACAACCAATTTTTTTCTACAGATCAGTATATTTATTTCAAAAAATCAATGTAAATGCTTCACTCTGTAAGTTGTGGTGGACCTTACCCATTTTGGAAAATACCTCTAGAAATTTAACTACATGTCCCCACACACTAATGCAAATTAAGTACCTATTCACCAATTCAGAGGAGAGACTTTTGCAAATTTTTGCAGTGGTGGAGGGAAATTGGTTGGGAATTTGCTGTCTTGAAACGGATTAACCAATATTGGGCTTTGAAGGATATGATGGGATTTTGACGCTAACTGGGCTGTATATGCCTGTCAAATCTAGCCAGGGTGTCCACCAAATATGTATTCACAACAAATGCTGAGAACAAGGCAGACAAAGACTCAAATGACCAGTATACTTGTGTTCTTTGCATCACTTTACCTCCAAAAAATCATTCTTATGTGTAATGGGATATTTACAATATATACCACAACATGGTGTAAAGTGCTTGATGTGCTGTTCTTAATGAAGTGTCCTGTTTGGTCTGTTTTCACTTTTGCCTCAAATGAATGCGTGAATATCACAGCTAAAGAGATTGTGCTTTTGTCGTATTAATTAGATTTGAGAAATTTTGTTTTTACAAAAAAAATACAGTATTACACAGGGTATCAACTTCAGCTTTGGAAGCCAGTTGTAAAGTGTTGAGGTGTCTTTGGTTTTGCAAAAATGTGAAGTATTTGGAAATATTGCCAGATGAATAAAATATGAAAAACCTATTTGTAAAATGTGAAAATGGTTAAATAAACAAGGGAATCAGAAGAAAAAAATATCACATGGCTTTTTTCTTGTAGAAAAATGTTTTTTGAGTAATGTACAAAGCCACAATAGCAAGATAATCAATTTAAACACAGGTATAAGTTTCTTAAAAAAGACATTTTAACATCTAGCAAAGTTGCACAGTAGTCACTGCTACTGCCTAATGGCTTTGTAGTCCTACTTATGTGAAATTTAAATGTTCTTTCCATGTATGTGTGGATTTCCTGTTTCCTCCTAAAAACATATATGTTAGTTTGATTGAAAAGTCTAATTTGGTCCTGTGCTTGGAGACAAAATCAGAGAGGCGAGATTGTGTTGGTTTGGACATGTGCAGAGGAGAGATGCTGAGTATATTGGGAGAAGGATGCTACGGATAGAGCTGCCAGGGAAGAGGAAAAGAGGAAGGCCTAAGCAAAGGTTTATGGATGTGGTGAGAGAGGACATGCAGGTGATGGGTGTAACAGAACAAGATGCAGAGGACAGAAAGATATGGAAGAAGATGGTCTGCTGTGGCAACCCCTAAAGGGAGCAACTGAAAGAAGAAGGAGAAGTTGGGCTTATGAGTGAGTGTGTCTGCTGTCTTATCCCGTGCTGACTCCCACCTTGTACCCAGTGTTGCTTGGATAGGCTTCTAATCCAGACTCTCCTAAATTGGATTTGGAAACTAATAAATGAATGAGATGTATTTTGGGCTATACCAAACAGAAAATGTTCAGTCCTCAGGCCCCAAGTGACTGCAGGATTTTGTTGAAACCAGTTTTCCAAGTAGGAAGTCATTTTTACCACTAATTGATCTCTTTGTTTAATTAGCTGGTCTCTTTTTTCTCTTCTTATTTGATGTTCAGTATCACACAGTACTGTGAGATTTACATTTGTAAGAAAAAAAGAAGCTACTGTACTTGATACTTTAGAAGATACTTTAAATGTAATTTTCTTTCTCTTGCATTGGCTGACTTAATTATGTCATAATAATGACAGTTAATGAGAAGCTTTATATATTCCAGAACAAATGATAATGAATGCTGAAAAGCTGCAGCTACTTCAGTGTCAGACCCACTTAGATGCTCATTGGTAAGTAATGGCTTAAATAACAAGAACACATAGAAGAGCAGAAGGGAAATCAAGATGAATAGGATTAAAATGTTAAAAATCAAATTTAAAAAAACCACAAGATTATTCCTATACAGCATATACAAATGATTGCTAAATTCCATTTAAAAATTAGCAAGCCCAATTTTATAATTTATGAATTGTCACTAGCATATATGAATCAGGAAATAGCCAGTTTGCTTAATTAAAGCAGAAATTCTACATATGAAATACTGGGTTCCGTTTTAGTCGCTATTTTGTAATATTGTGCCGTAGTATTTCTGTTAAAGGATTTTCAATGTAGAACCTTTGGGCTAGAAAGAAAGAAAGAAAGAAAGAAAGAAAGAAAGAAAGAAAGAAAGAAAAAAGAAAGAAAAAAAAAAAGAAAGAAAGAAAGAAAGAAAGAAAGAAAGAAAGAAAGAAAGAAAGAAAGAAAGAATTTCTCCTAAGGAAGCAGGTAGGAGAAAAGGACTTCAGATGAATTAAGACACATTTAGCAGGTGGCATTATGAGTGAAGAGTACCAGTAAGAGAACACGTGAGAGTATCTTTAACAGTTTTAGCCTCCATATTACAAAAAAGGAACGTCAGCTGGCACACATGTGCACTTGAGGAAAAACTTCAGCGCTCACTGAGCGGTAATTCTACCCCAAGGAGAAGGTTGGTGCTAATGCCTAATGCTTCTTCTCTTTTCTCCTCAACAGATCTGATGACTGGAAATGATGAAATGATGTCACTTTTGGGTTCCTGATCCTGCCTCTTCCACTTTGGCTTCTTATTAAGGGGTTACACGTCTAGCTTGGAGCAGTCTAACTTAAGACTCATGTCTGAAAAGACATTCTTCTTTTGTTGTTTGCCATTTTCCATCAAATATAGGGGGTTCACCTTATTGTGCTCCAGCAATGTATCATCACTTTCTTATGTTTATTTCAGCACAGAAAATAGAGAAAAATCCAGTAGATACTTTAGGAGCCACTTTTCAACTTTTATTCACTTTTATTTTTTTCCACATCTAACTTGTCTGTTTATAGTGGATGTGCTGTATTATCGTTGTAATTCAAGAGAAGTGCTTGTGATCAGGAGACATTTGATTTGTGTGCAGAGTCAATGCAACAACATATCCCAAGATTCTGAGCAATTACAGTAAGTATGAAAATACTCTGTGCACAAGTTAATATCTCCATTTTGATTTTGAATACTGTTAACCGTATACTGTAAACTTAGCCTCATTTTTGGCTGTTTTGTGTTACTTTGATGTAGCTATCTATGACTTCATCGTCCTTCACTCAATATGCATGTTCAAAATAAAGGTCAGACATTTCACTTTTGATATTTTACAAGTTGGAGAATTACTTACAGTATGTTCCACACATATTTTACAGCAGGATAAATTGTAAAATTCAATAATGTTTTTACCCAAAAAAACACTTTGAATGTTATTAAAAAACAGTTATGAAATATCTACAAGTAATATGTCTAGTTTTGCTGTTTTGAAGCTGTACAAAAAACAGAATTCTTTTTCTCCACTTTTACTGCTTCCAAGTAAGTATCCAACACATACATATCCATTACTGAAGACCCATGACCTACAGTATGCATCATTTTGAAGGGCAGATCTTACTCTGTCGGAATATACATACATTGGTAAAGAAATTATACTGTGTATCCAAATCACAACATCAAGATTCAAGAATTCTGGAATATAGTAACTGGAAAACATAGAAAGTGGAATGTGGTGTCATTTCAAAGCTGAAACATCTGTGTCATTTAGTAGGACAACAGTCTGTCCATGAATTTGTACACTATTGAATCAGGACATTCAAGAATACTGGGGGGGGTTGGCAACTGATGCAGCACTTCAGCCATTTTTGAGAGAAGAAAGAAAAGCATTGCGATGTGGTATTGGGGAATACTTCTTCTTTTTCTTTTGGCTGCTTCCGTTAGGGGTTGCCACAGTGGATCATCTGTATTGGCGAATACATTATGGCATTTTAACAACAAAACACTGTATTTTAATTATAGTAGCAAGTAAAATGATCGTATGCAATTTTTTTCAATGTTGTATTATTGTTCAGTCCTTCAGGCAGGTCCAAAACAATGGGGCTGAGTTTAAAGGGTTAAGGCTATAGAAGAATATATGCTCAATTTGTATTCTATTAATGTGGATATATGTCTCTATTCAGGGTTTGTATTCTGCTCTGATACAGTCATATGAAAAAGTTTGGGAACCCCTCTCATCCTGCATAATAATTTACTTTCAACAAAAAAGATAACAGTGGTATGTCTTTCATTTCCTAGGAGCATCTATGTATGAAATTAAATCAAATATGAAAAACTGGCTGTGCAAAAATGTGGGTCCCTTTGTAATTTTGCTGATTTGAATGCATGTAACTGCTCAATACTGATTACTTGCAACACCAAATTGGTTGGATTAGCACATTAAGCCTTGAACTTCATAGACAGGTGTGTCCAATCATGAGAAAAGGTATTTAAGGTGGTCAATTGCAAGTTGTGCTTCCCTTTGACTCTCCTCTGAAGAGTGACAACATGGGATCCTCAAAGCAACTCTCAAAAGATCTGAAAACAAAGATTGTTCAGTATCATGGTTTAGGGGAAGGCTACAAAAAGCTGCCTCAGATGTTTAAACTATCAGTTTCAACTGTAAGGAATGTAATCAGGAAATGGAAAGCCACAGGCGCAGTTGCTGTTAAACCCAGGTCTGGCAGTCCAAGAAAAATACAGGAGCGGCATATGCGCAGGATTGTGAGAATGGTTACAGACAACCCACAGACCACCTCCAAAGACCTGCAAGAACATCTTGCTGCAGATGGTGTATCTGTACATCATTCTACAATTCAGCGCAATTTGCACAAAGAACATCTGTATGGCAGGGTGATGAGAAAGAAGCCCTTTCTGCACTCACACTACAAACAGAGTTGCTTGTTGTATGCAAATGCTCATTTAGACAAGCCAGATTAATTTTGGAACAAAGTGCTATGGACTGACGAGACAAAAATTGAGTCATTTGGTCATAACAAAAAGCACTTTGCATGGCAGAAGAAGAACACCGCATTCCAAGAAAAACACCTGCTACCTACTGTCAAATTTGGTGGAGGTTCCATCATGCTGTGGGGCTGTGTGGCTGGTTCAGGGACTGGGGCCCTTGTTAAAGTCGAGGGTCAGATGAATTCAACCCAATATCAAGAAATTCTTCAGGATAATGTTCAAGCATCAGTCACAAAGTTGAAGTTATGCAGGGGTTGGATATTCCAACAAGACAATGACCCAAAACACAGTTCGAAATCTACAAAGGCATTCATGCAGAGGGAGAAGTACAATGTTCTAGAATGGCCGTCACAGTCCCCTGACTTGAATAGCATCGAATATCTATGGGATGATTTGAAGCAGGCTGTCCATGCTTGGCAGCCATCAAATTGAACTGAACTGGAGAGATTTTGTATGGAAGAATGGTCAAAAATACCTCCATCCAGAATCCAGACACTCATCAAAGGCTATAGGAGGTGTCTAGAGGCTGTTATATTTGCAAAAGGAGGCTCAACTAGTATTGATGTAATATCTCTGTTGGGGTGCCAAAATTTATGCACCTGTCTAATTTTGTTATGATGCATATTGTATATTTTCTGTTAATCCAATAAACTTAATGTCACTGCTGAAATACTACTGTTTCCATAAGGCATGTCATATATTAAAAGGAAGTTGCTACTTTGAAAGCTCAGCCAATGATAAACAAAAATCCAAAGAATTAAGAGGGGTTCCCAAACTTTTTCATATGACTGTAACTTTAAATCCTATGCTTACAAAATATTTATTTTGTTGTTTAACAATAAGTAATGAACTGGGTTTCATGTATGTTAAATAAATGAGAGTGGTGGCTCTGAGGCTAAGGATCTGTGCTGGTATCCTGAAGGTTGCTGGTTAGAATCCCTGTCAATGCCAAAAAGAAATCCTACTCTGCTGGGCTCTTGAGCAAGGCCCTTAACCTGTAATTGCTCCAGGGGTGCTGTACAATGGCTGACCCTGCGCTCTCACCCCAAGGGGTATGCGAAAACTAACAAATTCCTAATACAAGAAATTATATAAGGCGAAATATAGAACAAAAAAAAAATAGTTTCATACTAGTTATTTTCTTTCATTTTCAACCAGATATGTATTATATTATAGGTACTTATTAAATATATCATACCCATAAAATAGTTGCACAGGTGGTCATTAGTGTTATGTGAAGGTGATGTGACTTATGTCCTGTTTGTGTTAAAGGAGTATCTTGGAGTTTTAAAAGAGGCTCTTACTGATGAGACAATTAAGCTGATAATATGTTTGCTAAATATGGGTCACAAGAAAGTCACCAGACATGATCTTACTCTTGTTTGAAATAAACTAAGCAGTCCGGGATTGATTTTTGATGTGGCTAGGAGAAGGGGGGGCGATTGTCAGGCTACATGGAGTGCTCACTGTGTTACTTGGGTATTCAGGGTGTTAATGTTAAAGTTCTGAATCAGCATTAATGCTAACAAAGACCTCCTTTTGTTAAATTAAATAGTGTGGCATATGTTTCTTTCATAATTCACAGCCCTTGTCTGGTACCTCTCTTAGATTAATGTGCAAAGGCAAATCTGTCAGAAGCAAGAAGGCACCCAGAAAAACCTTTATCCCCCTGCCAATCAAGATCATGATCATAGAAGGAAAAGTAAATATGACAAATAAATATAAATATGGTGGGTACTTACACTGGAAGTCTGTGAGGTAAAACATTTGTGATTTATTAATTCCAGTATATTAGATATTAAGTTAACAGAATTTTGTTGTAAATTATTTTTCGAAGTACTGACAGGGAAATATTCTTAAAAATATTGAAATCTTTAACATACTCTGTAATCTCCCACCGAAGGTTAGTGCACAAAATCATCCAGGTTTTGTCTTTTTTTTTTAAATCAAATAGGCTTACAATATTGTAAATGTTAAGTGATTTCATAAAAGCCTCTGTGGAAGAAACATTTGTAGACTAAACGTCAAATGTTCTTAAAAGAGTATGTTGAAAAGGATAAAAGAATTCTCCTAGTGATCCTTGCTGATGTGCTGTGATGCATTTTTCATTTCTTTATTTATAGGAAAAATAAGATCAAAGAATATTTGGGAAATCCTTTATTTGGCTGCAGAAGAAATAAACTATATTTTTGCCAAGAGAACATTATAATTGAACTGCCAAATATAATCAGTTTTCTGGCTAAGACTTTGCATTTGGTTTTCATATTGTGTTCCCTGACTTGTCCAGGTTTGGTTTATATCTTGCATCCCATACTATTGGGATGGGTACCGGCTCACTTCAAACCTAAGATAGGCTAGCTGGAGAATAGATTTATGGAATTCTGTTTCCCTTAATATATATAAATACTCCTCCTCCATTCACTTCTAAACTTTCTGAATCTGGAATGTGTTGTTTTGGACGTGGTGTATTCCAGTAGCATTTGGTACAAGCAGGAAGCAACAGTGTATGGTGCAAAGAACACTCATGCACACACACCCACACTCACCCAAACCACAAATTACTCAAACAGCAGTAATGCTTTAGACGTAAGAAGAATATACAAACTTCAATGGTGCACTGAGATGGCATTGTTTCCCAGTGTTACACTCTAGACTGCAATTGGAATGAATAATGAATAAGACAACCGAAAGTTTCTATTTATAGTGAGGCTGTGAGAGACCAGAGATCAACACTGCATTGCAAATCACTTCAATATTAATAAAATATTAATAGAAATGTAAGAAAATCTAATGTTTCAGGAGTCTAAGAGCTGGTGAATCTTATATATTAAACATTGTCTAAGTTTTGGGGGCAGTATTGTGACACATGCATCAAGTATCCTGGGTTTAAACTCAGCACCTTGCTGCTGTCTGTTCTTGCTGTAATTTTCAATGTCCCTGTGACATGAGGAAGTGAGGTCCTGGAAGTCATGACAGAGCAATATGGCACCGCTGACTAAAACTCAAGAAGCCATCACTAAAAATTTCAAAACGTAACCAAGTATAATTTTTAACACTGCTAAAACAGAAATCTATAAAAAATACAATGATATACTGCAATTTAACCCTAAAATTGAAAAATTACCAGAACTACCAGTGCAATAATATTTAAGTCTGAGCCTCATGTAACTCGTTTTTCAAATTTGTGGATACATGCTAAAAATCATTTTGCAAGTGCCATAGTTGGGATTTATTGGCTACAGATGTTTTGTCTTCCTGTTATTGACTTTACCTTTTGAAACCCATTTTGGCTTTGAAGTACAGTATAATAGTTAGTCTATCTGCTAACAACCCACACTTTGCCTTTTGACTAAGTTTCATCTTCAGGTCTACTCTGTCCCTATGACTGTCACTTTCTCACCCTGTGTCAGATAGTCAGCAATGATTTCAAGGCAGGAGTTAACCAAGAAAGGGATGCCAGGGCCCCACTCAACCAAACATCCACAATTGTATGGACCTCAAAACAGGTAGAGTAGTAGAAAACACACAAGTGTTGACATTTTAGATATGTCTGTATAAAATCTGAGAAGCACCTACTGTGATAGCTATGTCAGTCTGTCTGTCCATCTGTCTCTCTAAATGATACTACTTCCACCGCCATAGACCGATTTTTTTGAAACGTAGCACACTTTTTCTTCAAAGAAATTTGACAAGAGAGATCAATTTTCCATTGAAATATCTCTAACAGATCTCGATCTACAAAGTTTTGAAATTACGAAATATCCCATTGAAAACTATTGGCGAATGTTCAAACTAAAACAGACTTGCACTAAAATTTAATTTTCTGCATCAATTTTACTTTGACAGTAGTTACACCAAATTGTAAAATTTGTATTTCTTCATCTTTTTCACCTTCAATTGCTGCTACTGATAGCAAACAGATCCCCAGTATAAGTTAATGAAACACCAGCAGATCATATGCGCTGGGTGGGTAGGTAGAGGCTGAAAGTCACGAGCTGTTTCCACGTGTGGGCAAGTAAGTTTGTGTTTTAAAATGTCTTCGAGGCTGTCTGAGTACAAACTGAAGAGATCCAGCGCATCAACATCTCACTCCTCCTGATGCTTTAAGACGTAAAAGGTAAGTTAAGTTATCTTCCTAACCATGAAAGTATAAAATGCAAGCAAGGCAAACAAAAGGTTAGATATGAATAAAGTACCCTTTGGTATGTAGGCCATTATACACAAAGTAAATAAACATTTACTCATTATTAACATTAGGATAAACGATCCTGTGTTTATAATGCAGTGTGGTGTAGTGGTTAAGGCTTTGGATTTTAAACCCTGAAGTTGTAGGTTCAAATCCTTCTACTGACACTGTGTGACTATTAGCAGTTCACTTGACCTGACTGTGGTCCAATTGGAAAACCAATAAAAATGTAACCAATTGTATTCTAAAATCTTGTAAGGTGCCTTGGATTTACTTATTTGGTCAGCCAAATAAGAACACGTAAACCTTACAGCTCCATTATCTGTACATTAAGTTGATTCAGTATTTCACTGAAATTATAATTTACTAGGGTGATCAGAAGTTCTGGTGACAAGGACAGTCCCAATTTCAGACTATGTGTCCCAAAAAAATAACTAAAGAATATCAAAATGTACTGGTTTTAACAGGCTGCCCATCTAAAAGAGTTTTTCAGTGCTGCAAACTAGAGGTCTGCACAGTACTGCTTTTTCAGTCCCACTACTCTGCACCCACCATGGTTTCATGTCACTCCTGGCCACTCCCAATGACATTTCAGCCCGTGTCTGTCAGCTTCCACCTGCGTTCTCCTGTGCCTGCCTGAGGTTTCATTCCATTTTTGACCGCATTCCTACTTTCCCCTTTAAAAAGCACTTGAATTGGGCACATAGCCTAAGTGGAGTCTATAAGGGGAAAAAAATCACAGTTTAAAATTAATCTGTTTGGTGCTGTTTGTTTTCTTTTTCACAATACAATCAGAGCTGACATATTAATATTGTTTTCAAACAACAATAAAGATGTAGATAGATGAATAGAAAAAGGGTGACCAGATGTCTTCTTTTACTGGTGATGTCCTCTTTTTAAGATTGAAAATAGTAGTCTGGCTGATGTTTATAAAATTCCAAAAATTGTTTATAAACTATCATTTTATTGGCTACTTGGTTTTATTAGTGGTCAGGTTTTTTTTTCAGTGAAGTTTTTATCCCAAGCTCTACACCTTATTCTATAAGCCATGACCTTAATGCTGGTGTTGACTATATCTTTACTTCCAAGATCCGGTGCAGCCTTCTTTGTCTGTTTAGAACTTCCTTATGCAGCCCCTCTTGCCCCTGTACCACTAAGCCCTTCTGTAAGTATCCAGCTCTCATAGGCAACCTCTAAGATATCTGTCTTAAAAAGTCAACAAGATTCCACTCCTTCAGTTGGGCACCCTAAGGGAGTACTGCTCTCTGGCCATGCCTGCCTCCCCTAACTTTCATGTTGGGCTGTACTACAATGCCAGTATGGGTCTTCTTCTCTCTCTTCCTATTCTGTGCCATTTTCTTCTCTCTTCCAGGCCTATACTGTGCCATTCTATCACCCTTTGTCAGTTGAACAATTCTTTACACAAACCTTTACTGTACTAATATTATTTCAAAACAGCACATTCTCTTTTCTTAGCTGTGGCAATTTCTTTTGCACTGAACAATAATGAATTGTCCATGATGTAATGAAGATTATGTTTGTTTTCTTGTTTTATTGAGACTGGCTTCATTAATGCCATGACTGCTGACAGTTCAATCCTCTACCCTTTAGCAATAAGTTACTCACCCTTTAAATTATTAAAAGCTTCTAGGGACAATGCTGACAAAAGCAATTACTCTGTACTCATGTATGCCTTAGAAACACCACAAAACTGGATGCAGAAAGGATAATACTTTCTGTAAGAAATTGTTTCATCTTCATAAAAAATGCATAAAGCTTCAGTACTTGTAATATGTGTAGTAAGTGATTTACAGATGTTAAAAAAATCTGAGATTTCATGTTAGCATCTTCGTATTTAAATCTCTCTTTAGAAGTAATGGTGGTTAGTACTGCTAACCCTCAGATCCAGAGTCCTAGGTTTGAATCTATTGCCTGGTTTTTGTCTGTGTGCAGTCTGCATATTCTCCACATATCTGATGTGGGTTTTTCTTTTGGATATTCTGCTTTTCTTCAAATAAACACATGCATGTTAGGCTTAGTGTTGATTCTAAGATGTCTGAGTATGTGCACGAGTGGGCCTTTAATGGTCTGGCACCCCATCCTGGGTTGGTTTCTGCCTTGCATACAATTTTGCAAAAATAGACCTTTAGCCTCTATGACTTCATATTACATTAACTGGGTTTGAGTGTCTTATGCTATTTTTCAGTACTGACTTTCATAGTAAGTACAATCATAGAATGTTGTACATATCAATAATAATATGAAGCTAAATAACAATACATTACAATTAATTACAAAAAAATGAAAAAATACAAAAGGGTAACTACACATTTCCACTGGATCAACCAACAAAGAAGTGTGATCAGAACCTAGGAAGCAAGCTTCTCCTCGAGACATAGAAATAACTTCATAAGGTTAGAAAAAGGTTTCATACCAAGAAACAAGACCCAATGGTGCATAGAATGCCAGGGAATTTTGGCCTGAGTTGGGTGGCAGTGGCACTAGGCAAGCTGGATTATTGTATAATGATACATTTCCAGCAAGAATCAGTTATTGCATTTATATGATCAGGGCCCAATATTTGTATGTATTCTGTTTGACATGGGTACAGTTGACTTGGGTACATACTGTGAATAGTTGTACTGCTAGTAGGTATTAATGCTATATATTTGGCAGAAATCACTACCTAAGTAACTATCAAGATCAAGATTTATTTTTGTACACACATCTTCATTTTCATTTGCCATGCAGAGGCTTGCTTTGTGTCAGGGAGTGAATCAGAGATAAGGACAGAACTTTGGGATTTAAAATTCAAGCTAGGTGTTTCAGCTTATTCCCCAATAGTCAGCAACAAGCATTCAATAAATGCATGCTCTGCTATTGACGGAAAATGCCTTGCTGACCGAGAGTAGTCCTCAGTGCCGGGCTTTCTGATTATGAGTCACAGTTACTAAGAATGACATAGATGCAGTAATTGAAAGAAACAAAATGGCATGGAGTGCCCTGAGACATGATCTGAAATGGAGTGAATTGGAAGCTAATAATTGTAAATGGGAAGATACTAAAAGTGAAAGTGACAGAAAATATGGTAAGAGGGGAAATTGGAGGGCAAAGCAGGACACCTCGTCTCTCTCTTAAAGCAAACAGGGACTTCTGCGACTGTTAGCTCTGTTCACATTGTTTTCTCTTTCATTTTATTGTTCATTAAATTATGTTCGATAAAACCTTCCGGTTTCCTAAATGTTGCAGTGAAGCTTTAATAAGGTTTAACCCAGTGGACCTGAGTACTGTCGAATAATAAGATATTTCAACTGAGTGCATTAGAGAGCTCCCTGTTCAGTCTCTTTTCTATGTTACTCATGTATTTTCCTAAACGATATTGTATAAACAGAGAGAAGAACAGTTTTTTTTTGAGAGTCATGTCTCCTAAATATCATCTGCTGTATAATAAGAAATTAAAAATTTTGAAATTGTAAACCCAATTGTACCTACTTACACTGCTTATACCATGCAAATCTGTGATCATCAGAAATCACTCATTCCACAAGCCTTCTCTGGATAAGGAGAAGTGTAATGTGAAATGTATGTGCTTCTTTTACAGCATCATCTCTGCGCACTTGTAAAACTGTTGTCTCCACTGTAAGTGCACAGAATAGTGATGTATATACAGGAGACCTGGGTTTGAATCTTGGCCCAGTCACTGTCTGAATGGAATTTACACATACTCTTTAATTCATTTGATCTTTTTCCAGGAACTCTGGTTTCCTTCCACAAATGTGTACATTAACTTGATTGTTGACACTAAATTGATCCTATGTGCGTAAGAGTACCTAGTGATGAAATGGCCTCCAATACTCGACTGGTGTTGCCCTCTGAGTGAGAAGTTCAAGCCCCAAATAACCCTCAAATGAATGGATGAATTAGTGTGTAATATGTCATATTTAATTTACTCCTTTTATCATATCCTTATATACACAGCAATCACTATAATTTATGATGGTGTGCACCAACTAATGAAGACTGGAAGTGTGATCATTTCATTGTTATATTTTTTTTATGGATTCCGTTATTTTTACAAATACATTTTTTCAACAAAAAACTGAATTTTAAAAATATAGTAGAATATTTGGGATAAAATACAGATTTTATATACTTAATGAAAAGGGGTTTAAATGCTACCTGATTTTTTTTTAGAGAATTTACCTTGTATGGTACTTTTCCATAGTGAACACCCATGTCCTTTACAAGGATAGTTTAATTATTTTTGTGTTTTTAAAGTATGACTAGCAGAAGAAATGACTTGCTCAGGTTCATGAAAGGTCAGAAATGAAGTGGAAGCTTGGTGGGTAATTTGATTTGTTCATAGGTGCTGCCATATTGTTTACAGCTTTTGTTGGTCATTTGACTCATGTTATGAGATGTACAGTATGACACCATCATTGTCGTTGCTATAAAACATATCAGTGCAGTGCTGTGTGTATTCTAGTTCTGGGACAGTTGAAATTAATCATTGCTCAGGCTTACTTTCTTATTAGGGCCTCTATGGTTAGTTGTGGTGAAGTCTTTTGTTTTGGTAGTTTTATCTAACAGTTTGGACTTTGGCAATAATTATTGTTGGCTTTTCTTGTAATAAACTTCTCTTTTTTTCTCTGACGCTACGCTTTTATTATAATTTCTGCCACAAATAAAGTTCAGAAATTGGTGCTGAGCTCAAAAACCACAAAACCACAAAAGGGCAGACCCACATTTATTTCAAGTCTGGGCCCACTTCATTTGGACTTTCATAGGCCCAAAAATAGGGCTACGTTCAACAATAACCTTTAAGATAAAGAGGGAAGGCCATATAAAAACCTCTGGTCCAAGGAAAACACAAAATGAAAGGTTTTTTAATATTTAAAGAATTTATTGTGCTGTAAACTAGATAGTCCATCCATCCTTCCATTATCCAACCCTCTATATCCTAACTACAGGGTCACGAGAGTCTGCTGGAGCCAATCACAGCCAACACAGGGCACAAGACAGGAAACAAACCCCAGGGGGCAAACACCACAGGGCATACACACACACACACACACACACACACACACACATACCAAGCCCACACTAGGGACAATTTGGGATCGCCAATGCACCTAACCTGCATGTCTTTGGACTGTGGGAGGAAACCGGAGCACCCGGAGGAAACCTACGCAGACACGGGGAGAAAATGCAAACTCCACGCAGGGAGGACCCAGGAAGCTAACCTGGGTCTCCTTACTGTGAGGCAACAGCACTACTCACTGCGCCACCGTGCCGCCCACTAGATAGTCCCAAAGCAAAAATATATCTTAAAATGTTCATTAGAGAGAGAAACCGTCAACCCTGGTTACTCACACCAAAAGGCAATGAAGAATCTTTAAATAATTTTTTTTTTCAAAAAGCTCTGTTAAATAATGAAACTCTGAAGAGCACAAAAGACAACAGGTATTGCCTGAAAAGGCAAAGATAAACCAAAGCAAATTAGTCTCAATCACAAATCCACCAAAAGAAGTCTAAAGTGTAGCAAGTCACAAAATAATTAAAAAGCAATATACACTGGAAAACTCCTCACTACCACAAACACAATAAATGAACTGCAAAGGACTGTGGGTTTTTCTCAGTGATGATAGGCAGGGTGCCCTGCCTCTTGGGTGACCATCTACAAAACACAAGAAACACTACAGAATACACACTGAAATAAAGTTTAAATAGTATTATCATAAAACACTATTACCATAAAACCTCGTGCTTCTACTATATATTACGGGGATGTGGATTGGGTGTGGCGATTAGCAGCTCCCGGCAACAATTACTGATGCGGATGACTCCTCACCTGTGCACTTAAGCGAGGACTGGCCACATCATGAAGCTTCCAGGAACCGCTCCAGCAACACTACCACGTTCCCTCTAAGCCGCAAGTGCAGTGATATTCTATTAAAACTGGCCTTTTCAATTTTGAGCTGTGGACCTGCTATACAACATACCTAATGCAAAATGTCTCAAACAGATGACTTCAATAAACCATTACAAAATATATTCAAAGGGGAAAAAAAAATCTCTACTTGAATATGTCAAAGAGTCTTGTATAATCCACTCGGGGAACTGTGACTTTAATGACCGCGGCACCAGAGAGTCCAGGAAAAAGATGAGGGTTTGCCCCTGCAGTTACAATAAGGCTTGAAAAACTGGAGGAAAAAACAAACACAAACATTAAAGAGGACAATAATAAGGGGAACCTTAAAAAATAAGATAAGGAACTGAAGTTGTTATGAGTTTTCAAGCTAACACAAGACAGGCTAAGCATGCTGGAGTTGTTAATAAATTAAGTAACTAAAAATTGTACTGGAAACGAAGGACAGATGCTTGTAGCTGCAATAGTTACTGGTAAAATATTTGGCATTATTATTGAAAAATTTTGTATGATAACTATTCATCCCTGGATTTAAAATTATGTGGTCACACTGAAATAAAGTTCATAAAGAAGACACCCATTCATTTGCCTGTAAGAGTGAAAGTATGAACCATTGTTATGACATATTGTCAGGCATGAAAAGACACACTCCTGTTCATGTACAGAACTGCTGAGGGGGCACCACCCAGAGGACCCCTAATTAATATCAAGCATATGCAGAAGGATATAATTAAAAAATACAAAGAAATTCTACACTGTTCAACTAGTGAATTAAAAAATAAGACAGCATCTTGAGATAGGAGAGATGGAAGATGAGAGTTAGATCACTTTGTGTGACTCAAGGAATGGTAAAGTGTGAAGTCACCCCATCAATCGGATTGTAGACCTGTTGAAGACAGGCCTACTGAGATAGCATTTTCTTATTTATTTTGCGGTTTTTCTTTGTTATTTTATTTTCTGTCTGTGATCATCTCTTGTATCTGTTTTTGTTTATGGAAATAATTATTTTAAATGTCTTTCTTCATTTATTTGGGAAACCTCATCTGGAATTTGCTCTCCATATTAAAAGAAAGACACAGCTTTGGAGAAAGATGAGAGAAGAATGAATAGACTGATTCTAGGACTGTGGGGTATGAGGTATAATGAAAGTAGTTACATCTTTTCAGATTAAAAGGCATCATGGTATAAGTTTATCAGTTATGGTGGGAATTGCTTAGATGATTTCTTTAAGAACAGCATATGGCATAGTTAGGAGATGGTTATACTTTACACTAATGTTAGAAAGTAATTCTTTACTCAGAAAACAGCAGCTACATTCAATAAGGCTATGTTTACACTTCAGATCAGTTTCAATTTTGTCACTCATATGTAACCCAGATCCAATGTTTTTGGAGAATTGAGAACATATGGAATCGCTGATCTGATTTTGACCACTTTTATGTGTGGTACTTAATCCAGTACAGACAAGGTTGAATGCTTGACTTGGAAATGTATGTAAATTTACACTCCCCGATCAATTTTGCATCATGGTTTACATGACTGCTGGCATATTTCTATGTTGAAAATCAAGTTGGATGGCAGTGCTGATGAAGAGAAAGTGAGCAATCATGCTATGTGATAAATCTGGACAAATGATGTCCTACTAAGGGTTCTTTCAGGATGTCTCTCTAGACAGTAGAAAATTGGGATGTCTCACAAAATTTGGGATGGTTGGTCACCCATGTCCCATCTGATGAATTTGTTATGATTAACTGGTATACATTCAGGCTAGATATTTGAACATCTCATATAGGGTGCAGATCGCTTTAAAAATGAATATAAACCTAAAACCAAACATGAGTCAAAATTCAGCATTGAGTAACTTTGAGCTGCACAGTGAACATAGACAAATTCATGGGAGTACTGTGGGGTCTACTAAATCTCAGCTTGTCTTTTGTTAAAGAGTTAGAAGGCTTGAGGCAGGACCAATTGGCCTATTCTCAAGCATTCTTTATCTTCCTCTTGACTAGTAGTCTTATTGGTCAGTGTTTACAGAAACACCACAGAGATGTAATGATAATAATTATCATTTTTTTACAAATAATGTTTTTCCTGAGAATTTTTCAAATAGTAGCATGTGCATGATTTTCATCCAGTTAAAATGAATTAAACAATTCTGGACCATCAGGGGGCACACCAGCCACCCAAACACCCAACACGACAGACACAGACACAGACACAAGTGCCATAAAACAGAAGGCTTTTATTCCATGGGAAACGTTTTCCAGTCGTTTTCCCACTAGCACCAATCACAGTACAGCCCAGGAATACAGCACACAGCACTTCTTCTTCTCTCTCTTTCTTTCCTTCACCTCAATTCCTCCCGAATCTGGTGGCTGGATTCTTGTATAGGACACCTAGAAGGACTTCAGGTGTCCAACAAGCTTCTACTTGCAGCACTTCCGGGTGTGGTGGAAGTGGTGATAAATAGGGCTCAGCAAAGGTCCAGGCGAACCCTGGCAGAGGCCACGGACCTCAGCAGGATTGAGTTTCCATGCCCCAAAGCCGTGTCCCAGCTACAAGCCAGGGGGCTGCCCTCTAGTGTTCCGGGGGAGATAGTGTCTGGAATAAGCCATCTCCCCCGTCCTTCCATTATCGAAGCATCCCGGCTGGGTAAGGGCCCCAGCAGTCTGCCAGACAGTATATAAAGAAAACACAAAGCCCCTCTGTTCAACACATCCTTCCCCACAGTAGTTTTTAGAAATGTACCCAAATGAACATTGTTTGACTTAGCAGAGGAAAAATGAACTTAATTAGTCCTTTAAATACATTCCTTTTGCCTGATTACTACAAGCTCCTGGTTTTAATATTAAACACGGCAAAGTTATTGTTTTCTGTTTCTGTGAAGTGCTTTAATAAATTATTGATTCACTAGCTGCCTATGTTCAGAACGACTGCAGTATCAGACCAGGAAAAGTTCAAGTTGGAGTGCAGCACATGCACATGCTCTATTGAGCTTAAATGAAAGTTAAATAGGCCACATATTAATGTCTCTGGCTGATGAACATCTGCCTGAACTTGTGTTTCTCACCTAATCTGAAATCTGGCCAAACTAGCAAGAGGACCAGATGTACCAAACTAGAACTACAACAAATAAACAGAAGATGACATCATTGAATGACTTCAATATGTAAACCTTAATCAGGACAGCATTATTCAGGTCACCACTTGCTTGGAAAAGCCTGGATACTCAGATATCAGAATCTGATAGATTCATAAATGGGCACACTACACTGACTCTTTGTTTTCTTTTGTCACTTATTTTTTGGGTAATGCATTCCAGAACAGAGCAACAAAGCTATGACATTCAGATTTGCAAGTTACTTTATGCCATGTGTGTGAGGAAAGCACATCTGAAAGAAATTTGACCAATGATATGCTCTACTTGCTTTCAGTGGATGAAAGGTGATGTTATCCTGAATGCAGCATTTTGTATTTTGAATAAAATATAAACTTTTTATATCTACAAATCTGGGGGACAAAGTTCTATCTATCTATCTATCTATCTATCTATCTATCTATCTATCTATCTATCTATCTATCTATCTATCTATCTATCTATCTATCTATCTATCTATCTATCTATCTATCTATCTATCTATCTATCTATCTAGAGTGTTTCCTGTTCTTGATAATCAATTCATTTTTGATATTGGTCAAAGTAAGAGAAATGCACTTTGGGAGAACATGTAAACCTCAGAGAAACAGTGAAAAAGGTGAGATTTACAGTCATGTTAAAAAGCAAATACATATGTGGTGTGATTGACAGCCGGAGGTTCAGTCCGGCCGGGACGTCCCAGAATGGGAAGAAGGGAGAAGAGCAGCCTTTTCGGGACACTGCCTCCCCCGGGATGCTAGGTGGCAGCTCCCCTGGAAGACAATGGTTCCCGGGATTCCCTCAGGGCATCCTGGACCACGGAGTCCGTTTCTTCAGCCCTGTTGGGTATCATGGGTGCTGCCAGGGGGAGCTCACAAAGGGACTCCTACTGTTACTACGACCCGGAAGTACTTCTGAGGCATGAGGACAAAAGCCTGCAGCATTTCCGGGCTATTTGAGAACTGAGGATGTGGCATTGACCTGGAAGAAGAGAAGGAGTACTTCCGGGTCACGGACTATTTAAAGGACCCAGCAAAGAGATCCGGAGTTGGGTGGTAGAGTGATGGAGCTGCTGGGTGGAGAGGAGGATTATTTTTATTGTATTATTGATTATTGATTTGTGAATTGTGGAGTGTGCGGTGCTTTGTGCACTTTATTTGAAGAAATTATTAAAGAATTCTTCTTGGTGCTTTTAAACGTGTGTCCTAGACATCTGTCTCTGGGGTTTCACGGGGCAGCAGCACCTCTAGCGTCCACAGTGGATATACCAAGATTTGATCATAATTTAAACAGCATCTACAGATAAAGGCAATATAGTATAACAAACATCATGCCACATTTACATTTTTAGTCCATTGTATAATTCAAGTAAACATAAATGCAAATTTTGCATGTGGAAAACACCATTCCATTTATCACTACCTCAGATACCTAAAATTAGAATTAGTTCCACCAGAGCAGGTGCAAATGTGCTCAGAGAAGATCTTTACAACATTAGAACAATCTAGACAAGAACAGGCCTTTCAGCCCAACAAAGCTCTCCAGTCCTTTCCACTTAATTCTTCCAAAAAAACATCAAGTTAAGTTTTGAAAGTCCCTATAGTCTTACTGTCTACCACACTACTTGGTAGTTTATTCCAAGTGTCTATCGTTCTTTGTGTAAAGAAAAACTTCCTAATATTTGTGGGAAATTTACCCTTAGCAAGTTTCCAACTTTGTCCCCGTGTTCTTGATGAACTCATTTTAAAATAACAATCTTGATCCACTGGACTAATTCCCTTCATAATTTTAAACACTTCAATCATGTCACCTCTTAATCTTCTTTTGCTTAAACTGTAAAGGCTCAGCTCTTTTAATCTTTCCTCACAATTCATCCCCTGTAGCCCTGGAATCGGCCTAGATGCTGTTTTCTGGACCTTTTCTAGTGCTGCTATGTCCTTCTTGTAGCCAGGAAGCCAATACTGCACACAGTACTCCAGATGGGGCCTCACCAGTGCATTATAAAGGTTGAGCATAACCTCCTTGGACTTGTACTCCACACACCATGCTATATAACCTCACATTCTGTTAGCCTTCTTAAAGACTTCTGAACACTGTCGGCAAGTCGATAGCTTAGATTCCACTATCACTCCTAAATCCTTCTCATAAGGTGTACTCTCAATTTTCCGACCGCCCATTGTGTATTCAAACCTAACATTTTTAATTCCTATGTGTAATACTTTACATTTACTGACATTAAATTTCATCTGCCACAAATCTGCTCAAGCCTATATGCTATCCAAGTCCTTCTGTAATGATTCCAAATTATCTCCTAATCCACCTATCTTGGTATCATCTTAACCAGCTTGTTACTTGTATTCCTATCCAAATCATTTGCATATATTAAAAACAGCAGCGGCCCATGAAATTTTGCCCATGAATACCCAGAGAAAGACTGGGACTTCTGGAACAATGTGCTCTAGACAGACTAGGCAAAAAAGTTATTTGGCCACAGTACCAGAAGGCATGTTTGGGAAAAAATCAAAGACAGCATTTGACCAGAAGAACCTCATACCACCTGTAAAGCATAGTGGTGGAATTATTATTGTTTGGGTCCACTTGGCTGCACCAGGGCCTGGGCACCATCATAGAATACACTATGAATTCTTCTTTGTACCAGAGGGTACTTAAAGATAATGTGTGACCATCTGTCAGAAGTTTAAAGCTCAAATAAAAGTGGAACTTGAAACATGACAATGACCCTAAACATACCAGTAAATCCACCAAGGAGTGGGTGGTAAGAAATAATTGGAGGGTTTTAGAATGGCCAAGTCAAAGCCCAGATCTGAAAGCCATCAAGATGCTCTGAGGGGATTTAAAACCTGTTTTGCATGCAAGACACCCTCCAAACATCACAAAGCTACAATAATTCTGCATGGAGGACTGCAAATGTCAAAGTTCATTTTCTTTGGGAGAACACATAATACAAATAATCTCTTGAGAGCAGAGGTCAGGTGCCAGCTAAAAAATGGATCTTAACTTACATATCTGTCACTGTTTATTCCACCTACCCATTAGTTAGAAGTATGGGTAAAATCATGGGAGAAAAGATGAGGAGCTTCAGATGCCTCAGAGGATGTTTGACTATTTTTTCAAGAGAGAACCTAAAGAAGAATGCCTCTAGAAAGGAATAAGAAGTTCCTGGAAGTTTTCCAAGACTAGAGAAAGTTTAAGACTGAGAATCAGAGTAATGCCTCTTCTGTTCATGTGACCAACTGATAATATAGAGGTGGGACAAGAATAGAGAATTTTATTATTATTTCTGGCATCAACAAGGTAGAAATTCAGCCCAAGACACTGACCAAAAGCATAGGAGAGTCCCTAGACTGTTAACTAAGGCACAGGCTAATATACAGGCATGGTAGAAAAAAATAAAAAGTGAGAGAGAGATGAACAGAGACTCTTTCTGGTAACTGAGCAAAGACCAGGATTGTCTGGTTAAGAATTCTGTTGTTTTTCCTTGCATCGTTTGCTAAGTAAATACATTCCTCATGTATTAAGTGACATTGTATTGTGGTTGGGTGAGCACCCCCCATAATCACTGCATCTTAACAGAAACTGAACAAAGCAAAGATCAAGAACATACCATTAGCTCCAGAAAGAAGCTAAAACGTTTGCTCTTTCGAAACAACCATGACCACATCATTTACCCCACCTATTCTTAAACCCTTCTAAGCTTTTCATAAACAAAAGATAGAAAATGAAAACATATTTTTTTAATTTTTCACACTTTATAGAGCAGCACAGTGGCAGAGTGGTTAGCAATGCTGCCTCAGAGGGTTTTGAGCCTGGATATAAATGCCAGCCCTGCCACTGTCTGTGTGGATTTTGTATATTCCCTGCATGTCTACATTGTTTTTTTTCCCAGGTATTACCATTTCTTTGTGGATTCCACAGATGTATTTTTGAACATGTTGAAGCTTGTAATTGGTCCTGTTTTAGGGAGCTCCATTCAGGGTTCATGATACTATCAACATCAACTTCAGCTCCTTCTGACTCTATAGTTGGAGAAAGCTAAAAATGATGGATGCTGCTAAACAAAGATCTGTCAATAATGCCCCACATGAGCTAAAAATTTATTTTCTTAATTTTTTGTCTTTTTCATTTTTACCTCATTCCCTTGTTTGTGCTCAGGTTAGGGAGCATGCACTTGTACAATGCATTGCTGCATTCACCACAAAACGAAACAGCTCAGGATCCCAGTTGGCATCCCTCCAAGACAGACATGCAGTCCAGTCCCACCATCCCGAAATGACCATCTATCTGCCTCACCCTTAGGGAATCGCGACACATGGCCATAGTGCCGCAACTTGTTTGTGCTCTATCTAGGTTTTAGTTCTTTTGCCCTGATCCCCAGGGCCACATTTACTCCATATTTAGGGTTCTCAGGTAATCAGTTAGGGATTACCTGAGAGTTTTATTTAAGATTTAAGCCCTGGCACTGTATCATTAGCTAGCTCTCCACCATTGTTTTCTGACTTTCTGTTGGCTTCCCTTTGTAAGCATTTTGGTCTTCTAGACCATCTTCTGATATGATCTGAAATGATTTAAATTTCATTTCAGATCATATCAGAAGATTTTCTGTGGTGGGTTGGCACCCTGCCCTGGCTCCAGCAGACCCCCGTGACCCTGTGTTCGGATTCAGCAGGTTATAAAATGGATGGATGGATGGATGGATGGATTTAAATTTTTTTTCTGTCCATCTCCTGCATCGATTTTGGTCTACGTTTCTACCCTTGAGTCTTTTGATATGTGTAAAATTTGTTTTTCGTCATTTAGAATTTTATTTGAAGTGTATTTAAGAATGTTACAATTATTTTTGGCTTGCTTATTTGTTATGGGTGCCACCATTTTCTGGATGGTTTTGATTACAGTTGCTATGGTTTTGTTGTCTACATATGACTGATAGCACTTGTCTACAAATAAATATTTTTTGTTTGCTACTGAGAACTTCAGACCAGGTCTCTATTAAGTTTTTTACACTGATTTCATATATGAAATTGTAATGAAGCTAGCACATCAGATTTTTGAGATACACATTTTTGCCGTTTTGACACTTTTGAATATCAATATAATATATCAACACAATATCTAGAGTTTGAACTATGTCCCACCAAAATTGTTTGAATGTGTTTATTCTGAAAACAAACCAGAAGACAATACTAGAAACACTGTAAAACATGTTTATGTCAATTTAAGTCTATATAAAAGCAAGGTCAGTGTGCTCAAAATTGTCTGAGGCAATTGATTTGCGCTTGTATTGCATATCCATCTCTGTTTGCATGAACCAACAGTAGTCACCCATCATGCTCAGAGTAAGTTTTCCCTGATATCGGTTTTCCATCCCCTTTGTATCTTGATGAAATCTTTCCCCATGCTCATCTCTGACATCGCTTAGATTTGGTGGAAAAAAGACGAGATGAGAATGTAAAAGATGCATCTTCAGTGACATTCAGGCTCCCGTAAGCTAATATACTCTCAGCATATTCTCCACAAGCTCAGTATAATTCTCTGCTAGGTGACTGTCAAGAAAATTCTGGACAACCTGCACGAATGACGGTGCTGATTCAGTTGGCATCAGTTTCCTTTTGAACTCATCGTCAAGCATCAGTTCACAGATTTCAGGGCCAAAAAAACACCTTCCTTAATTTCACTTTTCTCGAGACCAAACTTATTTCTTTAATGCTCAAACACATCGCCTTTACTTTCCAGTCACCCTAGTTGTCCAATACCTGGAACATCATAACTAAAAAATGGGGCGAGCTGTGTGAAAATGGTTTTCAGATTTGGAGTCAGCAAGTGAAATTTGTTAAAGTACAGATGAAAGAATCCCAGTAGCAAAATGATTGTTGACCAGTGCAGTGTGTGATGCATGACTTTATTAGTATCTTGGTATCAGGTTGAAAATATGCAAGTCCTGGTAATTCAAAATTGTGAATAATATCCTTTAACTATAGGGTGCTGACCAATGGCAACAATTTTCTGACAACAAGTTTTGATTATTGTTTTGACTTAGGTAAAAGATAGGTCTGATATTCTGGCCTTTGGCTTGGTTAAAAGTAATATCTCATCTTCTGATCTTCTGGTCTTCCACTGCGGTATAATCATTTACTTTTTGATTTTGTGATTTTTTTTCTATGTTTTCAGATTTCAGGTTGCTTGGTTTAGTGGACTTGGTCTTTTGTTTTTTTGGATTTCCTTTTTTCACATGATTGTTGCTGCATTTAGTTATGTTTCTATCAATTTAGTTATTTTAGTTATTTTCAAATACTGACATTTTGTATTCTCCTTTTTGTGTAATCTTTATTTCATTTAATAAATTAAATATGAGGGGTGTTCGAATATAAACAGGAATTCATGAGCTCCATTTCATTTATTGAATACAATGAAACGACTTACATACTATTTTTCTATGTAGTCTCCTGCCACTGCGATACCCTTGTTCCAGCACTCAGAGAAGCTTGTTAATCCCAGAAGAGTAGAAGTCTTTTGACTGCATGTTGTCCCATTCTTGCACAGCGTCAATAACCTCCTTATTTCTTCCCTTCTAAAAATTCCTTAACTGGGCTGAAGAGATGATAGCCCCACTCTGAGAGAACACTCATCCCCAAACTGATTTTTAAGTCTCTAATATATCTGAGATGGAATGACTCCTTGCGGTGGGTTGGCACCCTGCCCGGGATTGGTTCCTGCCTTGTGCCCTGTGTTGGCTGGGATTGGCTCCAGCAGACCCCCGTGACCCTGTGTTCGGATTCAGCGGGTTGGAAAATGGATGGATGGATGGAATGACTCCTTCATTTGTCAAAAATGTTAAAATAATTCACTGCACAACACTACTATGTACCTCCTGCTCCGAAATGTTGATTATAACTGACAGGAAGGCGGGAAAGAGCAGCTGGCACTACTAACGACAAGTTCAAACATGTGTGTGCTTGTCGAAGGAGTCATGTCTACCTTGCACTCTTTATAGGAACAATGCATGACAATTCCTGTTTATACTTGAATGCCCCTCGTATTCAAAGTTTTGTGTTGGGTTGGGTATTTTCAGACAGTTTTAGGCCTCCCTGTTTATTTGTAATGAACATCATGATGTCACAAAGCCCCTTTCTCATACAATAACAACATGTCGTCTGTAGTGCACTCTATCATGTTCAGCCATATATTGTAAAAAGTAAAGAAATCAAACCAAACCCCAGAATAAATGAGAAAAATGGGAATTGTGCAAAATCTTACTTCAAACAGCCCTTGATATCAAGGCTGTATGACATTATATGCACTTACCAAACTATTTATCCTCCTATTAAGGTTCTATTTTAAAAGTGTAGTACTTGCGGTGCACCTAATATAAGCCAATTCTGTTTCATCCAAGTGAGTAACTTCTTTTTACAGATCTTTTTCACGTTCGAGTTAAAACTGTCATTATCATCAGAGGAGTAGTATGATGTTGTAATGGTGAGCATTGCAGTCTTACAGCTCTGGGAAACTGAATTGAAATTCTGGTCTGTGTAATAACTGTGTCATGTTTGCGCATTGCTCAAACGCCCATGTTGTTCTTCAAGATCTTTGTTTTTCTACTCACAGCAGTGAATTATCACTTCTAAATTGTCAACATGTGTGTCTTTTCCAGGAATGTTTTTTTTTTTGCCTGATACTGTAAAGGAGACCCATATTTTGACAAAGAGGGTATATGTAAATGGATGTGTTATTAGTATGGTAACATCTTCTATTGACCTCATAAAGTTTTAATTCTGGGACAATGAAAGTCATAGAGAAAATTCTGTAATGACAGTTGTTTTCTGTGTAAGCTGGTCCAAGCATTTTCATGTGTGATCATTTGTACTTCTTGCTGTGATTTACAGAGTGTACCAAAGAAGAATTAGACATACAGTAGGACATAAAAAGATCATACTCAAAATCCATTATGGATAATCAAGTGAGGCTGGGAAACAGTAAACCAGCATCAGTCTATAGCTGGAGCCACATTGATAAATTTACAGGGAGCAAGGAGTTTCTTACAGAGTCCCATCCCGATTCCTCTAATTCACTAAATACTACCTAGGAATTCCAGTAGGAAACTCTAGAGACTCTGTTTTATATTTCTGGAGAAGTGTAGAAATGTACTTTATGTAGCAGGTCCTTTAAATTTAAGGCAAGGCTCAGGGTATAGAGAGCTAGGGGGATAATGTGCCTTTGAAATTGTGGGAAAAGAAAACAAGGTGAGAATGGAGAAGATTGATTTTATTTTGGAGGCGTGCTAGTAGGCAAGTTATTCTACCAGCTAGGGAGGATTTAGAAGATCTAATGATTTTTCCTTTGCCACTTTCTTTAATTGTTTTTACTTCTCCCTATAATCATTGCTTCCTGTTTTTTATTGTTAAACAAAGCCTTATGTTCCTTTTTATTTTAAGCGTTTTTTTCATTTTCTTCTGAGTCAGTGTGGTCCCAATTATATAACTCAGACACGTTTGCCTATGTAAAGCTTAAAAGCTAAATAAAGGACAGTGATCCGTTACACTCATAAATTGGCTATATTTAACAGATGAAGCAAAGCCCAGGGCAGCCAAAGCTGTGAGCAGTCAGAAATTGAATTACAGGTCAGTAAGCACCACCTAGTGGAAAATAATTATTATAATTAACAAGCAGATGGAAGCTTGACAAACACGCCACCAGCGGGGTCCATAATGACACAAAAAAACTAATGCTTAGGTGTGTGCTCATCTGTGAACGAGAATGACTTCTGATTGGAAACGACAATATGTTTAAACAAATGACTGCAAAGTAGGCATGACTCACAATATAAGTAGTCCCTTGACAGCGTTCCCTCGCTCCTTCTCTAAATGCTCAGCTTATAAGCATTAACAGCTCCAGGTCAAAATTAAATATCAAAATTAAGTAAAATCTTTGCAACTCCCACTCTCGCCTCCATAGAAAATGAATTAAAGTTTTTAAAGCCACAACACACGTTGTTTAGTCTTCAATTAATTCAAATTCTGAGAGCAGAGAAGTTTGAATTCCCAAGGAGATGGCATCAGGAAGTCTTCGAATTTTCCCACTGGGCTGAGAAGGACATGCAGACACATCACCAGGGTGTGCTTGAGTCTGAGGAACTTCTGTGCCATTCCAAGTGCATTGTCTTCATCCTCTAACCATGGATAGGTAATGGCGATGTCAGCACAGAGAGAACTTAGGCTCTGTGCAGTTTGAAGAAGTTGAGGTCTGGTTGCTTTGCCTACTTAGATATATAAACAGTCATATTTTCTGCAATACAATAGCAAAAAGTACTCTTTCATGAGTGATCTTTGAAAAAAAGAATTTGCATTTAACCAGCCATTTTCATATAAATTATCAGACAACAGCAGACCTATGACATGACTGATCTAGTATTCAGCTGTAGGTAGAACTCCAAAAAGCAGCTGTAGCTTGTGCTTGTGTGTAGTTTTAAACTTGTCTTTGTCTCCAGCACTTTGTTTTTTTGTTCATATCTGTTGCCAGAATTTAAAAGTAACTATTTGATAATTGTGATTTGTGAGCCTAATTGTGTTAGCATGCATGCAGCTGAAGTAAGGACAGTTCTTTAAGGCAGAGATCTTGATGATTAAAGCAGGACTGACCCATCACCTCCCAAGAAGAGGACATGAGGGATTAGTGCAGTTGCACTGTGTGCAGATAGAGGAAAACAGGTGTATTAGAAGAGCACAGTCCAGATATAACAAATATATATATATTCAAAAATGTTCAAATGGTAGTTACTATACCTGGCAAATTTAATAAAAGAGCTCACTGATTATGCAAAATATGTGGGTATTTACTTTTTACCTTTTTTCTGTATTTTTCTCTGCATTGTTATCACTCTTTAATTTAATATTGTTCTTTATCAGTATGCTGCTGCTGAAGTATGTGAATTTCCCCTTGGGATTAATAAAGTCTCTATCTATCTATCTATCTATCTATCTATCTATCTATCTATCTATCTATCTATCTATCTATCTATCTATCTATCTATCTATCTATCTATCTATCTATCTATCTATCTATCTATCTATCTATCTATCTATCTATCTATCTATCTATAATGGTGAGCGACCTTCTAAAAGCTAGAAGCCATCTTCAAGAAGATGCCTCCTGCACTCCACTGAACCGGGACTACAATCATCCACATTCCCCACTGAAGAACTAAAAAATGATTGTACAGTTCCAACTGGTTCTCTTCAGTCTGTATTTTATATGAAATAATGATACTACAATGTAAATTGGTAGTGAAAACTGCTTTTTTAAGCAAGGTAAAAAAATGTATATATATACAACGGACATTCAAAAAGCTTCTGCACTTTTGTATTTTTGTTGGAAATGGTGAAGACGGGAGGAGTAGTAATTGGGCATTAAAAAGTTGGTACGATGCTGGGAAAATTGCATTGCAAAGGAAGGTGACTATGTAGAAATGTGATGTAATATATATTGTCACACACGCGTGTTTAGGGGAAAACCAAAGGGCCTGGATAAATGCAGTTCCATGGCGGACCAGGGTGTGGCGAAGTGTGCTAATTCTCTCTCTTAACTCCTTGCAGACCATTCTCAGGAAATTCCACCCTGTTTTGTGGTAGCCAATGGCGTCACTTCTGGTTCCGGCCCTGATGACATCACTTCCCCCATGAGGGTTTAAAAACCGTCATCTTAAAGAAGATACTCAGTTCTGTTTTGGACTCAGCTGTATAAACATGTCTTTGTCTTTTGACAGATTTTGCAGCCGGGAAATATTAAACGGATGGCTGCCCCAAACCTTCCTAATGTCTCTTGGCTATTTTTGTGACTATATATATATATATATATATATATATATATATATATATATATATATATATATATATATATATATATACAGCCCCAATTCCAATGAAGTTGGGACGTTGTGTAAAACGTAAATAAAAACAGAATACAATGGTTTGCAAATCCTTTTCAACCTATATTCAATTGAATACACTACAAAGACAAGATATCGAATGTTCAAACTGATAAACTTTGTTTTTTTGCAAATCTTCACTCATTTTGAATTTGATGCCTGCAACACGTTCCAAAAAAGCTGGGACAGGGGCATGTTTGCCACTGTGTTATATCACCTTTCCTTTTAACAACACTCAATAAGCGTTTGGGAACTGAGGACACTAATTGTTGAAGCTGTGTAGGTGGAATTCTTTCCCATTCTTGCTTGATGTACAACTTCAGTTGCTCAACAGTCCGGGGTCTCTGTTGTCGTATTTTGCGCTTCATAATGCGCCACACATTTTCAATGGGAGACAGGTCTGGACTGCAGGCAGGCCAGTCTAGTGCCTGCACTGTTTTACTACGAAGCCACGCTGTTGTAACACATGCAGTATGTGGCTTTGCATTGTCCTGCTGAAATAAGCAGGGACGTCCCTGAAAAAGACGTCGCTTGGATGGCAGCATATGTTGCTCCATAACCTGTATGTACCTTTCAGCATTAATGGTGCCTTCACAGGTGTGCAAGTTACCCACGCCATGGGCACTAACACACCCCCATACCATCACAGATGCTGGCTTTTGAACTTTCCCAGTCTTTTGCTGCCCCTGTCCCAGCTTTTTTCGAACGTGTTGCAGGCATCACATTCAAAATGAGTGAAGATTTGCAAAACAACAATAAAGTTTATCAGTTTGAACATTCGATATCTTGTCTTCGTAGCATATTCAATTGAATATAGGTTGAAACGGATTTGCACATCATTGTATTCTGTTTTTATTTATGTTTTACACAACGTCCCAACTTTATTGGAATTGGGGTTGTAGGTAAAATTTCATTACAATGAACTGCCAGGGCCCTAAAAAATATTTCGTTGTAATGAAAATTTTGTAGTAATGAGATTTTGTATTTGTCACTAAAGTGCTTTCTTTAACTTGCGTCCAGGCGTTTGCAATCATTTGAACAGTTTCTTTCGCATAATTTTAATATCCTTCTGTCTACAAATTATGCTGATGAGAGTTTTTCTCAGCATTTCCTTATGATAATACTCTTTCAGGGTGTGAATGATGCCCAAATCCAATGGCTTAAGCACTGCCATGCAATTGGGTGGGAGGAATTTAACGTGAACATTATCTAAATGTGGAAGCATGCTGTGAGCACCACAGTTGTCAATCAGAAGTCGAATCATTCTTTTCTTCTTCTTCATATTGTGAGGTTTCTGAACTCTTTTGGGACCCCCCCCCCCCCCCCCCCCCAATGCGAATGACATGCTGAAGTGCGTCCCAAAGCACAATTACCGCTACTGTGGAAGAATGTTTGTCCATTGCCGGGGCATGGCAACGGCAGGCTCACAGCGCTGCAGTGAAGCACCCCAGAAGCAAATCCTAAAAAAAATTGGGGTCTCGCCATAAGTCCCTGTCTTGCACCCCAAAGACGAGGCTGAGTCTCAGTACTTAAGCAAAACAAGCTTTATTCAGCCTGAAACAGGAACAGTAGGGTTGTTTATTGTAGCGCGATCTACCACTCTCCTATACACAGACACAGCAGTCAGGCAGGGTTGTGGGCAGCATCACTGAACCACATAAAAACGGCTTTTTTGACATCTTCAAATGCAGCAGTTCACATACATTTGCAACCCGAGATTTTTCTTCTTTTTTTTCTTGGTCTTTCAAGAAAGTTGACAGTGTCGATGGAAAAATTCCAGATTCACTGGCAACGTCTTTTTTCTTTTTGCCAGAATCAAGAGCCACAAAAATGCAAAGTTTTTTTCTAATATGAACTGTTATCGTTTTCTAGTGCCTGCCGTTTCTGTAGGAGGGTGACAATGAGTTAAATTCCAATGGATGTTTTTCAAATGTTGATGAGCAATAAGCAAAAGGTATCACTGAAAACCACATAAAACAAAAACAGCAAAGAAAAAAAAATTTCGTTTCTGTTTGGGGATTGTTGTACACAACTGAGCTGTGACCACAGAACTAACTGCTCTGTGGATGATTCATTCAGGCATTTCAAGGTCTTTTGGGCACTTCGTTGTAATGAAAGCATCTGCTAAATGTACTTCGTAGTAACGAGATTTCTATAGACTCATGTCATATGGGGAAACTGTCGGGACCATAAAAATACTTCGTTGTAATGAAAATTTCGTTGTAAAGATATTCGTTGTAATGGTATTTTACCTGTATATATATATCATTTTGCACTATATTTGTCTCATCTGATTATTTCTGCAGCATTTAACAGCATTTTATTCACCTGGTTTTCATAGTACAGTAAATCAACAGACCCACTGAGCATTTTAAAATAATTATTACTGTTGAATCACGGTGCAAATTCTTGACCAAGGAAATATGTTGAGCTAGTTCACATATAACAATATGTTTATCAATGAGTGGAGGAATATACTCTCATTAAAACAAAAGATGAAAATTCCTGTGGCGAGTAAAAAGATCTTCAAATTGTAGTCACAGATTCAAGATGAGCACAACACATTTGATGTAAATCTACAGAGCCTGTGTACCAGAAATGATAAACCATTAAAGTCTTTCTACTGAAGGGAAAAAATAGCTAAGTAGTTACATTTCTTCATACTGATACAGAACACACTAACTGACATCTGAGCAATAAATAATTAGTAAACTGAAACCATAAGCATGGATTTTGTATTATGGTATTCCATCTCAAGCACCTATTGTATGTTGGGGCATAATTTGATTCCTTCAGTTTGATATTATTTTTAGTTATTCTGTAAGGCTGGCTAGTTCTCACTGTAAAAGGCTCCCTATGAATTAGACACTCCATTTGCCAGTTTTAGCAGATGTGACAGGAGTGTACATGTCCTCTAGAGAGCCAACCACAGTGCTGCCTTAGGAGGTTAAACACACAGAACCATACTTAACAAAAGAGATCATCTCAACTATTATTTTTGATGGTAAGCCAAAAAAGACAGAAGTGTGCCTAAAGATAAAAAGATCAGCTGATCAAATGCATCTAACCATGCGTGGAGAACTAACCAGTGAACCATATGCAGAATGAATCATTTCCACAACCTCATACAGGTGGACAAGAACTTTCATTTTACATTTATTGATGAAAAAGCTTAAATTTAGTTGTACTTGTCTTTATCTCAAGGCTCTTTCAAGAAGGGTTATCCTTACATAATGGACATTAAATGTGTCCATGCCTTATAAGTGCAGTGCTCCTACCATAAAAAAAATCTTCAATACAAGCCCAATCCTTGAATTGTTTAGACTTGAAATATCATGTCTTATGCCCATGTAGATCTGTTCATGAAATAAAGTTGACCTGGTGTGGCATTTATTCAATTTCGAGTGACAGCAGAAAATTAAGATGCTCTGAAATATTATAGTCACAAAGGAAAGACGAATCAGTAAGCACTTTTGTAGCGACTGTTCATGAAAACAGTAGGCCAGCTAAAACAACATTGTCCAAAATCATTCTCCTGAAATTATTGATTTAATTAAAGTTCACACAGTTCTTTGGAATATTGTTTAGCCTGGTCTTTAAAGAATGATCTTGAATATCTTATTCTAAAATACCATTACTGTAGAGTCACACAGCAACAACACCTGCATCACCAGCAAAATGCCAGACAAATATGGAAGACAATAACAATATGACACAACAATCTATATAGAGTACACAGTAAAAATATTATTATTTATAATAATAAAAATAATAATAGAAACTATTTAAATGCATCTCTCATGAAACTCAATGACACAATACAAGATCAAATACAGTATTAAGTTTCATATACATATTAGCATAAAATATTATAAAAACAACAAAACAGGACAAGTAAAATTTAGAAATAAAATCTGAGAAAGTTTAAAGAGAAACTAAAGTAGGGAGACGGTGTGTTTTAAGTTATTTTTAAGAGAGAAATAGTGTCTAGAGAAGAATGAATTCCAGAGCCAATGAGCAGAGTACCTGAAAGCTCGACTTCCTATGGAGGAGATCTTGCAAATATTACATGGCCAGGTCATGATGTGCTTTGCAGGTGAGCATAATCAATTCAGCATTTGACAGGAAGCCAATGACGTTTATAAGGAACAGTGGTGATGTGATCATGGGTCTTAGTTGGACTTTGTGTAACAGAATTCCTCTCTAAATGCAGTTTGTTTATAAGTTTAGGTAGGATACAAGACAAAAGATCATTATAACAGTCTAAGTTTGTGGTGAGAAGTGCCTGAATTAGCATCTAAGACACAAAGTTGAGCAGTGAGGGACATAGTCTTAAAATGTTACAGAGGTGATAAAAGAAATCACAGGATATAAAATTGGCATGGGTTTCAAAAGGCAGAGTGCTGTCAAAATCAACACTAAGGGTTCAGACTAAGAAGCGTATTAGAATAAGAATCAGTGCAAATGCTAACATTGTAAACAACTAAAGGATTTAAATTATATTTAATTATAATGTTGTAAGCATCAGCAGAGTCTGGCATAATGAACCTCCAGCATCATGATGCATAATATTGATTACTGGGAGAGTGTCTCCTGTTTTCACATTGACTCGTCTTCTTTGCTGATTAAACAATAGATGCGATTTATAGATCAGTGAACTAACTGATAAAAGCCTAAGTGTGAACGAGCCTGTGAAGAACTCAAACTATAAATTTAAATCTAGCCATTGAATTTTTAAATCTATTTATTCCAACTTAAGAGCCTTGGAGAGACAAAGTCTATACATGTTACTCTGAGCGCAAGGAAAAAACCAACCATTAATGGGACATAGCTACTTTGTTAAAGGTTCAATATGGGCCCTTGTTCTGCTATAATTAGCAGAAATAATTTGAATCAAGAACCAGAAGATGAAAAGTAAGCCAGGAAAAATGCTATGTTCTTAAACCCGGAAATCAAATTGATCTTTCATTAAATCAAAAAAAAAAATGCTATCAAAATAACATTGCCAAGAATTGACTACCAGGAAGACTGATGTAAAACAGAGCATTAAATGTAACAGGGATTTTCCATTAAACATGGATAAAAAGGAGGTGAACAGTGCAACCTTTATACTTGTGCACTGCTCACCTTGACCTGATTACATTAGTGACACTACAACAACAAACACCAGAAAATGGTGGCTCCCATAAAAAAAAAGAAGCCAGACTAAGATGCAAATAAATTCTAACAATAATAATACAAAGGTGAGACAAAAAAACTGACATGATATATACAGTAAATATGCTCCCAAAAAGAAGTAAAAAATTATAAATGGAAAATAATCACAAAAGCTAAGAAGTCTTGCCTAGCATAATTACCAGTGCTATGCTGACTCTTACTATATACTAGGAGTTCCAGGAACAGCCAGCTGGTATCCATTGGAATGCTATTGGATCTATGAGTGCCTTTTTTTACTAGTTAATCATACTGTGTTTTGATCAATCATTCAAAAATGCTTTATATGTAATTAACATTATTGCATGGAAAATACATTTCAAAATTCATTGAATGCTTATCTGATGCCTTTATCATTAGTTACTTACTGTATATGATTGTGTTTGAGTACATCTTTACAC
Organism: Erpetoichthys calabaricus; assembly: GCF_900747795.2. Taxonomy (NCBI): domain Eukaryota; kingdom Metazoa; phylum Chordata; class Cladistia; order Polypteriformes; family Polypteridae; genus Erpetoichthys; species Erpetoichthys calabaricus. The sequence goes on along the minus strand of NC_041397.2, from coordinate 251,343,402 downwards.
AAACTTTTTTTATAATAAGAGAAAAGGTTGAGTGGCTTGCTTAAGATCACACAGTGGATGGTGTAAGGTCCGGTATCTCAGACATATCACTACACTGCCAGCCATGTACTGGATACACAGAGTAGACAGCCAGTCAATTAGACATTATCAGTTTGATTAGTTGTATGGAAAATCATTAAAGAATGCCTGCTATTAATATGTGGAATTGATTAGGTAGCTCCTTGCCCTGTATTTGTACATAAGGCCAATGGGAACTTCAGAGACTGAACAGGTAATAGAAAAGAGCTCCACAGATAAGGCGTCATAAAGATGAATAAGCAGTCTCTTCGGGCCAGAGATGACAGAAGAAGCTTTCAAAATAGAACTTCCTTCATTATTCTAGGCTTCCTACGCCCAATGCAGTGAGCACATTTATCTAACAGATCGGTATATGATTCTGTCACTTTCAGATGCTACACATTGCCATTAAATGGTTTCACAAATGACAGACCTATGTTAGGACACTACATATTTACTTCTTAACTAATACTGGTGTAATTCTCTTCACTAAGCTGGTTCTAAAACTTTGATATTTGGGAAGTATAACTCCTTGGTCAGACCAAAAATGTTAACACCTACTCTTTACTCATCACTGTACATAGAATCAAACACAATAAAATCTACAATATGAAACATTTGCATATGGCTGTTCGACAATAATATTGAGTAATCTTCTTCATGAAGATTTCACAGATGTTGCAAGAGAAATTCAACTCTAAATACTAGCAAGACACACTCACTGTACATTTTAAATAAGAGTAAGGTCCGTTTCAGCACTGACAACATCAGCAATAAATGTTAGGTGTTTCACATTTGTTAGGTTAGAAATCTCTCATAAAGTCCAGTAGGTTGAACTCATAGCACTGAGGCAACAATGAAAAAAGATACAAGAGCCCCTGCATATTTTGATATGACTGAAGAAATACAGGAACAGAAAGAACATTATTATTATAGAGAAATTACTTTTAAAATACAGAAATTGTCTTGATTGTGGTATGATAGCACAACCTCAGAGGATAGAAAGTTCTGTCTGTTCATGCTGTCTGTTATTTGAAAATCCGACAAAACGTGAAGAACTCAAAGTGAAAGACACCTGAGCTGGAAATTGTCAAAAGCCTTCACCCAAAGAATACATGAAAGCCACATTAAACAGTTTGATGTGCCAACGTGTGTGTTTTTTCTTCAAACTTCACTTATTTTTGTGTAACTGGTATGCTTGTTTTTCCCCATGTGCTTCCATATGCCTTCACCTAACCTATATTCTTTACATCTGTCTGACAGGTACTAGGACTAGACTAACTTCTCTCTCTCTCTCTCTCTCATTCTTTCCTAGGGCACGAAGCAGAAGCAGAAGCAGACAATGGCCGACAGTGAAATGAACCACGTCGTCAAAGAACTCCAGACTCTCGACATCCAGATCCGGAAACTCCTGTCCAGATGGAGACACCTGAGGGATCTGAAGGCTTGTCTGCTGAAAAAATCCTCCTAGACATCTGAAATTGTCACAGCAAATCACGGTTCAGTAATATCGACTCCACGCTGTGCCGCTCACTTTTAAGGCCAAGTGAGCTTTACCCTCGCGCCTTGGCCTGTTTCAGCTATGCAGACGGGGGTTAAAGACAAGAACACCTCCATCGGCACAGGCAAGCATCTACACCCAGAACCGGTTCAACCCCCTCTGCGCCCCCAGTTTGCCTTCTACCCCAGGTGATGTATTTGTGATTGGAGATTCAATTGTACGAAACCTAAATATCTCTTGCCCTAATCAGAAAACTTTTGTCTCTTGTTTTCCCGGTGCTTGTGTGCGGAGACGAACGCCAATAGTCTTCGAGAGGCACAAGAACAGGGCAGTGGGATCCATTGTGATACATGCCGAGGTAAACCACGTAAGGCACAGACAGTCAGAGATTCTCAAGGCGGACTTCTCAGCACTTATTAAAGCCACAAAGGAGAGGACCCTGGCTGCAAGAATCTTCATCTCGGGTCCCCTACCTCTCGTTAGAAGATCGAATGAGTATTATAGTTGTCTGCTGGTGTTAAACATCTGGCTTAAAGGCTTCTGTGAAAGTCAAAACATCGGGTTCATAGACAACTGGGACTTCTTCTGGGAGAAGCCGCGTTTCTTCAAGCGGGATGGTCTGCATCCAAATAGATTTGGCACCCGGGTCCTCTCCGAAAACATCGGTAAGGTAATTCGTCTCTCTTAACTGTCTATTTTTACTCCTAACTTTCCATAATGCTTTGCTAGGATGTGATAATTCGATAACAAAATCTTCCTCCAAAGTGTACTGCATTATTACTGTAATAACTAACCTCAATGCATGTAAAAAAACTAGGTAGTGCGGCATAAATACGAATAACAAATACGAATTACAATTACACCTCTTGATGAACAATATATTAAAACTATAAAAACAGATTATAGATTAAATAAAAAATATGCTCAGAGCAGTGCTATTAAAAATAACTTAATTTCTATCTCAAACACCCATAACGCACATACAATTCAGTTCTGCTCTTCCGAAACATTAAAAATGACTTTATTAAATGTTAGAGCATTAACCAACAAGACGTTTTCCATCAACGATCTTATTAGTGATAGGATGGCTTAGCTCTGATGGTGCGGTTGTTTTAATCGAATCTGCACCTCCGAATTACAGCTTTGCTCATGAGGATCGCCAAGGTAAGAAAGGTGGCGGTTTAGCAAACATTTACTTGAGCAGGTTAAAGTGTAAAGATGTCAGATTTGGCAAATTCAACTCCTTTGCGTATCTTGCCGTTGTTATTCTTGGAGTTTCTCAGTTTCTAGTATTATCCATGTACAGACCTCCTAAATGCAATGCATCTTTCTTTGAGGAATTCTCAGACTTGGTGTCAATTGTAATTACGAACTATGACATGTTCCAAATAGTCTGTGACTTTAACTTTTATATCGATAATCAGTGTGACCCGAAAGTAAAAGAATTCATGAACCTCCAGGACTCTTTTGATTTGAGCCAGCACATTGGTCAGCCTACACACAAAGTAGGTCATATGTTAAACTTAGTAATTACAAAAGGACTAAACGTTGATGTGAAGCAGATCATTGATATTGATCTATCAGACCATTTTCTCTTACTATTTAATATACAAATAATGATAGAAAATATTCAGGAGAAGCATATTGTTAAAAAACGCTTCTTTGATTCATCAGCAGCTTCAAAATTTACAAACATTCTAAACAATCAGTCCATTTGTAGTGCTTACTACAATAGTGAGAATAATGTAAATAGTAAGGTGGAAAATTTTAATACTAAGGTGAGAGCTGCTGCTGACATAGTCACACCTGAAAAGATAGTTGAAAAATCTTCTAGCACTGTTACACCATGGAAGACCCAAAGAGTGTCTGATTTAAAGAGAACATGCGGAGAGCTGAGCATAAATGGAGAAAAACTAAACTGATTATCCACTATGAGATATTGAAGGTTGAAATAATAGAATACAACAACATAGTCCGTCTTGAGAGGCGGTGTTATTTCTCTAGAATTATAAATAACAATGCTAGTAATCCCAGAGTCTTATTCTCTATGATTGATCGTCTGCTAAATCCAGGTCACTCAATGGAATGCCTCCAAAATACTTCCAGTGAAACTTGTGAGGCTTTTGCTGTATTTTTTAATCAAAAAATAAGAGATATTAAAAATAATATAGTACCAAATAATATAGTACATCTCCCCAGTACTGATTCTCTTAAACCACAGTACTCCATTATAAACAAATTAAATTCTTTCACTAGGATAGATTTACTTGATTTTTATAAAATAATTTCTCAAGTGAGACCCTCCACCTGTGTCCTTGACCCAATATCAACACAATTTTTTCAAAGAAGTATCAGACATTCTAATTGATAGTATTCTTAACATAGTAAACTTGTCATTAGATACAGGGGTCTTCCTAGACTGTCTTAAGACTGCTGTAGTTAAACCCCTGCTGAAGAAAAATAATCTTGACTCCTTTGCTTTTGAAAATTTTAGACCTATTTCTAACCTGCCTTTCTTAAGTAAAATTCTACAGAAGGCAGTAATTATGCATCTTAATGATCACCTGATTAAACATGCTATTCTTGATAAGTTTCAGTCAGGTTTCAGAACAAATCACAGTACAGAAAATGCACTTGTTAAAGTAGTAAATGACTTGCGGGTAAATGCAGACAGAGGCCGTTTATCTGTTCTCATCCTCTTAGATCTGAGTGTCGCATTTGACGCCATTGATCACAATATTCTTAGAAATCGCCTTAGTCAATGGGTGGGCCTCTCTGGCAGTGTCATAAATTGGTTTGAATCCTACCCGGCAGGTAGAAAATTCTTTGTTACTTGTGGTAATTATACTTCAAAGCCACATGATATTGTATGTGGTGTTCCACATGGCTCTATCCTGGGTCCACTGCTCTTTTCGATTTACATGCTTCCGTTAGGTCAGATTATCTCGGGGCATAATGTGAGCTACCAAAGCTATGCCGATGACACACAGCTGTATTTATCAATAGCGCCTGATGACCCCGACTCTCTTGATTCACTGACACAATGTCTCACTTGTTTTTCTGAATGGATGAGTAGTAATTTTCTCAAAATAAATAAGGAGAAAACATAAATTTTAATGATTGGCAATAATGGATATAATGAGGTTATTAGAAATAAACTTGATGCATTAGGATTAAAAGTCAAGACGGAGGTAAAGAATTTAGGGGTAACTATTGATTCTGACCTGAATTTTAAATCACATATTAATCAGATTACTAGGACAGCATTTTTTCACTTAAGAAATATAGCAAAAGTTAGACCTCTTATAACATTGCAAGATGCTGAAAAATTAGTTCACGCTTTTGTTTTCAGTCGGCTAGATTATTGTAACGCACTCTTCTCAGGACTACTTAAAAAAGACATCAATCGATGTCACTACATTGGTTACCTGTGTCATTCAGAATTGACATTAAAATACTGCTTATGGTTTACAAAGCGTTAAATAATCTCGCTCCATCTTATATTTCAGAATGTCTTACACCTTACACTCCAAATCATAACCTTAGATCTTCAAATGTCGTCTACTTAGAATTCCAAGAGCTAAACTTAAAAGAAGTGGTGAGACGGCCTTCTGCTGTTATGCACCTAAAATCTGGAATAGCTTACCAATAGGAATTCGTCAGGCTAATACAGTGAAGCACTTTAAAACACTGCTGAAAACCCATTACTTTAACATGGCTTTCTCATAGATTCATCTTAGTTAAATCCTGATGCTCTGTATATTCAATTAATTATCATTATTATTCATGGTGGCTCCAAAATCCGTACTAACCCCTACTTTCTCTTTTGTTCTTTTTCCGGTTTTCTGTGGTGGCGACCTGCGCCACCACCACCTAATCAACGCACCGTGATGTCCTTACATTAATGGATTAAAGGCCAGAAGTCCATATGATCATCATCAAATTCTTCCATGAGCACCCTGAATACAATGAGGACTGATTGAGGTCATTTACGTTAGGTAGAATGCCTAGAGGGGGCCAGGCAGTCTTGTGGCCTGGAACCCCTGCAGATTTCATTTTTTTTCTCTAGCCGTCTGGAGTTTTCTTTGTTTTTTCTGTCTTAACCTGGCCATCTCACCTTACTTTTATTCTATGTTAATTAGTGTTCCCTAATTTTAATTATTTTGTCTTTTTTCTCTTTCTTCATCATGAAAAGCACTTTGAGCTACATTGTTTGTATGAAAATGTTCTATATAAATACATGTTGTAGTTGTTGCTTGTAATATGTCATTAGTTCATCTATCTATCTTTGACACACAGCTTTTAATTTGACAATTTAGCCCCTCAAAAGGTGCAAACAAGTTATGGACTACTAATGTCATCTCTCTATCATGATTGTTACTTTCTACACAACTATAGGACTGTTTCCTATGACGGACATTGAATCTGCTGCCAGAGCCAATTTAGACACCAGAAATTACAGGAATCAGGAGTCATCCAATTGGTAAGATACCTGTCAACTGCAGGGCAAACCTCCCAGTTTGGAGTCTTCAATCCACTCAGGGGCATGTCTGAAACTGTGGAACTGAAACTCATATAAGGACAGGGAAAATAGGAAAAGTAGAAACTGTGACAGAAAAGCACATGAACATTAGTACAGAGTAAGCAAAAATGTCATCATCATTTGAAATAGTCAAAAAAACTCTTCCACAAAAAAAATGAAAGCTTAGTGAAGCATGGTGTGCCAAATTATGTGGCTTTTCTTGATCATAACAAGAAAATAAGTTAAGTGGAAAATAAACATACAAATGAACAGTCTTTCCGGTCCTACCTAAACAGCTATTAAAGCCTGCCTAGGTTTTGAGGGGGCTTGTCCACTTGCCCATCACAGTATTATCCCTAGACTTTCCCCTTCTTACCACCTGTCTCTCTCTTTCTCTCACTGTCTCTCTTTTTCTTCCGCTGCTAGCGTCTCTTCTTCCCACCAGTTGACTGTTGGCCCCTCTCTTTTTCAGACTCTATACTCCATGAACCCCTTGGCATAAGGTAGTTTAAATCTCATTGCTGGGTCAATTTAAGCAGACCCCTAAAATCACTGTAAGTGTAAGGGAATGGCTCTACATTTGCTCTAGACAATAAATCCAACTAGCAGCCCTTTGTATCTCCTACCTCTGAACCTTCTGTTGCCCTTAATTTTTGGGGTCTCCAAGATAGCTCTGCTAGCACAACAGCATTGTCCAACATGTTCCCTTCTGGGCACTGTGGTGGCCTGGAGGTGTTACTACCTCTGTCATGTCCTGACCAATGAGGTATGTCTACCCTTTCATTGGTAACTGCCCTCTATTGTCTTTGGTAAGCACGAAATGCTTCCATCTCTCTCTCCTACTTATGCCGATATCCATGTCTTTTGCCCTTGAAATGGCATGCAGCACAAATGAAAGCCATTCCACCTCCCAACAGCCTCTATGCTTCCACACTGTAATGTATAGAATATCGCCTGTTGCCAGTGTGGCTTTCTCTTAGGACAGACATGGTTTCCGTGGCATAAGCCATGACCTGTGTCATCCTGGTTGTGTCTGCCTGTTGGCCTCTTGTCAGCAAAGTAGGTGACAATACTACAGTTAGTAATACTATTTTTTACATTTTGCCTATACATGTTTTCATATACTGTCTTGTGCTGGGAGTTGGATAATTATACAGAATAATAACTTTGTTTACTTGGGATAATAAGAATGAATTACTGAAAATATTTTAGAACTCAAGAAAATTTGAGGAATGTTTACTATTAGCAAAGAAACCTTTATATTCCAGCAACTCATACCACAAAAGGCAGATATATTAAATTCCTTCTAACTACTTAAGTTTCAAATCATAACTATGGAGGTGTTACCCATTAAATAACATTTATTTTTACTGCTCTGAATGGAAAAAAAAACATCAGAATATTAGAAATATTTTATATTTAGTAGGAGCATCTTTACTATGTGCTATTCTTTTGGCCTTTGATGATGTCTTATATTAAGATGTAATCTTACTGAATATTCCAACCCCCCCAACAAAACCCCCCAAACCCCCACCCACCCCCCAACCCCGAACCACCCGTTTCTCTTGAAAGATTACACTTTGGCATTTAGTGGTTGGCTCCAAAAACAGAAAACACTGTTTCCTAATTATTTCTGTCTGAGATGACAGCATATTGGCTTTCTGAGATTCTCATCTGTGGTTTATACACATCTTTATTTGTCTTGTTAAATGAATGAAGGAGTTGGTCATAAAGTAAAAGCAGAAATAAAACAGCTTGAAGGCTAAGTTTCCTATTTCTTTAGTGAATAATGCTTTCAGTGTATTAAGTGAACACGGTGAGCTCCATTCTCTTCTTTTCACTAAGGAAAGTGGAGGAACGTGTATTAAGTCTACACATTAGGTGAAAACAGTAAAAAAAATATGGCAAGTGAATTCATTCTCAACTCATTTGAGAAACACAATCCCAATATCTGACCAAATACTGGAAGAGCAGGCGTGTTTTTGCCCTCAGAATGAGGGATCCCTTTAATGGCAGGCAGTCCCTTTTGCAAGGCTGGTGCAGCATTCTTGACTTCAGGTGATTCTTACTCTTATCTACTGGATAGAAGCATTAATAAGGGAGTGAAACCGCATGATGCTCATGTCTTGTCTGTGAGTCTCTATCATATTTATTTCATTTATTGCTTCTAAAAATGTTTACCATAACAAAATAAACCAGATTATAATGCATTATAGGACTACAAAATATATAACATCAGGGTTGTCACAGGGCACAAGTCAATTGCCAGCCCCACTCACTCACACATTCACACTCACCAAAGGGCCAATTTGGAACTGCCAGTTATTCTGTGGGTGTAGTAATAGGCTTGAAGTGTGCCACTGTGATCTGTGAAGTTTATTTCAAACCCATTATTTTACAGCATAAACCACGCAAATAAGCTGATATATAAAATCTGACAGAAACATGGACATGAACAGTAGGAAGACAACACAGGCAGGCTAGTTGCCTGTGTTGAAATATGTTGCTGTAGCTGGTCATAATAGCCCCTGTCTGCTATTTAAAGTTCGGCGTGTGAACAATCCCAGGGAGGGTTATTTTCAGGCAGGGATTTTGGCTGATTAAAGCAGGCCTGACTCCTTATGTTCAAGCATGGGCCATAAAAGATTAGAGCAGATGCACCATGTGCTAGCTGGATCTCAGAAAACAGAGTCCATACATAACATAACCATACCTGGCAAGTGTCCTGAAAAAGGCTCAATAAATATGGAAATATGCAAGTATTTCTAATGGCAAGGATCCATCAAGAAGGTAGAAGCTGTCCAAAGGCTGCCGTCACCCTCCTGGATTGGCTACGTATAGTTGTCAGCATTCCCTACTGAAGAACTGGATGACGACTGTACGTTCCATTGGCTTCTCTCTGGCCTGGATATGTATGTATAAATGATTATGCTACATTGTAATTTGGGAGTGGAAGCTACATTTAAAGCAAGTTAACTATATACCGTATATCTCTTTTTGTACCATAATTCTCTTGTCTGATTATATCTGCCAAAGGGATGCATATAAGGCCCGAGTCTGCTCTTCATCAATGAAGAACATGATCCCAGGGAGCAAGCGCCCCCTGCTGGAGACAGTGGGATGTGAGAGGGAAACCCGCAGTACCAATTGGAAGACCCACATAGAGAAAAGTACAGCTTGCAAAATCCACAGACAAATAAGACAAAAATAGAACAAGATTTACTTGTATTGCTAAGAGAAATAATAATAATAAGAATAAATGTTAAAAGAACATCCATGATATGCAAAATGATATACAGTACATACATATACATAATGAGGTCAAAGAAAACCAGCACTTATCTCAGTTGCGTTGGGCACATGGCAGATGCCAGCTCTGGTTGTGGACTCACACCCGTGTTCACTCATGCAGGCTAATTTCCATTCACTAATTAACCTTACATGTTAATTTTTAGGATGTAAGAGAAAACTGGACTACATAGATAAAACCTGCACAGGTATGCAAACAGCATGCTTTGCGTGAAAACTGAATTAAAACATCTGAATCAAAGATTAGAAAAAAATCAGTAATCTAACATATAAAGATATAGAGTGTTTGTCTATTTTAAAATCGGCACTGTTGAAACTGTCTCTGGCAAATTTTTTACACATTCTCCATTTTTACAGAAAAAGACCATAGGATATGTTACGTTACAAAATTTAGCTGGTGCCTTCAACCCAGGCAGTGCCAGGTACTCCTGTTTTGTTTTGTTTTGTCCAGTATGCAAATCCACACCATTGGACCTGTCTATGGCAAATTTTACACAGATCCCCCATTTTTAGAGAGGAAGATCATAGACTACTCAAAATGTAGTTTTGTTGCAAAATTGAATTGGTGCCCCTTCCCGGGTAAGGTACCCCTGTTACTCAAGAATAATCATCAATAATCATGAATAATAATCATGAATAAATGTACAAAATTATGTATTAGTTATCTTAGTCAATTATAGCAATATTAAATATTTTAACATAGTAAAAACTTCCATACTTTCATTAAAACTGTTAAGCTCAGAGTTGTACTGGCCGGTGCCTATCCTGACAGCATCAGACACAATGCAGGAACCAACCACAGGCAAGACACCAGTCTACCAAAAGACACACACACATCCACACACACACACACACACACATTCCCTCACAATGTGCCAGTTTGGAGTCACTGTTACACAGTGGATTCCAAAAGTATTCAGATCCATTCATTTTCATATTTGGTAGCATTGTGTAAAAACCATTTAAATGTATTTTTCCCCACAACACTCAAACAACACTCAAAACCCCAGAATGACAAAGTGAAAACAAAATGTAACAAATTTTGGCAAATTTATTGCAAATAAAAAACTGAACTATCATATTTACACAAATATTCAGGCCTATGCTGTGACACTTGAAATTTGGCTGAGGTGGGTCCCATTCTATTGTTCAGCATTGAGATGTTTCTACACCTTGTTTGGAATCTACTTGTGCTCAACTCAGCTAATTGCACACATAATTAGTAACAGCACACATCTGTCTATGGAAGGTCCCACAGCTTAAAATTTGTACTAGAACAAAAAACAAGCCAGAAGGTCAAACTGCAGGGCCTAGAGATAGGATTATGTTGAGGCACAGATCTGGGAAAGTCTACAAAAAATTCTGCAGCATTAAAGGTTTCCAAGAGCATAATTGCCTTCATAATTCTATAATGGAAGAAAATTAGAATAAAGTAGGCCTGGCCAACCAGCCAAACTGAGCAATCATGGGAGATGGGCCTTAGTAAGACAGGTGAATCAAGCACCACAGAATTTGTGTGGAGATGGGAAAAACTTGCAAAAGGACAACCATCATTGAAGAACTCCACTGATCTGGGCTTTATGACAGAATGGCCTGATAGAAGCCTGTCTTCAGTAAAAGACTCATGGAAGCCCACTTGGAGTTTGCAAAAATGCACCTTTTAAAACTCAAACTGGGAGAAATTCTAATTCTCTCCAGATTGGGGAGCCTTTCTGGTCTGATTAAACACAGATTAGTGTAATGTCTGGAGGAAACCAGGTGCTTTTCTTCACCTGTACAATACAATTCCAATAGTGAATCTTGCAGGTGGAGTAGGGACTGGAAGGCTATACAGAGTTTATGGAAAGCTGAATGAGATATCCTTAATAAAAAACTGCTGTGGAGCACTTTGGACCCTCTGACTGTGCTGAAGGTTTAATTTCCTACAGGACAATGACCCTAAGCATAAAGCAAAGACAACATAGGCTTGGCTTAAAGACAACTCTGGGAATGTCCCTGTGTGGTCCTGCCAGAGCACAGACTTGAACTCAATAGAACATCTCTGGAGAGACCCAAAAATCACTGTTCACTGATGGTCTCCATCCAACCTGACAGAGCTTTAGTGGATCTTTAGAGAAGAATGTCAGAAAATGCTAAGGAGTGCAAAGTTTGTCATGTTCTACCCAAGAACACTCTAGGCTGAAGGGGCTTCAAATAAATACTGAATAAAGGGTCTGAATGCTTGTGTCAATAAGATATTTCATTTATTTTATTTTTAATAAACTTAGAAAATCTCTAAAATCAAGTTTTTTTGTTTTGTTATTCTGATGTATTGAGTGTTGGATGATGTGGAGAAAACATGAATTTATATAATTTAAGCAAAGGTCTGCAACGTAGCAAAATGTGAAAAAATTAACGGTTTAAATACTTTCTGAGTCCATTGAAGCTATCTTTGGAATGTGGAAAGAAAACCAGAGTAGGCTATCCGAGCAAGCATTTCAAAGCAAGACCTACATGGCAGCAAAGTTAACCACTGAAACACTGTGCAGTCATCTCTGAACTAAAGGCTTAATCGTGATTTTACTTTAATTAAGCAAGGCATACGATATGGTTTCATATGACCATAAATATCAGCACATTGACGCTTCTTGAGAGAATCATCACTGCTGCTTGATGTGACCCAGATGCTCATGGTAACTTCATGAGGGCATCACTACTTCATCTTACAACGTGGGAAGTGAGGTGCCAGTGAAGGTCCATGATACACGTGATCAATTATGACTATATTCCCAGCTTTTTGTAGAAGCTTTTCTGAATTGCCCCCTCTCCCATCAGGTGTAGAAAATAACATGGTTAATCAGAAACTATGAATTAATGTAAAATATAACATACTACAGAAATAAAGTTAGCAAGCTTAAATGACTAAAAATACTGTATATTTTACAGCAAGACTGACTAAAATGTGACCCATGCTGCAAAATTGGCCTTCTCTGTGCTTTCTTTTGGCCTGAAGTTCCTTGTATTTCTTAATGTGAGGAGTGTAATCCTTTTCCTTTGCAATACACTTAAAGTCAACCAGGGGTTGATATTTATGATATGCTTCTTCAAATATTCGTAAAAAAGTTCGCCTAACACATCATAAATTTAAAAACTGAAGCAGGATACATTACACATATGAATCATTAAAAACAGCATTACCACAGTTCCCCTCCTCACTTCCTGTCTAGTCTTGTCCCATTATTGTATGCATAAGAATCCTGTTACATGGATTAAAAGCTAAGATAAGAACCCAACAAGTAGGGAAATGTGTGGGATTGATTTTATTCTTAAAACAATTTTTTTGTTTCAATTCTTACAGTATGTTGGAACTGAAGATTGGCAATTTATCTAACAATCACAAAAAATGAATAATGAATTTTACAATTTTTACTCTAATTTATTTTGCAAACCCTTAAATCCTGCCCCATGGTCTTATAGATGATTTTCTATTAGGGTTAAACATCTTTCAAAATTGTCTGAGGAAGAGATTTCTCAACTGGATCCCCTTTTAATAATGTCTGAACTAAATTAATCTTTAGAGAATTCAAACTCTGGAAAATCACTGAGAATGGATGGCCTTCCTTAAGAATATTATTATGTATTCTGGATCTGCTACACCTGCTTTTAATACAAATGATTGTGTCTTCTTTCTCTAGATTTTATTTAAACCCCAATATAAATATGGCAGTTATCTTTCTTTTACTGAAACAGGTTAAAGATCTCTTGGCATGTTCAAGTTACAAAACAATAGCAATGACAGACACAAATGCCAAACTGCTTAAGAAAATACTTTCTCATAGATTGCACAGTTTCACTGCTACAAGTTTTTTAAAAAGGACATTATAAATCCAGTTTTATTAAATCTTGTTAGGCTTTAAGATAATGTCCATCACTTTCTCCATATCTCTGTATCACTGATGTTGCCTTATCCTTCTGCACAGTTTATGCTCCCTTATCTATAGCTGATAAAATTTTACTTCCTTTCAAAAGTACTTGATCATATGGGATTTATTAATATTGACCAACTCTAAAACTTTGTGTTTTGAATCTGGGTCTTTTATCTCTTTTGAATAGTTAGATTTGTTTTTTTTGGCGGTCTATTATTTTTAACATTATTCTGGTGATGCCATTTTGTTTTTTGCCTTTGTTATGGTTGCTTCCATTTTGTGACAAGCCTTCAGGCTGTGGCCAAGCTGTTTAACGTTGCTAAACTGGTTGTCAGTCATATGACTAGAAAGTCACGCGTCAGATTATGTCATTGCTCTCCATATGTATATAAGATGGCTTCTGAATTTCAAAACTTTGGATATCTCCCAAGCAACAACCTAGTAGACGTCAAACTGTGATTTCAGTTAGTGATTGCTTCTTGTTAGTTATGGGTTCTGACTCCAGAGTTTTTTTTTTTTTTACTACTAATGTTTCTATTCTGCTTTTGTTTTGGTGGGCTAGTTAGTTTACCCTTTTGTATTTCTAACTTAGCCTGACTTTTGACTATGATTTTGTATGCTCCTTTGAATTCTACTACTCTCTCAATCCTTTTTTTTTTCAAGAGCACTCACTTTTGATTTCATAGTAAACATCACAATTTTCATGATCTCCAAATTCATCCAAGTTTATTTTTTTTTTAAATTCAAATCTGCTTGTAAAATTAACTAAAACAAATGTGCCCTTCTCCCTATAACTTAAAAATATCAATCAATATAATTTCTTCTCATCATTCCTGTTTCCTAAGCAATTTAAATACCAGGCAGTTGAAATGTGCTCATAACGAAAGTCAGTAGCTAACGTAAATTGCCATGAGCACCTTCAGTGAAGCATAGAGAGCTCTCCTCTCATGGCCATGTTTGGCTGTCTTTACAGTTTTACAATTGTCAAAATAAATATTGTCCCTCCATTTTATCATTGCAATGGCTCCCCTTTTTCCCTCCCTATCATTGGTCTTATGTGAAATTTCTAATTTGTAAATTAATTTTGTGCGTAGCTCAAAGTTAAAATATACTGTTATTACTTGAGCAAGAGACAAAGATGGTGTTTTTCTTATTGACCTAACACTATAATGTTGGGCAGTCATGATTCACTCCGCCTGCTATGATTTTTACGTGGTTTGATTATTTAATAAGGGTTTCCCACATTTTGGCATTTTTGATTTGTTTTGATGCAATAATATTTAGATATTTTAATGACATTTGTGAGGCCATTTTCTATGTTTGTTTACTTCCAGATGTCACCACCATTTTGTGTATTTTCTTAGGTGTTGTGACTCATTAACATGACAATAATGTGAAGTTAAAGTTATGTGGTCACCAGGCCCATCATGGCATGACATTGTCATTGTGCGTTGTAAGAAAGGCGCTATATTGTGCCTGACCCGGCACAGATTTGACATGGGAGGCACGTATAAAATAAAAAGACTTTTATTTTTCTTCAGCTGGAGGGCGCGTCTTCCCTGTAATCCCTCCAGCCAAAACACAGTCCCAAGCACTGAAACTACACACAAAAGCACTTTTCTCTTCCACCACCACTCCTCCACAAGCTTAGTCCTCCTCCTCCCGACTCTGGCCGCCGAGTGGTAGTCGCTGGCTCCCTTTTATTGGGTACCCGGAAGTGCTCCAGGTGGTTGATTGGCAACATCCGGCTGCACTTCCGGGTAAAGCGAAACCAGTGCCCAAAAGGGGCCAGCCGCTCCTGTTGCAGCACCCCCTAGCGGCCCCTGCGGAACCCCACAGAGGTGCACAGAACTCCAAACCCCATGAAGCCCTGGGGGAGTCCGAGGCACCGCTGCAACCCAGGGAAGCTGCCATCTAGCGTCCAGGGGGAGATACTGGGCTTCCCATCCTTGTCCCCCTAGCAGATGTGTTGAAGGGGCATCCCAGCCAGGCATGGGCCCCGGCCATCCGTCACAGTGTCTATATACTACAGAAGGACACATCAGATGGTGTCCAAGTCTGTTGCCTATACCCTGTGAATCTTTCAAATGCACAAACTCCTAGTTTGCAATTGTTTCTTTTTGCAGAGATTTCTAGTTTCCTTTTAGGCTCAGACTCTTTGGATGGCTCAGATGTTTTGGATCCTTTGACTCAGTCATGGTCTTAGATTTTGATCTTCTTGTCTTCCTCATAATTTAAACTCTGCCCACTTTGTTCTTTTGCAGTACACCGACAGAAGCTGGGTTGGCCCTTCAAAGTCCCCTACCTGGCCTCCCCTTGAGAGGACCATAACTGTTCCCAATGTATGAGCAAAAAATACCCTTTACTAACCTCAGAATTAAGTCAGCCAAATGCTTCCTGGGCTCAATTCCATCATATGCAATTCACATAAAAGGGAAATAGATGGGACTATTCAATCAAACCTGTTTTTTTTATTACTCCCCCTTTAAATATCAGTGGACACCCATGTTCTTTCCTTTCTTATTCTCTGCAGAATATCAGAGCATTAGATGACATTTTTGAGCTGAGAAGTAGGCTGTTTTGTGATCTTTGTGAAGATTACTCTGCTCCTACCTCATCTTTCTTTGTTATTTATAATGTTCATCTGTTCTAAAGTATCATGGCTTCGCTGTTCAGTCCTCAGTGTATGTCCAACTCCTTGCTTCTCTCCTTTCTTGCTCCCTCTTCTAAACTGTTTTCTGTTATGTACTCTTTATCAAGTAAATCATTTTCTTATCCCCTTTATCTCCTTAGAATCCACAGTTATCATCACTCCTCTAAATTCATTTTTTTTGAAAGTCAAGTAAAATGACACCTTTTATTGGCTAACTTAAAAGATTACAATATACAAGCTTTTGAGGCAACTTAGGCCCCTTCTTCAGGCAAGTTGTAATACAGAGACTGGAGTTCCCTGTGTTTACTGTATATACACATGGACAAATAACCATCCATCCTTCCATCCATCCATCCTCTTCTGCTTATCTGGGGTCGGGTCGCGGGGGCAGCAGCTTGAGCAGAGATGCCCAGACTTCCCTCTCCCCGGCCACTTCTTCTAGCTCTTCCGGGAGAATCCCGAGGTGTTCCCAGGCCAGCCGAGAGACATAGTCCCTCCAGCGTGTCCTGGGTCTTCCCCGAAGCCTCCTCCCGGTTGGACGTGCCCGGAACACTTCACCAGGGAGGCGTCCAGGAGGCATCCTGATCAGATGCCCGAGCGACCTCATCTGACTCCTCTCGATGCGGAGGAGCAGCGGCTCTACTCTGAGCCCCTCCCGGATGACTGAGCTTCTCACCCTATCTTTAAGGGAGAGCCCAGACACCCTGCGGAGAAAACTCATTTCAGCCGCTTGTATTCGCGATCTCGTTCTTTCGGTCACTACCCATAGCTCATGACCATAGGTGAGGGTAGGAACATAGATGGACTGGTAAATTGAGAGCTTTGCCTTACGGCTCAACTCCTTTTTCACCACGACAGACCGATGCAGAGCCCGCATCACTGCGGACGCCGCACCGATCCGCCTGTCGATCTCACGCTCCATTCTTCCCTCACTCGTGAACAAGACCCCGAGATACTTGAACTCCTCCACTTGAGGCAGGATCTTGCTCCCAACCCTGAGAGGGCACTCGACCCTTTTCCGGCTGAGGACCATAGTCTTGGATTTGGAGGTGCTGATTCCCATCTCAGCCGCTTCACACTCAGCTGCGAACCGATCCAGAGAGAGCTGAAGATCACGGCCTGATGAAGCAAACAGGACAACATCATCTGCAAAAAGCAGTGACCCAATCCTGAGTCCACCAAGCCGGACCCCCTCAACACCCTGGCTGCGCCTAGAAATTCTGTCCATTAAAGTTATGAACAGAATCGGTGACAAAGGGCAGCCCTGGAGGAGTCCAACTCTCACTGGAAACAGGTATCGACTTACTGCCGGCAATGCAGGGGGAGCCCACCTCTGAGTCTCCAGGCTCTGCTTCCTCATTGAAAGGCATGTTAGTGGGATTGAGCAGGTCTTCGAAGTACTCCCCCCACCGACCCACAACGTCCCGAGTCGAGGTCAGCAGCGCACCATCCCCACCATACCCAGTGTTGACACTGCACTGCTTCCCCCTCCTGAGACGCCATATGGTGGACCAGAATCTCCTCGAAGCCGTCCGAAAGTCGTTCTCCATGGCCTCCCCAAACTCCTCCCATGCCCGAGTTTTTGCCTCAGCAACCACCGAAGCCACATTCCGCTTGGCCTGCCGGTACCTATCAGCTGCCTCCAGAGTCCCACAGGACAAAAGGGTCCTGTAGGACTCCTTCTTCAGCTTGACGGCATCCCTCACCGCCAGTGTCCACCAACAGGTTCGGGGATTGCCGCCACTATAGGCACCGACTACCTTACGGCCACAGCTCCGGTCAGCCGCCTCAACAATAGAGGCACGGAACATGGCCCATTCAGACACAGTGTCCCCCACCTCCCTCGGGACATGGTCGAAGTTCTGCCGGAGGTGGGAGTTGAAGCTACTTCTGACAGGGGGTTCTGCCAGACGTTCCCAGCAGACCCTCACAACACGTTTGGGCCTACCAGGCCTGATCGGCATCCTTCCCCACCATCGGAGCCAACTCACCACCAGGTGGTGATCAGTTGATAGCTCTGCCCCTCTCTTCACCCGAGTGTCCAAGACATGTGGCCGCAAGTCCGACGACACAACCACAAAGTCGATCATCGAACTGAGGCCTAGGGTGTCCTGGTGCCAAGTGCACATATGAACACCCCTATGCTTGAACATGGTGTTTGTTATGGACAATCCATGACGAGCACAGAAGTCCAATAACAAAACACCACTCGGGTTCAGATCGGGGGGGGCCATTCCTCCCAGTCACGCCCTTCCAGGTCTCACTGTCATTGCCCACGTGAGCATTGAAGTCTCCCAGCAGTACGAGGGAGTCCCCAGAAGGTATGCCCTCCAGCACCCCTTCCAGGGACTCCAAAAAGGGTGGGTACTCCGAACTGCTGTTCGGTGCATACGCACAAACAACAGTTAGGACCCGTCCCCCCACCCGAAGGCGGAGGGAGGCTACCTTCTCGTCCACTGGTGTAAACCCCAATGTACAGGCTCCAAGTCAGGGGGCAATAAGTATGCCCAAACCCGCTCGGTGCCTCTCACCGGGGGCAACTCCAGAGTGGTAGAGAGTCCAGCCTCTCTCAAGGAGATTGGTTCCAGAGTCCAAGCTGTGCGTCGAGGTGAGCCCGACTATATCTAGCTGGAACCTCTCAACCTCGCGCACTAGCTCAGGCTCCTTCCCCTTCAGAGAGGTGACATTCCACGTCCCAAGAGCCAGCTTCTGTAGCCGAGGATCGGACTGCCAAGGTCCCCACCTTCGGCCACCACCCAACTCACATTGCACCCGACCTCCTTGGCCCCTCCCATAGGTGGTGAGCCCATGGGAAGGGGACAGACAAATAACAACACTGGACTTAAATGTTAAAAATGAATACACATTTTTCAGCATTTCATCATTGTTTAGCATTGGCTGAAGTTCTTTTATAATTTTTTGAAGTGCTTCACGATGTGGGTTATAGGTGACAACAAAGGAAATGTGGTTCTTGTGGTCTTTGTTTTTATATTCCAGAAGGTTGTCTCTGGGTATAGCAGTAGCTCTTCTTATTTGAGTGTCTGTTGTTTTAGGGGTAAAACCTTGTCTGATGAAATCTTGTCTAAGCTCCTGCAATTGTTTATCCTGGTCTGTTGGGTCTGAGCAAATACGGATGTATCGTATTTCTTGGCTTAAAATAATGGAGTGCCTTATATGCTTGGGGTGGAAGCTGTCACTTCTCAGGTAGGTCCGTCTGTCTGTCAGTTTGTGAAAAACAGAAGTTACAAGAGTGGTATCTTTCAGTTGAATGGTAGTGTCAAGGAAGCTGACTTCTGTTTTTGAGTAATTCAGCTTCAGCTTTATATTGGGGTGGACAGAATAATATTCATTATGAAAATGGAGGAGGTCCTTCTCACTGGCAGGAGATACAACATTGGTTTTAAGATGCACGTTGACATAAAATCTTCCTCCAATTTTGCCATAAATAGGTTTGCATAATGACCCATTGCAATTCCCAATTTGTTTTTTTGAAAACATTACAAATGTCCTACTCACCAATTAATTTCAATTCCAATTGGTTTTTTTTTATGTTATATCTATCTCCTCCCAGACAATATGCCATGGGGAGATTGCTCCTAATTCCTACAATTACTCATGATCCTCTAAGAAACATGGAACTTTCTTACAAATGTATTTGGTCCTGTCTTTCTGTCTTATTTCAGTACCCTTCAACAAAACAGTGAAAATATTGCCTTCGGTTTGTTTTCCACTTGCTCGGTTATGCCCTCTTGAGAAGACCTTGGGCAGCAAATCAACCAACAACACATGTCTATTTAAAAATGGGCTTTCTCAAGCTGAAAGCAGATACTTATCTCCTGTTTTTTTTCAGCAAGCATTCCTGAATTTAGCAGAACATACCAGAGAATGTTTTCTTTATTTAGTGAAATCATGAGAGGACGTGGTTGGCTTGTTTACGTGTAATTCATATTAGATAAATATTGTATGTTTTGAATAATGAGTCTCCTAGTGAATTAGGCTTAGTGTTTGGGGGAAACCATCCAGAACTGTGGTTCTTCTTTGGTATATGGCTTGTGTGATATATGGTCTGGTTTTCACTGAAAATAAAAACAGTATCATAAAGGAAACCAAACATTTAAGATTGATTTAATACATGACCAAGTAAAAAATCTTGAATAGAAAAGCAAGTTTCTCAGACATTCAAACCTTTGTTATGTCATATAGCACCATTTAAAGTGAGCTTTGTCTGAACATTAGTAAATGAGTAGAAAAATTAGTCTACTTTATTATACGAAACAGTATAAAGACATGACAAGAAAACATCAGGGCAAATACACAATAGGATTAAATGTCAAAGAAACAAATTTCAGAGCACAATAAATGGATGTCACAGCCAGATTTTGGTTTGTAGGAAATCTTAAATGTCAAAGGTTTGAATAATCATTAGCGGCACATAGAAATACTGTATCTATTTGTGGGTGATTTATTGGTTTTATCTTCTTTGTATGAAAGAGCTACAGGAAGCAAGGGATTCAGCATTAGGAGTGAGGCTAGAACCCATCATGAATGCAATGCCTTTACACCCCTAAATACAGTTTACAATAATAAAAAAATGTTTGCTTTTGAGATATAGGAGAAAATACTGAATTCAATTCAATCAAGTTATTTACAATATAAAACACAAAAGATGTTCATCCCAAGTCAGTATTTAGTTGATGTGCAGCCATGACAGTCTTGAGTCTGTGCATTGGTCTCTATCAGTGTTCTGGACACTGCAAAATGTGCCCATCCTTATCTGCAAAACTGATCAAGCTCTTTCAGGTTGTATGGGGATCATGAATGAACAGACTTTTTTTCAAGTGCAGACAAACATCAAGTGATGTTTATTGACTTGAATATTTGGGCCTGGGTTTTTCATTCATTTTTTCACATAGTTGCTTGGCACGTGCGTTTGTCTTTTATGGGTACTGTATAACGTGAATTGATAAAATGTACTGATGGATGGATATCCCCTGTCAAATTCAAACCTTTGCATACCAGGTGCTTCTTTTTGGCATAGAGCTGAGCAGGACTGATTTTTCAACACTTCTACTCAATCCTGTACAGAACCAACCTCACCCATCCTGCAGGCTAAGATTAAGATCATGTTGTAGACCTGCTCTAAAATTAATTTAAAAAGTAAATCACATTCTTATCTATAGCAGAATATATGTCAATGATGAATACTACAAAACAACCTTCCTTTGTCATGTGAGGAAACTCTTTCACTGTCACACTGATACTTGAACATTATGAAGACTTTCTGGAATGGCAGATTCCTGGATGAGGTCCCTAAAGAAACTTTGTTATTTTGACTCAGATATTAAACACGGTCTAATCTTCAGCAACAAATGTTTTTTGAGTTCCTGTACAATATAGTATTATGGGAGCCATTTCTGTGTACTTTTTTAATTAAAGCAATTCCTCTGGCAAAACTGAAATCTTTATGCACAACAGATTGTTTTGAATTTTTTTTCCATGATTTATCTGACAGCATACCAGTAATAGAAATGGGGTCAAAGAGTGTTTCTCTTGCAACAAACAGCAATACCAAAAGGATCACAGCTGATTTATTTTAACGCAACACAAATAACACTGAAAATAAAATAAATCAGTTTGGGAATGTGTACCTCAAATACGCAGTGGTCTTTGTGTAATCTTCCAACATTCATAATTTAGAATTGCTTCTCAACATTTTGTTTTTTTTATTTTAATCCTGTTTATTACTATGAAAAGTGCAGCAGCATGTTAATGTTGCTGTGAAAGCATCAATAAAAAATAAAGACTGATTGGTAGTAGCTGTAGTGTATATTTTATAAAATTGGACACCATGAAGATGCAGTGGTTAGTGGCTGCTGATTCACAGAGAGTTACTTTAAATAATTTCAGTGTTAGGCTTCATTAAAAAGTTTAACTCTCAACACAGAAGTCCCACATATGGATGGTGGCACCATTTGTAAGAGGAGCCATTTTTTGTAGGTCTTATCTAGTCTGGGCAGTGACATGATCCTGCTTTCTATGAGAAAAAGAAATTTTGTCAAGTAATTTTCAGGTGTTTTTTGGTCTGTAGCAGGAATCGTTTCCCATGAATTCTGTTATACTTGCTGGTAGTCAGGGCTCCAGCTTTTTAATTCAAGTCGCACTCATTTTTTTTACACTCTGCTAAACTGGAAGTGATGGTGTCATCGGCAGCAAACCAACAGTGAGATCAAATGGACAGCATCATCCAAAGTTCAAAATTACAAAACTTATAATGAAATAAGGGAAGTGATCAATATATTTACCTCTCTATAAAGAAAGCAAAACTAATTTTAAATTGGTATGATATAATATTCAAAGTCCTTGGACAAAATTAAGGACTAAGACTGCACTTAGGAGGATGTTTCCTCCCTAAACACCTTGTGCTGCCATATCTCATACTCCTTTGGCAAATTCCCAGACTTTGCCAAACCAGACACTGAGAACCTATATAATTCTTCTTGAGCATCCTATTGTCTGTGCCTGTTTTGGCATTGTGTCCTCTTTCTATGGTGTGATTTTCCTCTGCTAGCTCAGTATGTAAAGTAGACCAAAGTGGCATTGTCCTCTTTTCTTTGGCATGGCACATAAAGCATCGGCTGCAGCTGCAAACCTAAGCTGCCGTCCCCACTTCTGATTGAAATTTAACCTCAAACCCAACTTCACTGAATGTGAATTTCTCTGTGGGACTGTTACAGTGGCCCCTTTTGGTATGTGCCATCTGGATCTCTATTTCATAAGACTGTATAAACCATCTATCAATTACACTTGTCCTGGTACATCCAGGCTTGGAGACATCTTGGTCTTACACTGTAGATAGATAGATAGATAGATAGATAGATAGATAGATAGATAGATAGATAGATAGATAGATAGATAGATAGATAGATAGATAGATAGATAGATAGATAGATAGATAGATAGATAGATAGATAGATAGATAGATAGATAGATAGATAGATAGATAGATAGATAGGATAACTTTATTGTCATTATCACTTTTATAAAGGAACAATGAAATTGAAGGTGCAGTCGACTCAGTGTGAGGCATAAGAGTTAAAAAGAGTTAAAAAGACAAGAAGAGAGAGAATAATAACAAACCGAATAGTAATGAAAGTACTTTACAAAATATACAAATTGCACTTGTTATATATACAATTGTTCTCTCCACTGCCCTGACAACCCTGTGGTGCACTTTCCTTTCTGAGGAAGTGCAGCTGCTGTACCACACACACAGTCCGTACGAAAGCACACTCTCGATGGAACAGTGATAAAAGGCAAGGAGCAGATTTTTGAGGAGATGGTTCTTTCTGAGGATTCTCAGAAAATACAGTCTCTGCTGCGCCTTCTTCAGCAGCTCCTTGGTGTTGGCACTCCAGATCATGTCATCCTCCAGCTCAATGCCCAGAAACCCAAACACCGGGACCCTCTCCATACAGGCCCCACCAGTGATGAGTGGCTGGATGTCAGTTTTGTTTTTCCTAAAGTCAATAACAAGCTCCTTTGTTTTTGTGGTGTTGAGGAGCAGGTTATTGACTCTGCACCACTCTGACAGCCGCTCCACCTCATCTCTGTATGCCAGCTCACCTTCTTTGCCTGAGATGAGTCCGACCACCGTCTGATTTGGTCAGTGACAGAAAATGCTATAAAGATACCTTTACCAACCATTATGGAGAAACTTTTGCACCAATTAACAGCCATCTAAAGGTTGGACTTGACTACAGGCTAGTAACTAATGGTAGAGTGGCCATTCTTTCCTTTATAAACAATTGTCAGCACTAGGTCCCCACTCTCTCTGCATCTGCTCTCATCACCTGGGTTCAGCTTGTGCTTCATAAATGAACACACTATTGCTTAATGCAGTGTTTCTTAAACTATGGGTCATAACGCATGTCTATGTCATGAATTACAATTGTACTGAATGAGAAAGGGTCGCAAATGGTTTACAAAAAGCCTTGCAATGGATTGGTGCTTGCTTTGCTGAGACAAACCTCCTGGACAACAATGGTTGTTTGCAATTCTCCAGGGTTAACGGGACGATGATTGGTTATTGTTCCGCAGCGATTACGAGTCACAAAGACATGCTATAGGCAAAATTGTGTCACAAGAAATAAAGTGCCCTAGGGTATTGGCTGCAACAAGAAGCAGGAAGCTGACCCATTCAATTTCATAGCAGGGTACTCTGACATACTTCTGAACACCCTGGAAATTCACTAGTTCTGACATCTGCTCTGCCAAAACTAAGCTTTGTTACCAGTGATGAGAACAGTCGTGGATGACTGAGAAGAAGAATTATATCAAAATGGATTAAATTCATTTTTTCCTCAGAATTCTGCACACAACACCCCATAATGACAACGTGAAAAAAGTTTACTTGAGGTTTTTGCAAATTTATTAAAAATAAAAAAAACTGAGAAATCTTGCTATTCAAAGTGAGAGGCTAAAAAAACACAGTCTCAATAACATCTCTCACACTTCAAAAAGAAGATGGGTGCAAAACAGATTGTTTTCCTACTGCCACCTTATACTTGCTTTTCAAATACAATAGGTGCATACAATACAGATAAAGAAGATATTTCAAAAATATTAAAAAAAAACCTTACTATCTTTGACATGAATTGAACCCTTTGCTTTTCATTTAATGGCCAGATTTCCTAACCACTGCACCACAGTTTCTGAAGTTATTCCACATGAGATCCACTTCTACATTGATCTTCCACCTTAATCTCTTGATCTTTGTTCCAATCATACAGTATAATGTACAATATCAACTAAGAAAGACCTACTGACTAGGTTTGGAGGTAGCATAGTGGATAGCATACATGCCTATCAACCAAGAGGCCCGAGTCCAACTTCCATTTATGACCTTAAATATTTACTCTAAGAAAAATAAACAAATAATGTTATATAGTTGTCAATATTGTATGCTACTGCTTGTCAGGTTTTCAATGATGCACACTTTGCTGCATATACTTTACTTGAGTCAACAACAAAGTGATTCTGATTTCCCTAAAGACTTAAATATTCAACATTTATATCTAAACTCTTGCTATTCAAAGTGAGAGGCTAAAAAAACACATTCTCTATAACATCTCTCACTAAGAGTTCTATAAACTAGAAACCTCTTGAGCCAATAGAAGATGGAAGACAGTAGTCTATTAACAGGGTCTATTAAATTCATGTCATTACATTTTCTCAATATTTAAAAAGCTCAGACTTGCACTTGAATTGATACAGTTTCCAGGATGAAATGCATGTGTGTGATAATACGTACAGTACAGTGGCTCTATGCATTATTCTGCAGTGTGGCTCCATTCACATTCGTTTACAGTTCTTTCTCACTTTTTACATATATTTTCTGAAACTGCAGCTCATCTTATACAAACTCTATACACAATAGCCACAAACACTCACACAGCCCAAAACATGTCACCCACCTGACAACAAAGTACACACTGCATTCAAAACCATTCTCTTCTAAAAAAAGGTTATTTTTGCATCAGAACTGTACACGCAAACCATCACATGAATAGCTTGTCCTAAACATCAGATACACACTAATAGGATAAATGATAAACACGGTAATCCATTTTGCTATTTCAGTGTGCAGTGCCATTGTTGGCCAGTACCATACTTACTATTGCAATCTGTTGGTAAGGAGCAAAGACAGGCTGCCTCTCCCTCTTTCAGGGTCTTTATGCAAATCTGAAAATACACACATTTACTCATCTTATTGTATTTCTTGTGAAATGTGCCATATCTCGATCTACATTTACCTTAAGTTTTGCTCTATCGTTATTGTACCCATTTTAATTTTGAAAACATTATACCAGCCACTGTGAAATGTGACACATAGGGCCGTACTCGTTGACCTGCTTCTCTCATGTTCATGTCATGGTTAATGACATGGTCAACTAGTGTTGCCTGTATCTCATTTCACACTGTTTATCTCCTTCAAAGAGCCCTTCCTCTTGCTCTGTCTATGAACTCTACCCCACTTGCCTCCATGGTGCTACATAGGATAGCAGGTAGTCACTGAAGCCTCTTCAGTTTCCTTTATATTAAGCTGAATATTCACGTGTCGTAACAATGTGGAAACTCATTGGTTGAACCCTATCTGACTAGCGTGTCTAATTCATCCATCGTGTGCCTTTTCCCCTTATACCATACATGTACAATTCAAAGATAAAATCTGTTATGATAGCAGGGTTGTAGCAGCAGTAACCATAGCCTAGTGGTCAAAATACTGTCAAAATACTTGGCAATGTATGGGTTTTCACTATTTCTCCATTTAATGTCATTTCTATATAAGCACACCACACATGAGAGCACACATTCCGTTTTACAGTTTGCAGTTTGGGAACAATCCAGGATCACAGCCAATCTATTTAAAATCCAAGTGATAAAAATCTACCAGTTACTAGGTGTCCAAAGGATTACAATGATACTTTCACACTGACACCTCATACCTTCTCCTGCTGATAGATTATGCCCCATCCACTGATAATATAGACAATAATAAATATAAACAGAAACAAGTTTTACATGGCTGGGAACTGAACTCATTAGCACTTCTTTAAGGTCAGGTACCCTACTCACTATACCAACTTTACAACTTTCAAAATTTTGTCAATCATAAAATGGCCTCCATCTGCACCCAAATAGACTAAAAGTGAGGAAAGAATTCAACAAAAATATGAGGTAAACTTAAACAATTAGCGGCCACGTCAATCTTTTGTTCTTTATTCAAATATGATAGTCTGTATTGTATCAACTCAGACAGAAACCCAGGCCAGCTATGGTAGTGTAGTGGTTAGCATAAATGGTTATCAACCAGGAAGCGTGAGTTCAATTCTAATGTAAGACAGACAAATTACTCTTTAATAACAAATGTACCTTCCATTAGTCCATACCAAGTCTGGTACTTTTTCCCATGATACACACTTAGCTGTGTAAATATCATTGAATAAGCCTCATTCTACATTCACAGCTCAATGACTTTCACAATACCAATGTGATTCATGTTAGTTCAAAGTAAAAGTGGACCATCCACATTTATCAGCACAATCATGATATTCACAGTGAGCAGCCACCAGAGCCACTGTTTGCTCAGGTGAGTTCTGTATTAAGTTTGCTGATTTCCAAATGTAAGCATTATCTAACTTAGCATTATGAAAATATAATATGAGAGTTGATCATGAAATTTGTGCTTAGAAATTGAACACTATGTGATGTGTTGAGCAGGAAGTGTATAAAGGATTAGTGCAGAGAGCAAACTGCTGGATGTGTGTTAAGGGTTTAGTGCCACTGGCTTAGGAAACAGACCACTGAACTCTAACTATTGACAATTGTGTGCCAATATGCAGTACCAGTGAATGTGCAAATAAGAACAACTGCAACATCCAAACAAACAGTTCATATATGTACAGTTTACATCAAAATGAAAAACATTTTAAGTTAAAAGTTATGCAGCGTTGGCCACAGAATTAGTCCCATGAAAACTTGCATTGACAAGCATGTTTACTTCATCCATTATGTGGCTTTGCCCCATATATATATATATATATATATATATATATATGCATACTCGGATGGTACAACCTATTAAAAAAACTTTCATTGTCAAACACAACTGTGGAGTGAGTCTCTTGTCTCTGCTTACCCTCCTCTGCTCTTCCAGGCCTCAAGGAGTGACTCCTCCTGGACTTGAACCTGTGGGATGAGATTGCATGAATTACTGAGAATCAACGACCACTTCCTTCTACACCACCTGACATGGACACCATGATTTTTCACTATTTCTCCATATCTATTAAGTATATTTAATGTCATTTGAAGAGAAGCACACCACACATCAAAGCACACAGTACATGTCAGAGTTTTCATGTCATATTTTGATTATAGTGCAGAATCACAGAGATTCTATTGAAAATCCAAGTGATACAAATTTAGTCTTTAGTTACCTAGTGTCCAAAAGATTACAGTGATATAATGAAACATCATAACTGCTCCACAAATAACAATATGCAATTCCTGATAGAACATGGCCTTACTCACTTATAATATAGACAATCATGAAAACTTCTTAAACAAAAACAAGTTTTAACATCATGGCTGGGAATCGACCCCATTAGCACTACTTTAAGGGCAGGTATTCTACCCACTACACCATATCTCAATGCTGGTTTGGGTTGGGATATTTCACACATTTCTATTTTTTGTCAAATACAGAAAAGCCTCCATCTGCCCTCAAACAGGCTGAAAGAGAGTAAGAACTTAACACAAATATGAGGTAAAGTTCAACAATTAGCGTCCACCTCAATCTCTTTTTGTTCTTTGTTCAAATACCACAGTATGGTAGTGTAGTGGGTAGGATACACGTCTCTCAACCAGGAAGTGTAAGTTCAATTCTCATTCATGACTGACAAATTTTTCGCAAATAGAAAATTACCTTACATATACCTGTCATTACTCAACACCACTTCTTCTGGGATTTTACATGACTGTAACAATATTTCTTAAGGACAGTCTAAGGTTCCTCAAGGATTTTCAAGAAACAGACAGACCATGCACAATCCTACAGGGCTCTCAACATCAATGTGATTTGCTGTGCATTTTATGTAACCAGAGCCATCTGTATGAAAGTCATCTCTGTCAGTACCAGACCACACTTCCTTATTTTGGAATGAGATCTTCAGTTTTACAGGCAAATCCTCAATTACAAAATAGATCATATTTAGTGACAAAACAAAGCTATATGTACTATTATAAAAATAATGAGCTTGAACGCATTTCATTATTGAGAGTGCAATTGTTCCTCTTTACCACTAGAACCACCACACAATTCTCCAGTACAATAACTGCCAAACCAACAGCGAGTGGCATCTGTTCTCACTAATGGCCCATCATCGAGGCATCCTCATAACCCTACTGCCATCAACTACACCAAGAAAGCTCAGAAAAAAATGTTTGCCTAAACCAGCCACACAATGCATTTCCAGAAATATATTCAATGAACAAGGTCTCCGGAAAATGCTGCATATTTATTTGAAAAATGCTTTGCTAAATTTCACCAATGAACACTAAGGGTGAACATGCAGATTCGATCTCTTAAACTCAAATGTCATTTTTATTTTAGTATTTATAATTATGGTGTTAATGTACAGTACATGCTTTGTGCAGTGCTCAGAACGGGCCTATCCATGCAAATAAAGGGATGGATAGGCCACATAAATAGCACCACTAACCAATTATTTTGAATGAAAACTAAGAAGGGGGCGGTGCTCCTGACAGGAATAAAAAGATAGGATCACGACTGGCATGTACAGTGAGGTGTGAAATGGAAGGACAAAGTTCAGGGAAGCTCAAGAAAGACACAAAGCTCAAAGGTTCATCACTGTAAAGCTCCAGTGATGGTGCCAGGTGCTGTGGTTGTGCGTGTAGACATTTTTTCACTAGAAGCACAAAAGGGAGGAAGAGAAAAGTAGACGCAGAAACAATAATACTTGCCTAATGTAACCATGAATCCTGTTCACTGCTGTTAACTGAAGTTTTTGTCTACTCTGTTCATAGGCTAAGAGATCACAGTTACTATGTGAGTGGGACCTCGTATTACCATAACATCCATCCCTCCATTTATCCATCCATTCCTCTTCCAAACCTAAGCTTCGTAAGCTTTTCCAGGGCAGGGTCACGGGGCAGCTGCAGTCTGTCACAGAAAGCAAAGGGCACAAAGCAGGACAAGGTGCCTGTCCATCACAGGACAAATACACACAAACCCAAACACAGAGTCAAACCTGATACAATATACAATACCATACATAAAACACTACATATATGTTTCTGCTCGAAACTTTAAGGAGGAGAAACCTCAACCCCAATTTAATGTAAGAATATCACAATGCTCTACACTCCAAGTGGGACCTCTTCATCTGTGCTAAATTAAGAAATCAAACTTACAGACACCTTACTTCTGGCACAAAATTGAGTCCTAGTTTTCTCTGCTTTGAAAATAATCTGGTTCTAAAAACAATTGAGTTCAATTGTTACAAAATTGTATCATTTATTACCATTGTTTTTCACATTTTTCTGTGTGTCTGGTGATTTCCCATTATCTTCCAGGCTCCAATGACCATGACCGGACATGCCATCCAGACAGAGTGGGTATGAAAAGTGTGATATCATTGTGCCCATTGTTCCTCAAAAGGAGTCTCAAGAAAATTATTAGCTCCTGAAAATCTCCTCAGAATGGCAGATTCACTCAGACTAACGTTTCTTTACTAAGCAGTTTTTTGGAGCCAGATCCTTCTTATATATATATCTCATATTGCATTATTAATACAATATGTTTGTACTTATTCTGTTTGTTTGGCATCAGCAATATGTTGTTTGTGCTCACTAGTGATGACCGAACCTGGCTGAATGGCTTTTTTCTTAAGTTCTGTGAAAATGGGGAAATGTTCGGGAACTTTGCAGAATTCAGTCAAATGCATTGAAGTCTGTGGGCAAGAAGAAATTGAACTTAAGTGGATTATGAAGGTGCAATGGTCTTTTAAGAGTTTCTGAAGTCTACAGAAGTGTTTGCAAATTATTCTGGACCAAACATTGTGTCCAGAAATGTGACCTGAGTTGTGAGGCTGCAGTACCAACTACTGCGCCATCGGTCCTCCCAGACGTAAAATTAATAATTAAATTTCAGAACAGGAAAATTTCTTGCAGACAGGAAGCATGAATCCACTAAGTTGTGCCCCTGACTAATCTGATAGCAGGTACTCACTTCCTTCAAACTCAAAACTGCACTTTGTTTGGTTTCCACGATGGGACTGCTCACGCAATGCTGCTGCTACCAAATAGACACAACACTAAAGCATGTGGACTCTTCACTTCTTCCTGGTTGATCAACTGCACAGCACCCTGGGTAATACTATTAAAGGACTAGGCATACACATTCAACACAGCTCACATAGGCCTATATGTCTATACAAAACACACAACCTTTAAGACACAAATACACCAGCATATTTCCAATTTTCCATTGATTTCATGTTTAGTGTTTACAAATTATTGCAAGTTTTCCAGTCATTTTTAATGTACTATTAGGATACTCGATTTAGTGTACAATTTATACACTATATTTACAATATATTTAGTGAACTATTAGGATACTTGAGGGGCTGTCCCATTCAACATAGCAACACTGGCTGCTAAACTTCTGTGATAGCACACTGGCGCATTAGAAGATGAAAGTGAGTCTAAGCTGGCCGCACAATGAATTTTCAGGAAATGATTCTGCAAACAAGGTCACCGGCGAACATGGCATATTTGCTGTGAGAAACACTGGCGAATTTGTCCGATCAACACCAGTGATCACAAACAGTAATACTAGTCACCCAAGCACTTGCACTGACCATTTATTACCACACAGACAATGCAAAAAATTGCAGGTTTCATAACAAGATGGCACATTTTACCTACACAGAAAAAAAAAGATTTTTATTGTTTCCATGCTGTTGAGTTTAATTGCATAGCATACCTGGGTCTAGAGATGTTGGAGGAATGCATAAAATGATCCTTTTTGGACTCTCACGAAGAAGCATTTGATATGTGTGGTTACCTCAATTTACTGCTCCTCCATGACTCAGGAACCCGTAGGGTGACATCGCATAAATTATTAACACACAACTACCACTACACCCTCTGTCCGAGTGTGGAAACCCAACTGAATTTTCCCCGTTTCTCCAACAGCTACAGTTCCTTGTTATTTTCACAGAAACACACCATAGAGCAATGGACACATACCAATTTGAAAATTTCCAATTTCTAAGCCCATAATCACAACTACATCTGTTGAAAATCCAGATTTCAACACATTACACTATATTTACCTTGTCACCAGGATATTGAAATGTTTTCATGGTGACACCTTGTAGCTGCTCCCCAAATAACAATGGGCAAGACATTTGCTCACAGATTCCCTGAAGGTGCTTCCCTTTGAATTTCTTAATCCACAGCCCTTAAGGTCACATGATAGAAGGGCACAGAAAAGTTTTAGAAAGTGATGTCAATTTTTTGAGTATTGTTTAGTTTTTTAGTAACTGATAGGATTTTATTATTTTTGGCTTTCTTTGTTTTGATTTGCCCATTTTGGATTTTACGATTATATTTTCTTTTATTCTATTTATGAAAATTTCCACTTTTGTGGATTCATTTGTTGGATTACATGATTGTTTAAGTACTTTACATCTTCTTGGTTACCATGTCTGTTTGCCATGATTTGCAATTTAACTTTGGTCAATGGTGCTTTATAGAGTGCTATGTGTAGTGTTCACCTGGCCAGCTCTTGCCTATAAAAGAGTTAGGTAGCCATACTGCACACTTGCAGCTCTGTCAGGACTGCAAGACCATGAAGCAAACACCATTCCTGACTTGTTGAATGGTTCTCCAGAACTTCAGAGGCCTTCCAAAAGTCATTCTCCATGACGAACCTCCTATCACGTTCAGACCTTTGATTCATCAACTGTTGCAGCTGTCACCTTTAGGAGTGCTAAGACCAGTAACATTTAGTTGCAGTAGCTGCCTCCACTAAAAAAGTATTCAACAGGGTTTATTCAGACTCTGGGTCCTTCATATATCCCAAGATTAAGAACAGACTCTTCTGAAGTTATGAGTTGAAATCATGTCAAACAGAGATATTTATGTCACTACTAGCATACTTTTGCTACTTGTGTGGATCTTGTATGTCTGCCTACCAGGCGCTATGTCAATCAAAGCCAGCTCACAAACGAGAGGTAATCAATGGACAGCTTAGTACCCATATTTACCCAGGTGTCCAGAACATATGGCCTGATATTAGATGACATGTTTAAAGTCAATCAACCTTTTGTCCAATGTATTATGGTAGCAATTATACTTATGAGCAATCTTGTATTCAAAAAAAGATGTTAGTAACAGGCAATCCATGACTAGCACAAAAATCCAGTAATAATTTTCCACTCAGATTTATATCAGGCCAAGGTCACAGTACTAGGAAAGAAGCTGGTAATAATATAAAACAAATAGACACTGAAAAGGAAACTGTGTTGACCACATGTACATAAAAGGCAAATTATATTGTGAAATACAGTTTTATTTACAGTCTTGGATAAATCTTCTGTTCTGAGTTGTTGAGCCAGCACATGCACTACTAGTGATAAGTGAAACAATGTGCATAAAATTAAATTTGCAAAGAAACTTTGCAAATAACAAATTGTGTTTTGATTTTAGCATTTTTAGAAAGGCATTTAGCCTGACTGGAAGCGTTTACATGCATGGTCATTTAGTATTTAAATAACGATAACGTAAATCATTTCCTGTAATGTGTAGACTTTTTGTTAAATGAATGTTCTGGTAGTATGATCTCCACTTTGCCAACTGTGATGACAACACCAAAGTAATCACAATACTAAAACTGTATTGGAATCAGAAAAGAAACTTGAAGCTGTACACTGCTTGGAAAGTGTGTATCCTTAACCACTTCTGCAGGTCAAGTAAAAGGAAAGGGTGGCTGCTAAGGAGCTGTGTGGTGGGGTCTGGTGGGGTGGGCTGGGGACTTCCTATGCAATGAGATTTTTCTGCAGAGAAAACACAGTAATGTGCATGATGGTGTATTTTGATGGTGTATTTTGGTATGTCTTCGTGTGGACAATATGCAGCATGACATATTTTTAAAAAATGAATTGCGTTCCTCCACAGTGATGTGAATGCGAGTCATTAATGGAATCGATTTTACTGGTATGTGAAAGGCTATATGCATTAAGCAGCAGCAGAAAAGAGCACAGGTAAGCACAAAAGTGTGAACGAAGCTTTGGGGAGCAGTATTGCATGTCTTCCACCTTAAAAAAACAAAAACATAAATCTCCAAAAACTCATTTTAGTGAGTTTCATGTTTTGCAAGTGCAAAGCCAGGAGCAAAAAAAATTTTAGTGTCACTTTCACAAAATAGTATATGATTTGAAACTTGTATTTTTCATTATATGTACTGAATTTCATGTTTTAGCGTTTAAATGCTATCTACTGATTATTGACCTTGTTTAATTATTTGGTAATGAATTTAGTAAACATCAACAAAGCTTAAAACTTGCATTGCTTTTCCTGAAGAATAGGAAGTGTTTTTCATGTTTCAACAGAACTTTGAGGATATATTGATCATGAACAGGGATCACAGAAATTCAAAAACCCCTCCAGAGGAAGGATGAAATAATTATCAGGCTGTTATCATAAAGCCCACATTTCATGGTATTTACTATTCACCCAACATTTCAGCTCCCCAATGTATCATTAGACAACATACATGCTCTTATTCAGTACTGTGCCCTTTATGTGTAGTTTTACTCTCAAAGAAAACTCTCCATAACAAAATTGAGCAAGCAATAATAAACGGACTGCCAACATCACAACACTTTCAAAGCTTCTTTGTCCAGTTCAGGTTAAATGGTGGACTTGTACCCCAAGCACATGCTTATGACAATATGGAGAGAACAAACACAGCCCATGTAAAAAGTAACCAAGGAGGTTTCAAGATTAGGCATTTAGAGTAGTGATGCAGAATTACCCACCACCATGCACCTCTGTATAAGTATTGTTAAAACTAATTTACATGTGTTAATCAGGCAAAACATTTAATAATTATTATTAAATTACTTAAATGAGCTACATGTTCAGAGACAGAGCCAATTCACTACTCTAGAATTCTGAGTCTGAACATGAGAGGGTAAATTGACTGCAGGAGAATGACAAAGGTGAAGCAAGCAGTTGTGCTCAAACACATTAAAAGCAAAATAGATAAATGGTTTCTGTAACAAAATGCTGTTTAAAAAAGAGTGTGTTTAATTTTCAAAGTATTTTACATTTGCAGATGTCATACAGGTTGTCAGGCAATAGCAGACAGTTGTGAAATAAATTATTCTTTACTGTTTATAGGTTTTTGTAAATGTTTTGCCTAGAAAATGAAGTTTTTAAGACCAAACATGCTCCTATTTGTAGGAACAGCAAAGCAGTTGGTAAACAAGGATTAAGCAGAACTCAAAATTAGACAAAAATGTGTTTCTGGCTTTAATGACAATATTGATTTTGGCAAGAGTGATAGTTCCTCACTTACATAACTGTTATTTGATGGTTAGTTTTAATAAAATGACCTGGAGCACTGCAACAGTAGAGCAATCCAGATGCATTTCATAGGACTTAATTCAATACAGCACATTTGCTTAATTCTGTTTTTCATTGTCCAGTGAACATTCCACTTAATTACATTTCATGAAGATTCCAACATGCAGGAATGACTTTAATAATTCTAATATACAAGTAACACTGGTAAACAATATGGTAAAAACACAAAGATGTTCTCCATGAGACACAATTCACAGCCATCTTCTTCATTGCTTTAGGCTTGTTCTTAAGGATGCTGGGAGTTTAAGCGTAACAAAATTATCAACGATGGGGAATCACATGGCTTCTGGTCTTCTGATTACCATCTATGTAAAAACAGGCACATTAGTGAAGCTCTGCTTCAATTAATTATTCTTTATCACATACCACAACATTCTTGAACCTGCTTACTCAGGTCACAGTGGCAGGGAGCAGGAGCTCTGCCTGGCAACATCAGGCACTACCCTGGAACGTCATCACACACAGGAGTTGAGTGTTATTGAGGAAAACTGGACAAAGACCCACACAGAAATGTGCAGATTCCACACATAAAGTGACCCGCAGCAGTGTTAACCACTACACCACAGTACTCCTCTTCATCACTCAGCACAGAACTTTATTTTTTTATGCAATGAAGTTTTTCATTTAAGCCAAGGAGAAGAACTGCTTAGTAGAAAGTGCACTAAACGTTCGGCTATAATTGTGTTATGTAACAGCCATGATCTTACCTCTTTTTGTTAACAAGGTTTTTGTTTTTATTATATTTTATTTCCTATTTTGTTTCAATTATTGTTTCACGTTATGTGCCTTGCTAACTTAAAACAGTACAAAACGAAGTGGGGACAACGCTTTTGCACCACTCTGAGCCTTTATATTAGGCTGAGAGGTTAGAGTCCTTCACTTCTGCATTTATTAACACTTTTCTTGTTCAGCTCTAGACATTGGATTTGTAGATTTGTGAATTGTAAGTGATTTTTCTGTTTTTTTAACTTTGTTTAAAAGAGTAGTTTTTGGAATTGTGCATCACTTTTGTTTACTTTGGTATGTCTTTTCAGGCATTCCTTTGTGAAATCATTTTTGCCTTGCTTTGTTTTTTAATTTTCACATTAAAAACTATAGAACATAGTTTTTTTCTTGTGGGCCAGGGATTGTACATGACTTTTGATATTTTAAATGCTGTAAGCCTTGATCTCTTTTCTGGCCAGTTGTTGGGTGAAGCCCATTTTGAGTTTCATAAGTGTGGCAATTAAAGTTTTTTCAATTATTTTTTTCTGCTGTTTTCCTTCTGGGATTTTCTTACTCAAAGAATCCATTTTTGATGTTTGTTTTTTGTGTGAAGCTTTTATTTAGTAGTTGCTGATGTAATAATGTTATTTTGGCTGCCATGGGCATATCCATTTTAAGTGCTTAACATCATTTGTAATGTCCACACCATGTTCTGGGACAATGTGATCATAACATAATTCAGCGTGATGGTATAAAGGTCGCTCACACAAGCCCCAAAGTATCTGAGACTGAAGAAACTCACTGGCTATAAAGTGTGATCCTCTCTAAGTTATTTTGGTATTAGATCCCTGCTTGAAATAAGACTTTGACTTTTATTTTTTATATGATGGTTTTTCAATGATCAATTCTTGACTTCCGTTTTTTGGCCCTAGCTTTGCATTTTTTGACCATGTTATTCTCCCCTTTCGTACATTCAAATTTCCTACTTTCTCCTTTGAGACAGTACAGCAGCCTGGGCAACTTGTAACAAATCCCATTGTCTATTGAAGTAAATGTTTTAAAGATTGGAGATGTGAATATAAGACCTGTAGGTAATCTAGTATTGACAACTGAAGCATGAATGTCCATCATTCCTTTAAACAGAAGATGAATAGACCCTCTAAAACAAAACATAAGTGAAAACTAGTGCTATCTGGAGATGTGCAAGCCCATGATATAAAAAATTGCTACCTTTTAAAAATCATTTAAATCACTATACTAAACCTAAATGTAAAGAAGTCAGTTTGCAAAGACTTTAAAGTGGTAATGTTTTTGATACTCAATCTTTCAAATGCATCCCTTGCTCCATTTCCAGCTACACTGAGATTTAGTTTGTTTTCGAGTCATTTGAGTTTTTCTTTATTATTTAGCTTTTTATAAAGCATATTCTGCACACATTTATGCAGTGCTAATATTACTTACTACAAGTCTAACACATTCCAAGTATAGTCTACTTTTTAGGTATGTCAGCGACCTCTTTGTGTGGTTTTATACACTTTTATGCATATGGTTGTTTTCTCTCATTGTATTTTTTGTTGAATATTTAGGCTGGAGAAATTTAGCAGCATGTTGGGATCAAAGCAGAACTTTCTTGATCATATGGGTAATTTTGCCGATTTTTAATAAATTCTCCTTGACATCAAAAAACTTATTTAGACCTTGTTCTAGGAGTTTTAGATGCTAAAAAGTCTTCTGATCACACATTTGCTTTTGTGCCTGATCCTATTTAAATAACTTTTTCACACAACACCATTTGGATTTCCTTATGGGAGCTGCCATTTTGAGGGGTTTTGCTTGCTATATTGTTGCTAGGCAACACCAACAGGAAATGTGAGGCACGTGACATTTCCGCATCAAGGATAAAATGGTCTTGTTGTGCACTTCCTAGTGGTCCTTGATTGAATTCCACTCAAACCAAAACACTACTGTTCCTTTGAAGTATTTCTTGGGTTATAAATTCTGGCTGTACCTTTTGTCTACAATTTAACATTAACCCTTTGGCTCTAGGTAAAATGTTTATTTCTTTTCAAATTCTGTACACTTTCTTGACTACGATTTTTGCTACATGTTTTTTACATTTAGCAAAAATGTTTACGTTTGTTTTTTGTCTTCCTGGTTATGATTATCTGCTTGTTTCTTGAGTTACGATTCATCTCCCGATTCCTTTTCAAACTAAATTCTACTGCTATCCTAGGCCATCATTACAAGAACCTGGTCACATGAGTCAGCCTTGATGTCAGAGAAGGCCTGGAAGAACGGTAGGAATAGAAGCTCTTCTGATCCTCCTCTTGTGCTTATTATTGACAGGTACTGTAAGTTAAATCAAGACCTTGTGGGTTTATTTTATGGCTTCGATTTAGCTTCTAGTTTTAGTCTTGTGTTAAGGCCTGTTAATTTTTATATTCTTCCTTATATTCTATTTAAATTAATGCTAGATTGATATTTTTCTGTTCTTTTTTATTTTATTTTTACATGTTTTTAATGTCTTAAAAACTGCTGTTCAAAACTCAGAAAAAGGGTATGCTGGCCTCAGATAAACAACAAAAGACCTGGGGCCTCATGCATAATGCCGTGCGTAGAATTCACACTAAAACATGGCGTACGGACAAAAGCGGAAATGTGCGTACGCACAAAAAAATCCAGATGCATAAATCTGTGATTTCGCCAACTTCCACGTTCTGTCGACACGTATACTAAATGTCCTTGTGATGGCAAGAAAACTATTAACAGCATACGGTTGGGTAATATACTGATGTTAGAAGAATAACAACGCTCTCTGAAGCTTCTTGACCAGGGTAAAAAAACACCGGTCATGCAGTCTCCTTTTTATTCTAAAAAAAAATCTTTTACTTGCACATGCGTACCACCGTGCACCAAAATCACGCGAGCACTTAACAAAGGGAACACATCTTTGAATTGAGAGCATTTTACATTTGTATGTTAACACCCCAACTTGTTCTCACATTGCTATGTATTCTTGACAACAGTCTTCATTAAAAACAAAATAGACCTCAATTTACACACCGAATACAAATTATTTGAACCTTTCCAATTTCATCTTTGTTACAGGTTTTGTCATAATATCAGCAACCATTTCTTCTGTTGGACAGTACTTCAGAGTCATTTTTCCATCATTTAACATTGCTCTGACAAAATGGTACCTAATGTCCACATGTTTACACCTCTGTCTGCTTACAGGGTTCTTTTCTAGGGCAATTGCACCCTTGCTATCCTCATAAATTTCCACTGGTTCATGCTGAATTTCACCATCTATTCCTTTTAAGAGCTGGATGAGGTATACCCTCCTGTACTGTGTCAGTATGTGCCATATACTCAGCTTCACATGTATATAATGCCACAGTGGGTGGATTGCTTCTTTGTTTTCCATGAAATTAAAGCTCCCATTTTACTTAGACTGAAGCAGTATCCAGTCATGCTGTGTCTATCATCTGTTGCCCAATCTGCATCACTATAGGCTTGTAATTTTAATTGATCTTCACATTTTCTATAACATATATCGTAGTCAGCAGTTCCTTTCAAATATCGTAACACATGTTTTGCTGTCACCCACTGCTGGGTACTTGGTTTGAACAAATATTGTGATAGCTTACAGATGACAAAACTAAAGTCTGGTCTAGTACATGTCATTACATAGATCGAACTGCCAACTAGTTCTCTAAACCTTTTGGGATCAACTGACTTATCATATCCCTGGTTATAATCTAGCTTCTGCTCACATGGTGTTGCTCTGGTTTTACATTCTATCAAGTCAAACCATTCCAAAATTTTCTTGATATACCCCTCTTGGTCCATTATTACAAAATCATCTTCTTGTTCAAAGTTTATTCCTAAGAAATGTTTCAGTTTTCCCAGGTCTTTCATTCTAAACTTTTCTGTTAGCATTTCTTTTACATTTTTCATTACCTCTTCATCACTTACAGCTAGTATCAAATCGTTAATCCAAATAATGATTGTTACTTTGTCATATCCAGTTTCTTTGGTATACACACAATGGTCAGCCGGATTTTGTATGAATCCATTTTTACACAAGTGATCATGTAACAATTTGTACCAATTCCTGCCTGACTGTTTTAACCCATACAATGATTTCTTTTTTGCATACTAATTTTTCTCCTTTCCCAGAATCAACCTCAAATATTTCTGGCTGTTCCATATACACTTCACAGTCTGTTGGTGCATGAAAGTATGCTGTTTTTACATCCATCTAATGTAACAACATATTATTCTGTGCAGTTATTTGGATCAAAACTCTTATGCTTGTCATATCTGCAGTTGGACAAAAAGTCTCTTTATAATCTACTCCTGCCACCTGATTGTACCCTTTAGCTACATACCTTGCTTTTTATGTCTCAGAACCATCAGGATTGTTCTTAATGGCATACACCCATCGAACCCCCAATTGCATTTTTACCCTCAGGTAAGGTGGTTAACGTGAAAGTCTTGTTTTCTTTCATTGAGTTAATTTCTTCCTTCATTGCATTCTTCCACTCACTGGATTGATTGGAATTTATGGCTTCTGTAAATGTTTGTGGCACATTACTTGTAATATAATCAATATTAACTGTTGTGTGGTCATTGTTATCTATATCAAATACGTAATCATCCAAGTACGCTGGCTTCCTATGCTCTCTGCTGGGATAGAGTGTACCTGGATTGGCTTGTGAATTGTCTTGGTTACCTGCTCCAGTTTGATTTCCACAAACCTGTACTGGCTTTTCATCAGTAATGTCTGAACTACCAATAATTCTGCTAATCTGCCTAGTATTACCCCTCCTCAGGTCATAATCATCACTGTCATCAATCTGTTCCTGGTCAGTTTGGTGTGCTCTGCTCTATCATACCCTTCTCAATAAATTTCACTAATCTGTGCTTTAGCACCCTGCCAGTATCTGGATTGTAGATTATGTAGGCTGGGCTCTATTTGTCATAGCCAACAAAAATACCTTTCTCACACCTACTGTCTTAACTTCTTTCTTTCTTGTTTATATGAATAGCATACTGACCCAAACTTATGCATTCCAGAAACATTAGGCTTTTTCCCTGTCAACAGAAAGTATGGTGTCTGTTTGGTGTGATTGCAGTAGCACCTGTTCCTGATTATCGCTGCTGTTTACACTGCATACATCCATAGCACTTTGGGGAGGTTACTCTCAATGAGCATGCACCTGGCCATGTCAAATTGTGTTCTCCACTGTCGTTCAGCAGTACCATTCTGGTGAGATGAGTAAGGTGCAGAAGTTTCATGCCTGATACCATTTTTGGTCAGCAGTGATTTAAAGCTATCAGACATACTGTACATTCTGTACCATTGTCTGACTGCACACATTTGATTTTCCCATAAAGGGCACTGTCAGCTATAAACTTCTCCAAAGCTACCACGGTTCCACTTTTATCCTTTAAAAAATCGATAAATATTACACTGGAAAGTCATCAGTGAACACCATCACATATTTGTATCCACCCTTTGTTACTGGGTCAATTGGACCTGCTAAATCTGTGTGAACTAATTTAAATACTTCTTTGGCTCTTTTGTCAGGACATCTGTTTCTATTTTCCCTGAATGCAAACTTCACAGGTAAGACTGGTCTTATCACCTTTACCCTTAATTTTTAACCTGTCAACAATATGTTGTAGCTTCAATATGTCATCATAATTACAATGGCCAAGAATTTCATGCCATGTCTGCACATCCTGACAACTTTTATAACTTTCATCATTTCCATCACATACCGTGTTTAAGAAGTACAGTCTGTTATACTCTTTAATGTCAAATGAATTACCATCTTTGAGCTGAATTACATTTCTTTCTTGCTGGAAGATCACGCTGGCTACGCTGGCCTTTTTATGTCTGTAATGATATGGAATGTTGCTCCTGTGTTGACCATCAAGCCTTTCAGCTTCAGCCTTGGCTGGCTCAGGTTTTCACTGGTATTGAAAGCGTAAGTGTGTTCTGTGTCCTCCTCAGCCATCTGCTTTGCATTGTCTTGTCCTGCCATCTCCTTCTGCACGTTACATCTCTGTGTGTCTTACTTTTGCACCAACTGCACCACTGGGTCTGTCCAGAATGCTTTTTCAGAAAAGCTCTGACTATATGTCCTTCCTGACCACAACTATAGCATGTAATATCTGCCTGGCTTTGTGCTGGAGAGCTGGGGCTTTCTTGTATCTGTGCTCTCATCATGTGATCATCTGAGGCACAAACACTGTATTTCTCCATGTCTTCGTAACTTCTCAATTTTACTTTAAAGTCTGCAAAGGTCATAGTCTCATCGCTATGCGTCACATACACAGTAAATGTTTTAAACGTTTCTGGACGGCCCTTCAAAATCATTGCTATCAGGAGACTGTCACTTAATGTTTCCCCCGCAATTCTTAGTGCTGTAATGCCATTCTCTGCGCATATTATATAATCGGTCACGCTTTCTACATATGCCTTCTGTAATGAAGTCAATTCAGTGTACAAACTAATTATTCATGGCTTGCACTTACCAGCGTAATAGTCTCTTAAGATTTTTAGTGCTTTTCTGCTGTTATCTGTAGCTTCTCAGATAATGAGGGAGAGGCTCTTATTGTCTAGAAACTGTATTAATTTAGCATAGGCCTCACCACTTCTTTCGGCGTCTTCCTCTCTGTCTTCATCTTCACTTGGCTCGTGCAGTATCGTCTCTTTTTGCCCTTGTAACCGCAGATTGCCCAAAAATTTTGTTTCCCGCAGTTCATAGTTCTTCTCAGCTCCATCAAACACTGACCTATTCCATCGGTTACCCTGTTCTGTCTTTTTAATTCCAGTAGCTCGTGAGTTTGCAGTACCCACCATGCTGCTTCCAAAATTACACCCCTTTGAATGTGCAAATCAATATAAATAGCCCTTAAGCTCAGCATTCTGTGAAAAGGCAATGGCAAAAGCACGGGGGAAAAAGAAGAATTTCAGTGAATACCAGGTAGAGGCAAAGGAAAAAGTACTATTTGTTGGTTTAAGCAGTGATATAATCAACAAAAGGAAGTTGATCGAGTGACAGAGAAACTTGAAAGTTCAAGTTCAGAAAGTCACAAAGTGTCCGAAATAAATAAGAAGTGGTCAGATATCAAAGTCACTGTGAAAAGGCAAACTGTAGCCCACCGTCTGAGTGTCATATGGAAGCATATTAGGATACAGAGAAAAGAAAAACAAAATAGGGACACAGTTGAAAAATATGTCCGAATGTCAACTTTAATCTCGAAATTTCCACTTTATTTTGTCATCAAAGCAGAACGTCATAAACTTCATCTTAAAATCGTTTAATTTACTAGTTTCACAGATCCCATCGTAACTAAAGTAGTATGTTAAATGTTTTGTTTTCTATATGTTCTTCTATGTGCTCTATGTGTGTAAATCACTACATGCTTCTTAAATGGGCTTTCTCTTCCGCTGACAGGACACAGAATACATTACATTCATGATATTACAGCTCTCTGATTAATTTAAATATTAAGATGTATACTTGATATCATTTTCATGATGATAGGAATTAAAGAATGTTATTAAACATGGGAACACGGTGGTGCAGTATTAAGATTGTTCCTGCCTCCCATAAGATGCTTGCTGCACCGTGCATGACCTTCGATGAAACAAGTTTACAGTGAGGTGATTGTACTTATAAGCACAAACAGTTCTACCAGGAGCAATTGATGGACTGATTGAGTACGTTTAGAACACTTGGGATGGAACTGTTTCTGAACCACAAGGTCCCTATAGGAAAGGCTCTGAAGCATTTGCCATATGGGAACAGTTCAAATAGATTGCGTGCATGGCTGAGACAACGTGTGCAAGATGCTGTATACCGATAATCCGATCAGCAGCTGTACAGCTGTGATTCCACACTCAGATACAGTGGGTTATATATTCAGTGGTGAACAGGGAATAGTAACACTAAAGCAGAGATGGTATTTAGAATAGTTTGCCCATTCGGTGCACCATTACAGTATATGGTTATTGGTTGATTACAATCAGATGCCTTAAACTAATAAATGATATGCGGTTAATTTCAGTGTATTTGATAAAGCCGCGTCAGGGATGTGAATGTAAAAACTAAAGGGAAACCACACAGG
Source organism: Erpetoichthys calabaricus (assembly GCF_900747795.2). Classification (NCBI taxonomy): domain Eukaryota; kingdom Metazoa; phylum Chordata; class Cladistia; order Polypteriformes; family Polypteridae; genus Erpetoichthys; species Erpetoichthys calabaricus. The sequence continues at coordinate 251,299,363 of NC_041397.2, read as the reverse complement.
AACAGTAGCACTAATTTGACGTTTGCTACCACCAGTTTGCAAAACCGAGCGGAGAACTTGCATACGCAAGGGATTGAGCTAGCGTGAAAATGTGCATGGCTTTACGCCAAGTTTAGTTTTTATACATCGCGATGTGAGTGTGGAAACGGGCATACGCAACATTTTTATGTGAACGCACTGTTTATACCTGAGGCCCCTGCCCTCTTCATTGGTCTGAATCCACAATTAGGCCTACTCCTAGAAGAGTAACCCCAAACTCAGGTTTTTGGCCTGTACAAGCAGAAAAATTGGGCTAAGATTTTTAAAAGCTAAGTACTGTGTGAAGTAACAAAAAAGGGGGTGCGAATGTTGCCATATATGGCGTAATTTCACTATTTGTAAGGAAATTTTAAACTTGTAGCGGTGTATTGGCAGCAAAAAATATAGGAATAAATTTTATTAGGGTTTCAAAAAAAAGTCAGTGGGGCACGATTAAAACTGTTATGAAAACTCAGGTCGCAAATACTTAAAGGTTGAGAAACGCTGACATAGCCAATGAGCCCTGCTGCATGAAGTAAGGAATTGCCACAACAAAGTAACTGTGGCAGCAGATGTTTTAAATAAGAATCTCAATCAATTGCTCATTCAGTCAAACTAAGGGAGAGAGACAAACAAAACATAAACCAAAAACAGAAAATGGATTCATGTTAAACTGCAAAATTAACAACAAAAAAACAACACCAAAATAGAACAGCAATCTTGATACATGCCTTTTGCTTGTGAGAAACTCCTTCACATCCTAGTACTGATACACACTGTCATTCCTGTCCCAGGACTGTCTCTTCTCCAGGACAGTCGGCTTCTCCTGATTAAATGTAGACACATCTACAGAAATGAAATATTCTATAATAAAATTTATAAGGAGGAAGAAAATTTTAAGATGTTAACACATCTGCCGGAGACATCCCACCGTTTCAGTGTTCCTTTTGTTTTAGTCTCTCTAATGACAGAAACATGGACATACTAATGACAACATTCTTGTGACAAAAGGGAATTTCATTTAGTTAAAAATGACTGAATAGTATCGATCATATTGAGAAAATGAAATCCTAGCAACTGACTAATTTCCAGTAATTGCAAAGAAATTTAGAATTTGTTTCATTGTAATGAAAGGTTGTTTATAAATTTTCTGGTTGTTAATTTTACTTAATTACACTAAACTAATATGTTTATTACTTTTAAGGACTCATTGAAGGTTCAGTAAGAACACAAGATGTGTAATGCAGAAAGAATCCTTAATAATCCTTAATGTTTTACACTGGGTGTAATTGGAGGGGTCGTTGTGGCAACCTTCAATAGTCATAAACACACCAAGAAGGCACATAAAATGAGTAAATGGTTTTCTAATATATGCTTATATTACAAGAAGTTATATAGAGTGAGAGGATGCACAAAAGAGAGAATTCAAATTACAACATAAAGAAAAGTTAAACAATAAAAGCTGCTGCTCCACTGGGCCTGACTAGGCCACAATATCACACTAACCAGCCCATTGTCACCTCCTATCTCACTTACTCAACTTCAAACTCCATTCTGGGGTCACCGCTATATCTGTCCTACAATTCAATTCAAATCAATTCATTTTTCAATAGCAGTCTTCCCTAACAACATTCATTGAATGCTTAATCACATAGTATTTAAACCAATATGTAATAACTGTGAATTAACCATAGAGCAGTAACATGCATAAACAAAGCAGTTACATAAGTTACACTGTTTAAAATAAACTAGATCTCAAACATTACATTAAACAAATCACAGCAATATAAAAATTTGTGGAGATATGGCCAAGTGATGACAGAGAAGTAGAAATCAAAAACTCCAGTAAACAGCATTCCCAAAGCAATTAAACATCTGGGGACCCAACACTCATTTATCTCAATCAAAGAGTTCCAAGCCAACTGTCCTCCCTCCTGGGCCTGAGCATTCCACAATAGCATACTTTCATACTGAAAAGTGTAATAAGACGCAAACTAGATCCTATTGAATCCCTAGGCTCCAGATATATTTGGTGTCATCTTCCATAGCAGGACTGGAAATGTAGCAGTGGCACCCAATGAAGAACAAACAGAACAGAGAGACTAATGGGGCATCTGTGACACAAGCAGGCAGATCATTTCACAACTCTGGAGCCCTATGGCTAAAGGTTTACCCTGACACTGTAGTTTTAACTATTCTTGAAAATTTTGGAAGACTTGTTCTTATATATTGCATTTTAAATTCCAGTATGTATTGACTGAGCCCCAGCATTTTTAAATTTTATATGTTAGGTTGTGGATTTTGAGATTAATCTCCAAATTAACTGGACAGTATAAAGACTTATGAATAGGAGTAATATGGTTGTACTTCCTATAGTTTTAATAATGTTCTTTGCAGTAATACTTTGAATTAAATAAAAGCTAAAAACAGAGCGATTTGTAAGTAACGCATTACAGTAGTCAATTATACCAGTATTAAATGCATAAATTAACTCCTTTGCATTCTGTATACTTAGGAAACACCAACAGTTTCCTATCTTTTTTAGATAGATAGATAGATAGATAGATAGATAGATAGATAGATAGATAGATAGATAGATAGATAGATAGATAGATAGATAGATAGATAGATAGATAGATAGATAGATAGATAGATAGATAGATAGATAGATAGATAGATAGATAGATTTTTGCCCCAAGTGGCAAATTTAGCTTTTTATAATGTTCAATTATAAAAAACAACAATGTCAACAACTGCCAAATACATGAAAGAATTTACAAAGAAACAGTGCAGAAAATCACTCTGGCTATAACAGAGTTGTACAACATGTATATAATAAATTGTCTGTTATGTATGGAACTTCTTTTTATTTTTTCTTGGGTTTCTTTGAAGCTAGACTGTTTATTTAGAGCTTCGAGTTTAGAAGTTATACGGGTAGTCGTTGACGTATGGCCATATTTGGTTTCCAAAGGACCAGTCATAAGTTGATTTGGACGTAAGACGGACCGGTATATGTATTCAAACAAGACCGCATGTATAGTACTGTATAATAAGACCCTTATATCATATTGTTTATTGTAAATCCTTTTTATCATCTTTCTTAGCACATTGTTTAGATTTTCTATAATTTTTTTTGTTAAGTTTTATTTTATTATTTTGTTTCGTTAATACTGTTGCATGCATGGGTGATAAAAAGCTTCACAAATCCTGTCTTTGTCTATGTTACTGTATGCTACGTCATCAGTATAAGCCTCTCCCAGTGTTCATTGTTTTAACTCACTCTGTTCCGACAGTGTTTGAGCACTCATGTGTTTTCTGTTTTAACATTTCAACCTATTAAACATTAACGGATAAAGGAATTCAGAATGGTTTCATTACCCTTTCATGGTGGTTCACATGAAGCGGCACAATGTGAGTCACATCACAGAAGCTCATTGTGAGTCACAACACAGAAGCTAAGGAAGTTAACCGGATTCGAAGCCAGAGTGCAGCAGTACAGTGCAGGGAACACCGGTTACAATGGGATAATGTTGAGTCACATGTGAATGCAATCATTTTCTTTCCTCCCTCATACTGCTTAATTATCTTCATTTTTGTTTCAAGATCAATTACCTTTTTTTCCTGTAATTGTAAGACAAATGCAACTGAACGTAGTCGAAACTGATGCAGGTAGTAAACTGAGATTAAGATTAATGCACTTCGCCTTAATTTCCACTGATGTTCTCGAGGAAAAGCAACACATTCGTCTAATGTGGGACTCAATCCCATGACCATGAAATTAAGAGTCACATGCTCTCATGCTCTTTGGTGCAAGTTCTCCACCTGACTCCCATACTCTGTATCATCCTCCTCATCAATACACCTCATTAGTGCAGAATCATATGCAAATTTCTGCAAGTGACATGATTTTTTGTTACGTTTATAGTAATGTGTGTTGTAAAATATAGACTTGTTTAAAAAATATCATTTAAGCTGCATATTGATTCCATAAAATGTGCATAGGCTTTCTAAATTAAAAAGGGATATTACTTTGTTCATGTTTGTACTTTTCCCACCAACCTAATACAATTAATATTCTCTGTATTTGCTGTAAAGAAAGGTAACAATGATTCAACCCAATCCTTAACAACTTGTCACAATAAATTAAGAACATGATAGTAACAGTGTGATTTTTGTCTAAAGGAAAGATGTAGCTGAGTGTCACCTTCTTATGAGAGACAGCAAATATTGTGTGCTTTGATTATATCTACCAACTGTAGCAAGCAAATTGGAAACAGTAAAGGTGTGAGAATTGAGCCCCATGGTATGTTAGGTTTAACTTCTGTACTGTCATCACCTTGCTGTGCTCACTCAAACAGGCCATTTACTGTAGATAGATAGATAGATAGATAGATAGATAGATAGATAGATAGATAGATAGATAGATAGATAGATAGATAGATAGATAGATAGATAGATAGATAGATAGATAGATAGATAGATAGATAGATAGATAGATAGATAGATAGATAGATAGATAGATACTTTATTAATCCCAAGGGGAAATTCACAAGTAAGTATTAAGTAATCCACACAGGTACAGAGCCTGAGAAATCAACCTAACTTTCTGTGTAATAGAATAGTGTCTGTGACAACATGGACTAAGGCTGTGTGCGTAAAAGCCACATTGAAACTTTTTATGTAAGTTTTAAAGAATAAAGTGAGACTTAAGATAAATGGCTTCTTTTTCTTCTGCTTCAGATAGAAAGGGTAAACTCCGAATGTCTCTATAGTATTAAGCATGTTTCAATCTAGGTCTGATTTTTTCAATTATGCTGTAGTGCATTAGAAACTGTGCCAGTCAATAAACATGTATTCATAATCTTAAGAATGGTTGCTGCCAAAACAGTGACTCAGCGCTGCAACACTACTCTTGGGACTGACTCTAAGGGAAATGTAGAGGTTTTCATTTTGAAATTAAAGTAATCATTTCCTGTTTTGTTAGTAAGTTAAAATTTCTTGAATTGTAAGCACAAGTTAAAACAGGGTTTGACACCAATATACTAAATTCCCAAGACGACTTTGAAATCTGGAGCCTTACAATTATGTATTTTAATATTAAATAACTTCATAAAATCTGAGCTACAAATGTTTGTAGGGAGTTTATATGGCGGATCAGTTTTTGCAATTGTCAAAGTGTTCTAAACAGTAAACGAGAGTTATTCCTATTTTTTTTTAATTTTTCTAAACTGTAGTAAGAGTGGACTAAAAAAAAAAGATCTTTTTCTATAAATTTTAATAAACAGTCAGTCCAGTCAGAAGACCTGTACTTTTGATGCTCTCCACCCACACTCTAGATTTTGGCATTTGAATTTAAGAGTGAAAGTGCCATTATTATGCCATTTTAAGTATTGTGTGCTGGAGTTCCAAAAACAACTTAAACAAAAAACTCAAAAAGTGAACAAAAATGAATAGACGCTGTCATAAACACGAGACATACACAGATAAAGGGTTGGGGCAGCCACCCGTATATTCTGGTATCCTGGCTGCAAAAGTCGTTTTCTTGGAAATAAATAGCACTGGTGTGCAAACAATCGAGTCCAAAACAAGACTGAGGAATAAGGACAAAGGGCAGGATTTTAAAGGGGAACACAGGAAGTGAGGTCATAAGGATCAGGGATGTGTTCGTTCTCCATTGGTTCGGACCCGGACGTGACGTCAGAGGAGCCGGAGCCAGTAAGGACTCCTTCCATTGGCTCGGTCCCGGAAATGATGTCATGAGAGTCAGGTGGAATCTCCCGGGAATGGTCTGCAGGCAAGAAAGAAAAAGAGTCAGTGCACTCTGCCACCTCCCGGCATCTCTCAGAACTGCCATCACTCAAGCCTTTTAGCTGCCTCCCATGCACACGTGTGTGACAACGCATACAATAATTGAATGAGCAAGCTATTTACAGTGAATAATTATGAACCAAACAAGATATGAAGAAACATACTGTAACAAAAAGAAATAAAAAATAATAATAGTATTTAATAGCAATGAAAATGAGTCAAATTAAATATATATGAACAAATATATGACCAAAAAAAAAAAACAAACCCAGATGTAAATAGTTACACACGCTAACATTCAAAATGCTGTGTTGAATGGTTGGTTTGATCTTCCAGCATGCACTGCAGAATATCTCCTAGTCATTACAATGTGGAAGGTGCTACAGGATTCTTCCATTTGAACAAAGTTAGATGACCATCAAGTAATGATACAAAGATAACTGTGTGGAGCAATCAAAAGGTTTTGAGCCTGACCTGTTAACTGAAACACTGGTACATCAAGCAAGTTTTATTTTTTCAACATTAACCCCCTGAACTGTAATACACCTGCTATAAAATTTACAAGCTCTTGGCCACTCAACTGAAACATTTTGCCTTGGCCATGCAACTACTCTTCTGTAGCTCATTGGAAGCTTTCATTGTTTCATCAAAGAGGGAGTCCTTAGGGAAGAGTTGACAGTCACAGGATTAAGGTCCAGTGGATGGGGTCAGTGTGGAATATCTTTGAACCTGCAGTTTGGCAGAGCAGCTTGTATGTGCAAGGGCATTGTCATAAAAGAGAAGCAGAATGGTCACTAGTTTTCCTCACAACTTTTCTCTGAGTGAATGCTACATAGATTTAAAAGACTCTGACAAAAAGTGGAAGGAGATTTTTCACTGTAAATGTGTGCTATTAAAATAGAGACAATAAGTATGAAAAGAATTCAGGTCCCAACCAAGGTATCCCATTTAATTGTCATTTTGTTGATTTGGGATAGTGAAATATAAGGCACAATGCCATTATCAGAAAGCACAGGATGCACAGATATGGACTCCTTAATGTTGCTGCTGGTCAAATTAGTGACTTTCCCAACTCATACTCTTTTATGGGGACCAGAGCAGAAGGGGATGGATGTGAGAGAGACCAGATGTGAAAATCATTCGTCACTCTGGAAGCTGTTATTGCATTCAGTGAGTCCAACACTTCACCAACTACAGGACCAGTCATGGAGCTACTGAAGGTGACGCTTCAATGGCAGAGGAGCTGAACCAATTCTTTGCTCACTTTGAGGTGGAACTACCAGAGGCAGCTGTTACACATGCAGCAGCAACTCACAACAACATCACCCCCTCCCTTAGGGTGGAGGAACATGAGGTGAGATGCTTGCTCCAGGCTGTCAATCCTAGGAAGGCAGCAGGTCCCGACAGTGTCCCTGGACATGTACTGAGGAGCTGTGCAGAGCAGCTGGCTGGGGTCTTTACAAAGATCTTTAACCTGTCACTGTCCCAGGACTCAGTTCCACCCTGTATGAAATCCTCCATCTTACTCCCTTAACCAAATAAATCACCCATAACCTGCCTGAATGACTATCGGCCAGTAGCGCTCACCCCGTGTTGAAGAAGTGTTTTGAGAGACTAGTCCAGATTTATACAATGTCCTTCATCCCTCCCACCTTTGATGCACATCAATTTCCTTACAGGGCTATCGGGTCTACTGAGGACGCTGTTGCTGCTGCTCACCGTGCTACCCTGTCCCATCTGGAGCACCAGGGGAGCTACGCACGTCTCCTCTTTATTGATTTTAGCTCTGCTTTTAACACCATCCTCCCTCACAGATTGGTGTGCAAGCTGATAGCTCTGGGACTCCCGTATTCCACGTGTATATGGATTAAAGTCTTCCTGACAGACCGCACACAAAGGGTTAGGGTGGGCCCTCACATCTCCTAGGCCATCAGCATCAGCTCTCCTCAGGGCTGTGTGCTGAGCCCCCTGCTCTTCACGCTGTACACACATGACTGTGCCCCTACCCACCACAGCAACACCATCGTTAAATTTGCAGACGGCACCACTTTGGTGGGGCTCATCTCTGGGGAGGATGTGTCCGCCTACAGGAACGAAGTGGAGTGGCTGACAGCATGGTGCACTGACAACAACCTGCTCCTGAACACAATTAAGACCAAGGAGTTCATTGTGGACTTCAGGAAAAAGAAAACGGACATCAAACCACTCTACATCGGAGGGGACTGTGTGGAGAGGGTGTCAGACTGCTGCTTCCTGGGAGTCCACATCATGGAAGACCTGCCCTGGGATGTAAACACAGCAGAGACTTTATTTTCTGAGAGTCCTCAGGAAAAATAACATCCCCCAAAAACTGCTGGTGTCCATCTATCACTGCTCTGTTAAGAGTATCCTGTGCTACTCCCCCTGTGTGTGGTTTTCCAGCTGCACAACAGTGCAGAGGAAAACATTTCAGTGGATCGTAAAGACTGCCCAGCAGATCATCATCTGTTCTTTACCCTCTCTGGATGAACAGCACAGCTCTCGCTGCCTCAGGAAAGCGGAAAACATCTTAAAACACTCCTCACACCCCGCTCATGACATGTTCCAACTGTTGCCATCGGGTAAAAGATATAGGAGCATCAAAACAAAGACTAATAGACTGAAAAACAATTTCTACCCTGTTGCTATTAGTCCACTGAATGCAACCTAATCACCTCCAATGCAACTTGTTGATTACAGTGCAATAGATGACATCTTGTGTAATAGTCTTTCATGTGCAATAAGGTTTTATGTTGAATGTTTGTGTTCTACATCATTTCTTATCTTATCCTTTCCTATCCTTTTGTAATTATATCTATTTATATACAGTATATATTTTTTATTTTTTAGACACCGCAGGGACTGCACCTAATTTCGTTATATTTGTTACAATGACAATAAAGATATTCTGATTCAGTTTAACTCATTTCCCTTGTGCCCTGAAAACTAGTCTTCCTTTGACTATTACAAAGCCCGCTTGCTTTGCTTCATCTGCAACTACTAGGTATTTCAAAACTTAGAGTGCTAGTTGTAATAGAGAAGCAAGTGAGAGCATGAGGGTGTTAGGATGCCAAACAAACAAATCCCAAAAAGTAAAAATAATGGTGTGGGATAGCATCACTACCCAGATGACTAGTAGGTCTTTTTATAATGCCCTTGGATGAAGCAATCTGTCGTCCTTGGGATCTGGGTCCAGACAGAACTCATGTATTGGAGCCATGCCCTACAGGGTGCCATCAGAGTTTTACCAAATAGTTCTCCTTCATTCTGTCACTTATCACCGTGCTTCACTCTTATCCATTTCTCTCCGTGCAGACCCACAGAGCGGTCCCTGTGGCTTCCGTGTGTAACATAGTATACTGCTCCAGCTCTTTTTTTTTTTTTTATACAGAGTGAGTCAGTGTGGGGCTATCACTAGTTGCCCACTGCAAGAGTAGATCCGACCTTCCTTCCTTGCAGGTATATAAGTGTTTACCAGATAAAGGGGTACACAATGTTGTCATGAGGCTGCTTTTTTCCATCTACTCTAAATAGAACAAATGCATCTCAGGTATCTGTAAGAGTGAAAATATGCTTTTGGGCAGTTTGTATAAAATGTCTTTAAATGTCGACATGATATAGTAAGATCTGTATAATGTCCAGTTAAGGAATGTAGAGTCTATGCAGATTGAGGTTTTCTTGCCTCATAATTATTAAAATATTACTAATCCATTCTGTTGGTTCAGTAACTGAAGCTATCTTTTTCATTTTTGTCCAATAGTGCTTTGACCAGTGATTTCAGTGACATGGTACTTTCTTGGGGGCATACTGCACAGGTGAAAATCAGCCATTTAGCTGAAAGTGGATTTCGCCAGGAAGGGATTCAATAGGGCCATAGAATGCAGCCTGATACTTTTAAACCAAATTCTGCTTAGTTAGAGTACACAATTGCGGGCACTCCACATTCTTCAGTTCAGCCAGTATGGCCCAAGTGCATGTTTAACACGACAAGAGTGGCTTCTGGTTGGTCTTCAAAATTTCAAAGAGTCAACTAGGTGCCTCATGCCTTGTATTATACACTTTGTTCTGAACAGCCCCAGGCTATTCATGAGATGGTCTGAGTGTAGCTTCAACTTTGTTTTCCTTGGTAAAACACTCACATCCACTGCCAGTCTTATTTTACCATTCCATCTCATTATGTTACATGTTACTATAGAATCAAGCTGGCATTTCTTTTATTCTATGTATCTGAAGATTGATAAACCATTTTTTACAGATCTTATGCTTTCAATTGAATATATTTGTGCTCTGTGTGACTCCTCGTCATTATTTGATGTAGGATTTCTTTTTTGCAATGTGGTTCACAGTAACAGAAAACTGACGGGCTTTCCCATATGCAGGGCCGGATTTATATGAAAAGAGGCCCTAGGCTATTCCACTTATGAGGCCCTTTCACCTTCCATTTTTAAGTTTGTAAATTACATGAGAGATAATAAAATTTTGCTAACAATTTGAATGTAGGCCCCTCTTGATCTTGAGGCCCTAGGCTGAAGCCTAGTTAGCCTATAGGAAAATCCGGCCCTGCCCATATGCCAGGCATTGCTCATTTCCTCACTGTTTAGTATTACCAGAATACCTTCAGGCTGTCATGATGGTAGCTTTAGAGGAATTGATATGTCTTCGATATTTCAGCCTTATGGTGTTAATGGTATCTGGTGGTCTATCTGGTGCCATACCTTTTATTCTGGTATCTCTCAGCTCTGCAGTATTTCAATAGTGAAAGTTAGTGTGACCACATTGTAAGCATCAGTGATCACTTTTATCCACAACATTAAGCACTAACTTATTCCTGATCATTTCACCCTTTACTGTCCACATTCGTATGTTGGTGCCTTTTCTCTTAGGTAAGTAATTAATTTATCAATTGTTTCTCTTTCCTTCTGTTTACAGCTTCCAAATAAAAATATTGTTAGAAGATTATGTTTCTTATTGCTGCAATATCTTTTTCAGACTCTGCAGAAAAACTGTGTTTGTACTTATACATGCAACAGCATTGTGCGCCCTTCACCCTCCTCAGTGTGGTGGTTTGAATTTCACAGGACTTTTCATGCAGTCCTGAAGCAAGGCTGTAATCCTCAATACTCAGCTCTTAAAATGTTCCAGCTTGTACTTGTATGTCTGCACAGTTTCATACCATCTGGGGAAGGGATTTTGGTAGCCATGTTCAAGACCTTTGGTGGCTTGCTTTTTCATCTCTTGCACTCCATGTCGCCCAGTGCTTTACATAGCGTTTACACTAGACCATGTGAAAAGTCAGACTCCAGTGTAGTGATGCCTTTCCTATAAGGTCACCCACTACTGACACCATGTTTCTAAAGCCAAGTGGCGAAAGGAATCACACTGACTCATATATCGTGTCAACAACCTACAGACACCTATTGATAACGGCAAAAATAATTGTGTCTAGAAGACCTGTGTTCAGTTTACTGGAGCCGTACGTTGGTGACACTAGACTGTTCTGCCACTGTGCTGCTAACAGAATGCTCCAGAAAAAAAGCAGACCATAAAAAAATCACTATGTCTTTGTTAAATTAATCATGAAAAATACTTCAGTTTTACATCCTCCTAAACCAAACCTTATCATTGTGGATTTATAATACATTCAACAAAAAATCAATTAAAAGATGTTTTTGGACCAAAAATAGAAATAAAAAGAGAGCCAAAGCAGAATCTCCTTCAAAGTAGTCCTAAAATCCCTTTTTTGGAGCGTTCTTCTTTTGACGCTGTCTCAGACACATATTAATTTGCCAGCTCTGCAGTCTTATGTAATGCTGTTTACATCTGGTCTGTGATAACAGATGATTTCCTGCTTGTATGGGGTACAGAATTCACTTTAAGAAGCTCCAGGGCTCATTTTTTGTATATTTACATTAAAAGTACAACTTTTTAAATTCTAATCCATAAGAATCCATAAGTGGGGTTCTTGCACTTACTGCAATAGAATTTAAATAACAAACTGGTACTATGCTTTTTTAATGTGTTAGTAAAGTTTATACTCCTGCTATTGATTTTAACTGCTGAACTTTCATCAGATTGTCACATCTTCCTGTTGGACTTCTAAATGTGTTAATTAAAAATGAGAAGTGTTTAATGCCACGAAGAAGTATGTCAATTATACAAATAGTGTCATCATATGATTTTAGGATACTGAATGCCAACATAGTAATTTCAGTTTAGTCATTCATCAAGCAAGTGAGGGATGAAAAATAAAAGTTCTCACGAGACAGTGTCCCTTCAGCTTATGTTGACATAGGAATGCTTTGAGGTGCAGCACTCATTATGGTTGTTGTAAAACTGAAGCATCACAGTACATACCACACAATTGTGTATTTTTTCCAACTGAGAATTTTACTGTAACTCAAAATGATTTCATATGCCATTTCCTAACCCAGACCAGGGTCTCAAGGGGTGCCGGGTCTATCCCAGCTAGCTTGGGCCGCAGGTAGGAACAAACCCTGGACAGGATACCAGTTCATCACAGGGTGAACACACACACAACCCCACACACCAGGGCCAAATCAGTGTTGTCAGTCCATCTAACCAGGATGTCTTTGGTTAGTAGGAGAAAACTGGAAGATTTGAAATAAGAGGAAACTCACTCAGGGAGAACATGCAAACTCCACACATGGAGGACCTGGATCATGAACCCTGCTCTCCTCACTGCAAGGCAGTGATACCACCATGCTGCCCATAACATACAACATAATTTTTAAATCATCCATCCATTCAGTTTCTAATCCAGTTCAGGGTTGTGAAGCTGATAATAATCTAACCTGCAAAGGATGTGGAAGGACAACTGGTGCACAGTCATGGAGAAATCATGCAGACTATATTCAGACAGTGACTGTGCTGGGATTCAAACCCATAATGATGGCAATGTTTGAACACTATCATGTAGTATGGTATGAGCACATATACAAATGAGACTCCCATGCAGCATATGTTATGATTTTTCAATAACTTTGTTATGAAGATTATTAAAACAAATAATGATTTCCACAACTTATGGAAGTCTTATTTTCCCAAGTAGTTATAGGGGACGTGTTATGCAGCTAATAACACCGTGTCTCATTTTTTTTTTTTTTTACAGCACAGGATTAATCTTTACATTTATTTTTACCTTTACAAGGTGCAGAAGTTCTGTGTTTTTATGCACTTAAAATGTCCATAAGTGTAGATAAGCTTACAGATGATAAAGGACTGAATAGCTAAACGTCAGAGAAGTTGACCCTTTTCCTTATTTTATTTTCTACAGGCCATGCTACCTGTCAAAGACAGGTAATAGAATCATTTTAAATATTTGCTGCCTCTTGTCCTATGTGCACATTAAGTTACTTTCCTTGGCATTCGTGTATGCGTGAACGTTTTTTCACTGGTGCTCCCTCTCTCCCGTAAAGACTTCTTCAGAACTCTGTCATTATTTATGCTTGTCATCTTTGAAGGCGATTCTTTGCATGCCTCCTGTGATATTTCTCTTCCATGTGTGCCTCACACTGGCACTTCCTCCTTCGTCGTGTCACCAAAACCAAACTATCCAATCACACCAATACCAAACTGATTAATCAGATTGCTCAGAGGGTCTAGGCACACAGACTTTAGTGTTTTATTATATAGTAGATACATTTTAAGATAATTAAGTTAATCAATTAAGTTAACTAATCTACCAAATAGATTAGTAACCATTCTCATGTTAAGTGAGCTCTCAGAGAGAGAATGTCAGTAATAGTATAGAGTCATGGCCCAGCTGAAACTAACATAGGTGGGCATCAGTGATCATAAGCCAAATCTGTTTAAACCTAGGAATTCTGTCTTCTTAATTTGTATTTAATCATCCGCTATATTCAGGGTCAGGGATGAAAATGCAATATTACTTTGGCAATGCGGCAATCATGAATTCAAAGACATAGATGGGGTGTTTGGACTATCAAGTCTGCAGAGCCATTGGGAGGTAAACCTTGCATGTGCTCTGTAGCACAAACTCACGCTATGTATGCTGTAATAAAAGTAACTTGTAAACACTTCTAATTTGCATTACTGCCTCTAAGCAGCATGGACTCAAGTTCAATTCCCATACCCAGTAACTGTTTGTGCACATCTTTCATGATGTACCTGAATGATTTTTCCTCCCACATCTGTTGTACTAGCATTTAGGGGGTTTGAATCCTGTAATTTGCCAGAAGTGACTGTATTTCATTGGACACCTTGAGCAAGGCTCCTTAACCTGTAATTTCTCTATCCTGAGTATGACGTTAATCTGAATCCAGCCCAGCAAGTAGGTCTTCCAACTTGGGGGCTGGTGGCAGGATTGGCACTCCAGCCACTGTTCCAGTGTGGTGCTGAGGTGTCACCCACTGCACTTGGGTTCCAATCCAGGCGGTTTGTCATGTGGTGGGTTCGGCAACACGTTATCAGCGCATGCTCCCAGCCCCATGTGTTATACTACTTACCATCCCCAAAGTGGTCCAAGACGAGTAAGTTTGGGCGTCTGCATGGGTAGTCCCTGTGATGGACTGGCCTCCTGTCCAAGGTTGATTCCTCTCCTGAGCCTGATGCTGCCAACATAGGTTCCTACTGCACTGTAATGGAGAATGCAGTTGAGGAATATGTATGCATATGAATGAATTTGTCTTTTAAGTCACTTTGGACATAAACATGTACAAAAAAAAAATAAAGTACAGCTCTAACTGCAAATCCATTCATGAAAATCTGAGTTGTGAAGTGCAGGACTTTCCTCTTCAGAATGCTTTGGTTTTAGCAATAAACCTTCATAGGCCTGCATTTCTTTTTTCTTGTTAAAAATGATATTCTTCTTCCTGCTTGTGTTCTGTTTGGGGCAAGATATGCATGATAAAAGACAAAAAAATCAGTGTCTACCTAGATCAAAATATCTGGAGTGATTTGCTCAAAATCAGTATTCCTCTACTGTGGGCCAATGGCAAGTTTCCCATGGATTAAGTAATTCGTTTTTGAGTTATTGTGTCCACAGACTACAGTCACTCAGTTTGAGTAACATTTGGTACAGGGCTTCATCATGATGTAGACATCACAGGTCAGTCGTGCCTCTTATTCAGATCAGAACAGATCTGTTTCTGTTGTAGATGGAGGCTTTTTCCACCTACTTTGACTCACAAGCCTCACACAAGATTTGCCGGTGCAGTTAGCTGTCCCTTTGTGCGTCTACACAGTGCTACTGGAAATGATTTCCATGTGCTTGTTAGAATTGTGACTTTGGTCAGTTCATGTTCTTCATTGTTGCAATGACAAAATATTTTTTAGTTGTCTTCTTAGTGTTAGCAAATTTAACAACAGAGTTTCAGTTACTGTATTCTCGTGCCGAGCAGAGAAGTGTTGTTAGTTAATAAGTAAAGGTGTCATTCCCATACACAGCCCATACAAAATAACTGCCATGTTCCGAGGCTGCGGTGGGCTGGTGCCCTACCCAGGGTTTGTTTCCTGCCTTGCGCCCTCTGCTAGCTGGGATTGGCTCCAGCAGACCCCCCGTGACCCTGTATTTAGGATATAGCGGGTTGGATAATGGATGGATGGATGTTCCAAGGCAAAAGTGAAGCTAGCAGTTCATGAACCAAAACTTTACAACTATGGCTAACGGACTCTGTAACACTTTAGTTTAGACACTGCAGAAATGCATTTATTACTCATTTACTCAAGACCTTAACAAATGTTTCTTTTGGTCTTCATTATGCTTATAAAACATCAGTAGATCGGCTGTTCATCTCTGTGCACTGCGGCATATTGACATGATGGTAAAATTACTTGTTAATATGACGTATTCACGGCTCTTACAATGAAATAAGCAATATCAAGA
The DNA here is from genome assembly GCF_900747795.2 of Erpetoichthys calabaricus. Lineage (NCBI taxonomy): Eukaryota > Metazoa > Chordata > Cladistia > Polypteriformes > Polypteridae > Erpetoichthys > Erpetoichthys calabaricus. The sequence goes on along the minus strand of NC_041397.2, from coordinate 251,283,654 downwards.
GAAGTATGTCTCCCTCAACCCCCCAATGACCATTCCAAAGTGAAAATATTTTAGTAGGTCACATTGTATAGATGAATAACCACTTTACTGATGATTTGTAATGTTATTAACACCTGAAGAGGCCTTTCTTAAGGTCTTATTACATAACAGTAAATGAGTAATAGTTGTCTTCTGCTGTACCAAAACTACAGTGTTACCCTCTGACAGACTTTCTAGCAATTATTTCAGTTGGATTTGAGTACTGCCAATTATGGTAATGCTGCAAATTGCAGGTTGACTACTACATGAAAGATCGCTGCAGTTGATTTTGTCTAATCTCAAGTTGTATTGTGACTAATACCCACTAGAGGGCAAAATTTAGCTTTGTTGATTTCCAGGAGTTAAAGAACTCATCTAGGAGGGGCCGCTGCTACAGCTCACCTGCTGTTTGGCAGAGGGAGACTTTTTATTGATATATTTCTCCAGGGCATCTAAAGGTTTGGAAAGCCAAAGGCAGCAGGCCAAAACCATTGGAGCAGTGACAAAAAAGGTGTTCAAACAAGTGAAACTATGTGCCAGTCAAAAAAAAAAAATACACATGTTTATAATAACACATACAGTACAATGATTAGTTTATCCAGGATTAAGTTAATTTAAGAGGACTGTGTTAAGAAAATATTTTGACAGAGGTTTATATTTCACACCTCCTTGCCCTTTGAAGAAGTAACACTGAAAGAACAAGGGTCATATTTTAGCAAAACAAAAATGAGAACCTAAGGAAGGAATAGGACCTAAAGAACTTAATAGATTAGGTGATTGTTTAAACGGAGTGTTCATCTGTGCTTTATCTGTCAAAATGCTCTTTTTTTCCTTAGTTTCATCTCTAGTTGTCGGGACACTGAGGGCCTGCTTACCCTGCCTTCTAAAGTTTACTCAGAGCAATCCTCCTGGAGCATCTGTCTATCTCAGTGGAGGTCACCTTTAGGACTATTAAAGTTTTCATACATGGTAATCATTTTCAAGTAACTTGTATGATGTCACTTGAGGAGAATTTAATCAAATTCATGAAATATTACAATTAGTGCATTACTCATTTTGTAAAAGTTTTCAACCTTCCCCTTTTAGCACAATTAGAAAACAAAAGATAGTAGACAATAACTGAAATAAATGTTATGCATTATGAAAGGACTTTATGCAATGTCATGATATTTGGTCCTCTTTATTTAGACATAACAGAGAGTGTAATGTGAAACCCTGCTGCCCATGACCATCGGAATGAGAGGACTTCTTCTTCTGAAGTGGATAATTGCTATGTTTATTTTTTAAACTAATTAAGGAAAATGTGATCTATTGATTGTTGATTCAATTATGAAATACCAGGCCTTGATTGTAAGCCTGAAAGTGCAGGTTTTACATAGTAATGGCAAGTTCTAGACAGTTTAGAGCTTGAATAATTGCAGAGGAATGTATCTTAATACATTCTTGTTTATTATGGTGCCTGAGAGTGGCGACATTTTGCGTGGTGGTCAAATAAAGTAGTTAGAATTTCACTGTAGTCTGTACACTTAGCAATAATGCCAAACATTCCCCCATTCTGTGAATTCTTGGCAGATACTGAAGTTCTTTTTCTGGACTTCATCTCCTCTGATCTAAATGGCAGAATTTTCTCTTCATCGTTTTTCATTCATGATGTATCGAAAGACTAACAAAAGCTTAAAATGCAGCCCCCAGTGTTCAACTATAACCAAACATAGTAATTACATTACACTTCAGTTTGCTCAACTTCATTGTCATTCACCCGACTGAAGAAATACAGCATCTATAAAAATCAATTATTAACTAATGCAGTAAATCTATTAGCACCAACCCTGCAGAATACCTGTATCTGTTATACAAAGCCTTGAGAGATAACAGAGATGTTCTCATTCTAGGCTTCCTTCTGTTCTGATATCCCCATCTGTTGCTGAACGTTCATTTTGCTTGTGACTCCATTTCTTTGGAATTCTTTCCTTCAGGCCTTCAGACATTTAAATCAAGACTGAAGACACACCACTTCACTCTTCTTCCATGGAGTTGTGTTTTCTGTATTTGCATTGTGAAATTGACTCTTCTGTTGTCTTCTGTGTTACAGTTTAATTCTAGTTTAATTCATTCTACTCACTCCATAGTTCATTATTCCTTACTCTTAGCATCAGAGCCTTTTACAAGGTCCTCCTAGTATCTGTCAGTATTTTATTCTTGTTAGTTTGCAATATGATTTGATTTTTTTTTTCTTTTCAACTCATGAATTTTACTTTTGATAGTGATTTGCAATCGTCTTCACTCTATAACTCACCTTGTGATAGGGCATGTTATTTATGTTTTTGTATATACACAGCCGGTCACAACTTTTAGAACACCTAAGTTTTTTTCAGTTTTTATGGAAATGCACTCAGTTTAGTGTCTTAATGTTTCATGAAATCAAGGCATAGACCAAATACACAAATGGCAAATGAAAGAATAAGTTAAGGAATCATTAAGTGTATAAAAGTATTTAAAAAATTTTGATTCATCAAAGTAGCCCCCTTTTGTTGATATAACACCCAAACACACACATGGCATTCTTTCTATAAGGGACATCAAACATTAGTCCAAAAGATCTTCCCAACACTGTTGCAGAAGTTCCCACAAATGTGTTGTCTTTGTAGGTTCCTTTCTTTCATTCTTTTGTCCATGTTCATCTCAAACTAACTCAGTTGGGTTTAAGTCGGAAGACTGTGCTGGCCAGTCCATGTTTTGATGTGTACCTTCTTGTTCTTTTAAAATTTTAACATAGCTCTGCCATAGTCCAAAACATATCTCCAGACTTTCTTATTTTGTCCTTTAATGAATGGCTTTCTTTCTGCCACTCGCCCTGTCGAACCTACAGCACAAACTGAGACTTGCTTTTTTTAACCAAAGTTTAGCAGTGCTTGAAGCTGTTGTGCTGTGAGGAGCCTATCACGCAAGATGGTGACCCTCAGAAACTTGTCTTCTGATGAGGTTGTGACTTTGGGTGTGTCAGATCTCTTCCTATCAGAGTTTCTTCCAGTTTCCACTTGCCTTCGGATTGTGTAGATCACCATTGTACTTACTGACACTTTGATTCTTTTTGCAATTTCTCTAATTGAAAGGTCTACACTTCTATGGGTACTAATGCTCTGTCTCATTTCATTTGTTAATTGCCATTATCACTGGAACTTACAACTTTCTACAGTGTAATACTGTACAGGTGGTACTTCGAAGGGTGTAGTAATACAGTCTGCTCCAAAGAGACAGAGAGAGGGTGTTTAAGTAATCAACAAGTTGTGACACCTGTGCAAATTGTTTGCTTCAACTCATTGGGGAAAATGATTTTCTCCCCCCATTTTTTTCTGCTGTTAAAGTTTTACTCTGGCTGTTGGCCTTGCCCTCTTTCTCATGGGTGGGGGTTGATTTGAATTTAGTTTTGTCAAGTTTGACCTGCTTGTATGGAATGTTACTTGCTTTTAATAAATTCAGTTAAATGTTAAAAAAATGTTTGCTTAAACTTGCAGTTAATTTACTTTAATTGCTGCAAACATCTGTAAGTTGTAACCGATTAGTTGTTCTCTCAAGAATTCCATCCATTCATTATCCAACCCACTATATCCTAACCACAGGGTCACGGGGGTCTGCTGGAGCCAATCCCAGCCAACACAGGGTGCAAGGCAGGAAACAAATCCCGGGCGGGGCACCAGCCCACCGCAGTCCCAAGAATTCCCATTTGTAATGTTCCGAAATTTCCTTTTCTTTCAGTTTTTGCTAGCCTAAAGTTTGAATTTAAACTGCTGGCACTTACTGCTTTTCTTTTTAACATTTTAGGTCATTTAATTGCATTTCAACTGATCACACTTTTGACCGGTAGTGTAATAAATATAATTTGATTCTAAAAAGCAAAGACTATCTCATTTTTTACATATATCCACCTGTATACAGTCTGCCTTGACCACTAAACTTATGTAAAGTTTGGTTGTGTGGTAGAGTGGTAAGGCTTTGGACTTTATATCACAAGGTTGCTAGTGTAATTCCTACCACTGATTAAACCACATGTACTCCAACTGTAAACATTTCCCAATTTTAATGTATCCTGATCTTTGAAAAAATATTCCAAATACCAAATATTCAAATAATAATAATTCTCCCCAGTTTCTTTGAAACCAAAACATCTTTAAGGACCTACATTAACATTCTGTTTTTTATGATTTTAGGTTTCTTTCCAATTCTGCTGCTAGAATTTACACTTATCCCACATGTTAAATCTAAAGTTTATGCATAGGAAGAAAGCATCTATATACAATATGCTAAGGCCTGTCTATCTCATGCCAAAACTTACAAAACACTGGCTCTTAAATCTTGGTCTTGATCTTAATCAAGAGCTTATTACATAATACGACCAATAATTTGGAGGTGCGGGCTACCTCGGCCACCTAATTGAGGTTTGGCTCCTTCTCATGGCAACCGGTGGCACGGACAGGAAAAAAACAGTTATGCATGCACACAAAAATGCAGCTATTTGTTCACTTGCTGTGGCAACATCTGCTGACAGTGAAACTCATTGCACAGGCCAATCTGGTGCACTTAATCTGCATGATAAAGAATGCAGGTACAACAAACACAGACCACTCCTTATGCAAACTGAGGTCTGCTTGGTTCTTTAACAGCAGATTAGTCATTTTCACTGAAACTGAAAATCATACACTGATTCCAAAACAAACTCATACATACCACAATTCCACACAAAATGGCAAAGTCTGTGACCAAAGCTCAGCCTAAAGCCACAATCAGGTAACATTTCATTTACAATAAATGAGAAACGATGAGACAGCAGGATGCTGCCACACATATCAAACTAATAGGTCAGTCTGAATATAAAGCCATGGAGCAGCTTGTTAAAACTGTGTCTCTCATAAATCAAGAAGTGCTCTTGCTCTGCCTAAACCACCAAAATTACTAACAGACATTATAGCTTACACAGGAAGCACAAGAATAAAGTAGTGACAACATATTTGTATGCAGTATTTACATCTCCTTATCTTTTCATCCATACGAGCCTCTATTGATAATCTCCCTGGACACTGCACATATGTGATCAGATGTAACGCTTAGGTAAAGACTTTCTAGGCCTGAAAATAAAGACATGTCTCTTTATTTGCTTGGAAATGTACAGAATTTCATGGACGCAAACAGCCCTTATGCCTTAGCCTTTAGAAATATAAGGCAAGTTGAAGAGGAAGAAAGACAAAGAGCACTGACAGACGTCAGAAGGTTCAAGCAATTAAAATGTACTTCCTAACCACTTTTACACAAGACCAGTTCATTAATGACTTCCATGGTCTCACATTTCTGGCCTTTATTTGAGCACCAGAAGTCTCCGTGTTTGATAAGTACAAAACATAATTATCAAACAAATGATTTTGAGCTAGAATGTATGCTTCAAAAAAAATATGTTCCCAATGAACTAGTTAATTTCTACAACTAAACAGTGTATAAAGATTAGTGATTTCATCCATTTTACAAACCCGTTTATCCTGAGCAGGGTTGAAGGGAAGTGGGAGACTATCCCAGCAAACCCTGTGTGATATCCCTGGACAGGGTGCCAGTCCATTGCAGTTATAAAGAGCATTAACTAGCTAATAATATATAGTGCTATGTTGAGTACTGTCAGTAGTACAGACTTAGTGTTTAAGTTTTTGAAGTTAAACAAGAAAACAACAGCCATAAAAATCAATACGCAATAAGTCACAAAGTAACAATCTAGATAAATAAAAAAACATTAATGCCTGTGCCTTCCAACAATCCCACCCATACCTCTTTGTAAAAAAAATCCCAAAAGAATAAAAAAAGTTGATGAAGTTTATGCAGATTAGGAAGAGAGGCACAACAGACACAGCAACCCTGAAACAGAGAAGAAAAACAGCAGAAGTAAGAAATTAGACATTAAAGACTGGGAATGCAAGATGGGTCACCAGACAACCACCCTCCAAACAAGCACTTAATGGACTGTCGCATCTCAACTGAAAGTTAAAAGACAATTTTAATATTTTTCAAGTTATTTCTTCACAAACATGGTTATATATGCATTTGCCATGCACAATTGTGTTCTAAAGTTAATCACTTCTATAAATTTAAAAACACATCTTGCCTGCACTGGTGCTTTCCAATGGCGGCTATGGAGCACAGAGGAAAAGCTTAAAAACTTGCCAAATATGCCCATTTTTCAAGCTAAGATACTTGTCGAGCATTGATCCACATCTTGCGATTAGACACATATTGTAAAATACTTTATATTTGTCATTTTTTTAATAAGAAAGCACCAATATTTTACGATTCAGCCATTTTTAAAGAAGATCAGCTGTTCATGATAGCTCAGTGCTAAGTCTTTCTGTGCAACAACCTTTCACCCCCTGGCCGGTTAGTTTCCTCTTAAAAGACCAAATCACAGTAAACTTTTCAAGCCAAGTGGTTGGTTGTTTTTTTATTTAATGTGAGAACTCACACAAAAAACATCCTTGCCATGAGACAAAGTTCAAGGAATACATGATAAAATGATTATTTCCAGATCCCTTTTGTTGCCACAAACATGTGTCAGAAACTGAGAAAGCACAGATCAATACTTAAGAACTGTATTGGCTTGAAAAATGGGCGTTTTTGGTTATTTTTTAGGTTTTTCCTCTTTGCCCTATACTCCTCCATTGAAAAGTGCCAGAATGCAGACAAGATATTTTATTTAATTTATAAAAAGTGCTTAACTTTAGAGCACAATTTTATGTGGCAAATGCATACATACCATATTTGAAGAAAAAACATTGACTTGAAAAATGCCAAACTCATCCCTTTAAGACTCTTTTTAAAGAATGAGGATTTCCAGAAATTGATGGAGAAAGAATCAGTTGATTCACAGCGAGATGCTAAAAGTAATTTAGCAGTGGTTGTACACAGATAAAATATCTTCTTCTGAATAAAAGTGAGAGAAGTCCTGGAGAACGTATGAGGTAAACAGTAAATGGCAAGAGAGAGAAAAGAAAAAAGGACGGTCAGAAACAGCAGACTGTATCAGAAACTGCAGGACAATCCCAAAACATACGAGGAGATATGCCAGGGACATTTATTAGACAAAAGTTTCAAATGACATCAGTGGCCAAATGCATAGTGTAAAGTTTGGGAAGGGTAAGGTATAGGCAATGTATAAATATAAACTGAGTCTGATGATCATTTGGGCTTTTAGAAGATGCAGAGATGTTGTTAAGTATAGCTTGCCACAACATGGATGAAAAGAAGTTGTATAAAAACAACACTGACTTTAATTTTGGACACAACAAACAAGAAAATTTATAAAGTGGGTAGAAAGAGTATGGAGACAATATTGGGACATCATTTGCTTGATCTGAGTTGGAGGGAAAACAAAGAACGACAGACAATAAAAACTGTACCCGAGTTGTGTAACATACTTATGAGGTCATATCTGCAACATTAGCTGTAGTTTTGGCTTTCATGCTAGAGCCTCGACAAAGTCCAGGGAAGAGTTGTATAACAGCAAGGTATGAGCTACAAACAATGATTGAGTCAAATCTTTTTTACCTAAGCAAACGGAGATTAAGAGGTGACAAGTGTCACACATATGTGCTTGACATACAACCTGAGGGCTTATCAAATGGCAGTTCCACCCCAAGTTAGGGGTTAGCTTTGTTGCTTATTGATTTTCCTTCTCTCTCCCTTGCAGATCTGACAACCTGCAACAACAGTGACGTCACTCACTTCTGGGTCATGGCCTCCTTTTAAGGGGTTCCAGCACAATCTTTAATCAGTCTCGCTGATGACGAGCACCTACAAAGACATTGCACTAATTTTGCAGCTGTTTAATTTTTTTTTTGTTTTGTCAAAAATATGCAGGGTTTTTATACAGGTTAGGGGTGCCTCAACTCTTCACCTTCCTCCTGTGTTTTTCTTACACAAAATTTAAAACTATGAAAGTAAACTGTGTGTATGTCAGCTTTTACTCTACAAACAGCTCTTTAGCAAGAGTGGAAGAGGACAGATGGCAACTGATTACAGGTATTTTGGGGAGAATTAAATATTTTGTTTAATTTAACAAACAAAACCAAAATAAGAAAATGTATACATGAGTGTAACTTTCAGGTGCTTTCGAAGACTTGGTTGGGTGGTTTGAAAGCTGGGGCATTTTTAAATCTTGTATTTGTTTCCTCAAAAAGTTTTGTTGTCACAATTTTATTGTGTATTTTTGTACTAAATGAGTAATATTCAAAAAGGATAGTGATAATAGAATATAATCACATATACTAGTAGTGAATATAAAATGTGTTTTTTAATACCATGTAACAATATCATGTGGCTGAAATTGCTTTCATTGTCATCAGATTCCTACTCAAGGGATGAGAAGTTGTATGTGCTATTGTTAGTTGCTGGATGTGGAGTGTCTGGGGGTAATAGATGATTTTTTTTTAAAACATAATGTTTTTCAATTAAATACCCAATGGAGATTTAAAAATCTTTGCTAAAGTCTCAAACTAAAATTGTTGGTATCTGAACATGATAGGTAGAAGATCTTTGTGACACTTTACTGATAAAGTGCAATGCCAGTGATTCATTATAATCTTTAGGTAATGCAGCCATGAAGTTGTTTTTAGTGTTATAGAAGTACCAGGTACATTTAATAATAATTCATTACATTTATACAATGCTTTTCTCAGTACTCAAAGCACTATCCACACAGGGAGGAACCGGGAAGCGATCCCACAACATACACAGTCTCCTTAGTGCAAAGTAGCAGCACTACCACTGCACCACCTGTGAGGACAAATTTAGTCACTGTAGCATAACGTGTCATAGTGTCATGACATGTCATTCTGTTTTAAAATAGATGAGTGAGCAGCCTTCATACATTTCTACTTAAGTTCAATTGCTTTTATTTTTTACTTTTAAAGACATGAAAATCATGTCAATTTACAAGCTTTAATTTCAAGATTTGAAGTGAGTTTCTGCAACTCAACACAGAGACAAGTGCAGGATGGGATGGAGGCAGAAGCCACACTGATGGCATATAACAAGTGCAACCTTTGCATTGTGCTACAGTAAGGGATGGTACTTGCATTGTACAGAAAAAATAAACAATATCATTACTACTGTTTTGAATAAATAAAGGATATAATTATGAGCAAATTGAATAAATAAATACACATCCAATGTATATGGTAATACTCAGTCATCCAGTCCCACCTACATCTACCCCACGTCATTCCGTGTCCTGCAGTGAGGTGCATTTGCTTCAGCACAAAGCGACTACGGGTGTTCCCCAGTTTTGCTATGAGGAGTCATTGTTGAAAGAGTACAAGAAAAAAATATATAAAAAATATACAAGTTGAAGTAACTGCTCTCAAAAACTGAAACAGTAAGCTAACTTGTAGTTGAAGTCACACAGAATGTTTCTGTTTTAAAATAGATGAGTGAGCAAATTCATCAATGCTTTTCAAAGGCAGCTTTTTGAAATTTCAAAACTGTGGACAACAAACTGTATTCAAGATATCTGAATGGAAATTGCACTGCCCGGACAAATTTAATTGAAGAATTAGAGTGCCAAATTTAGCAAAATCATTCCCCAGGGAGCTGAGTTGTTACATGAAGACAGACAGACAGTCAAGGCTATTGTAGTAGGTGTATTCTACTTGAAAAATGAAGACACAAATATATACAAAATAACATAACTGCTACTCACTCAATGTAGTGTGCACATTCTAAAATTTGGTCAAACAACTAAATCTCTTGAATATGTCTGCCTGCTGTATATATTGAGCAGTAACCACATAATTGAGAATTTGGAAGAGTGGGCTGTTTGCATTAATAAGCAGGAGTACCTTGGATAGTGACCACTGAGTTAAAGTCAAGGTGACGTATTTGTCATTCCTTTATTGGTCAGGGAAGTGGACACGAGGAAAATAATGTCTGGACAAAGTAAGAATTTAGTCTAATAAAACAGTATTATTCACTAAAAATTAAAAGTTCATAAAAAGCCTATTTCAGCAATTTCAAGAAAATGCGGAGCCCTGCAGTGGAAGACCAGAGAATAAAATCAAATCACTGTTGAAACTGGAAAAGGCCATCCACTAGGGAACATTCAGCTCACAAGCAGCTATTTAGTCTTGAATTAGATCTCTTAAATTTTAAACTTGTTTGTAAAAGTGAAGTGTTTGCTTGATTTTTGTGCTATATTATGCTAAGATCTGGCAACAGAGCACTCACATTTTGATATTTTCAGCAAAATCAAAGACACATCACTTGACTTGGATGTAATGATGTTATTGGCACATCTTCAGCTATTCTGGCCGCAATCTGGCAAACAAATGGAAATAGCAAACCCCTGGCCAAGGAATGAGCTCATGCAACTCACATGTACACATTTGTAGCAGACAACTAAACAGTGTTGATCCTGACTGAAATATTCTTTAAAACTACTTTATTTTAATCGATACCTTTTCAAAATAAAAGCACCGTTTTTTTTTCAATGTTGCCCTACACAGGTTAGTTTTTAAATCAGCGGCACACTTTGAATCTTTATGCCTGCTCTATACAGTTCAGTATGATAATCTCCTGACCACACTGCCTAAGTTAAGACAGACCTGAAAATCAGACTGATTCTACTCCTGTTAGGATGAGCAGCACACAAATGTGTGAAATGGTGTAAGGCCTGTAAAAGACCCATTGTCTTTTAGGACTGGGAGTCCCAAAGCATGAAAGTCCCAAAAGCACTTCCAAGAATTCTCACTAGATGGGGAAATCCTGTCAGAAACCCCGGCTAGACACAAAAAAGGACCTTGTAGAATGTTTATAAAATAAAAAAGTTTAATATTACCCCATCCAAAGCAGTCTGCTCCAAAACTTTGCAGACAGGCTTCAGTCTACACAGGCCCAAAATGGGATCTGGCTTCAAAAGTTAAGAATATATTTTTAAATGTCCCAGAATATAGAAAATGCACATAAATACCTCACAAGTAAGTAACCTTGAAAGCCCCTGACCTGGAATTCAAGTCCAATTCTTTATACATAATGACTTTTATAATGACTTTAATTAAATAAACAAAAGAAGAAACACAAATAATAACAAGGCAAAATGCAAATGCACATAGAGAATATAGAATCACAATACATGGATACTACATAATAAATAAACAGAACAAAATTAAAATGAACATAACTTACAATTTACAATTATTCTTCTTCTTTTGGCTGCTCCTGTTAGGGGTTGCCACAGCAGATCATCTTCTTCCATATCTTTCTGTCCTCTGCATCTTGTTCTGTTACACCCACCACCTGCATGTCCTCTCTCACCACATCCATAAACCTTCTCTTGGGCCTTCCTCTTTTTCTCTTGTCTGGCAGCTCTATCCTTAGCATCCTTCTCCCAATATACTCAGCATCTCTCCTCTGCATATGTCCAAACCAACGTAATCTTGCCTCTCTGACTTTGTCTCCCAACCATCCAACTTGAGCTGACCCTCTAATGTACTCATTTCTAATCCTATCCATCCTTGTCACACTCAGTGCAAATCTTAGCATCTTTAACTCTGCTACTTCCAGCTCTGTCTCCTGTTTTCTGGTCAGTGCCACCATCTCCAACCCATATAACATAGCTGGTCTCACTACCATCCTGTAGACCTTCCCTTTCACTCTTGCTGATATCTGTCTGTCACAAATTACTCCTGACACTCTTCTCCACCCATTCTACCCTGCCTGCACTCCCTTTTTCATCTCTCTTTCACAATCCCCGTTACTCTAAATTGTTGATCCCAAGTGTTTAAACTCATCCACCTTCACCAACTGTACTGCTTGCTTCCCCACCATTCCACTGACCTTCCTCTCATTCACACATATGTATTCTGTCTTGTTCTTAATGACCTTCATTCCTCTCCTCTCTAGCGCAAACCTCCAACTCTCCAGGGTCTCCTCGAACTGCTCCCTACTCTCACTACAAATCACAATGTCATCAGCAAACATCATAGTCCACGGGGACTCCTGTCTAATCTTGTCTGTCAACCTGTCCATCACCATTGCAAATAAGAAAGGACTCAGAGCCGATCCCTGATGTAATCCCACCTCTACGTTGAATGCATTCGTCACTCCTACTGCAGACCTCACCACGGTCACACTTCCCTCGCACATATACTATACAACTCTTACATACTTCTCTGCCACTCCCGACTTCCTCATGCAATACCACAGCTCCTCTCAAGGCACCCTGTCATATGCTTTCTCCAGGTTCACAAAGAAGCAATGCAAATCCTTCTGGGCTTCTCTATACTTCTCCATCAACACCCTCAGAGCAAACATTGCATCTGTGGTGCTCTTTCCTGGCATGGAATCATACTGCTGCTCATTAATCATCACTTCCTTTCTTAACGTTGCTTCCACTACTCTTTCCCATAGCTTCATGCTGTGGCTCATCAATTTTATCCCCCTGTAGTCACTACAGCTCTACAAATCCCCTTATTCTTAAAAATTGGTACCAGTACACTTCTTCTTCACTCCTCAGGCATCTACTTGTGGTATAGCGGGTCCACGGCTTCCAAAAAAAAAAAAAAGGTGGGTTTTTAAATCAGTATAGCCGTGCCGTTCTCCGTGGGCATGATTGCACGACCGCGGGGAGTTAATGAGGTGATCGGAGCGAGTCGCACCTGCATGTGTGGGTGCGGTCATTCTGGTTTGCCTCATTGGCTTCCTGCGCCGTGTAATTAAGGCACTGCGCCCACAGAGGCACCCGTGGGTGTGTATATATAGACGGATGTGTGGGGGGGGGGGGGGGGGGGGGTAATAAATCGGAAAGAGAAATCGTGGAGGAGGAAAAAAGATAGGAGAAAGGTCAATAGAGAGAGAAAAGCGGATGAGGTAAATGGTCGGAAAACAGCAGTCAGGTGGTGACGATCCGGACACCTGGAAGGTGGAGACGCCATGAGCTGGGGCCCCGTGAAAGAGCGTTATGCTGATGCGCTCTGGGTGCTGGTTCGCTCCACTGAATGTATGAGTGAGTGGGGTGAGCAGGAGAGGTGCCCTCCCGAAGGATCTGAGGAGGGACTGCGGGTGCGTGAAGGATCGAGGGAGGAGAGTTGACCTTGGTGGTCTGGAAGTGACATCCTGATAGGGGGCCAAGACGAAGGTTACCTGAAGGAGCTTGTGGTTGCTGGTTCTCCGTGGAGCAGAAGGTGCAATGGGAGGAGGGCTGGAGAGTAAGGAGAGACTGCATTTTAATTCCTGCATATATTAACCTTGTGTTTTATGGATTTATTTTTTGTTTGTTTTTATCCTCACTGGATCTTTATTTTATGGCATTTTGGACACTGCACTTTGATATGATTGATTTAATAAAACCACGTTTTCACTTTTGGAAATATCCCCTGGTTTCATGTAAGATTTGTCCCCATTTGTCAGCTCAACTCGGTGACATTACTGACGGTGTTGGGTTCAGGGCTCCCCTAAGGACGTTGGGAGCCTGAAGAGAACATGCATCATCACACTACTCACTTTCCAAGATTCCATTAAACAATCTGGTTAAAAACTCCACTGCCATCTCTCCTAAACACCTCCATGCTTCCACAGGTATATCATCTGGACCAACGGCCTTTCCATTCTTCATCCTTTTCATAACTGTCCTTACTTCCTCCTTGCTAATCTGTTGCACTTCCCGATTTACTATCTCTACATCATCCAACATTTTCTCTCTCTCATTCTGTTCATTCATCAGCCTCTCTACTCTTTCCATCTGCTCAACACACCCTCCTCACTTGTGAGTACGTTTCCATCTTTATCCTTTATTACCCTAACCTGCTGCACATCTTTCCCAGCTCGGTCCCGCTGTCTAGCCAATCGGTACAGGTCCTTTTCTCCCTCCTTTGTGTCCAACCTCTCATACAACTCATCATACGCCTTTTCTTTAGCCTTCACCACCTCTCTCTTCACCTTGTGCCTTATCTCTTTGTACTCTTGTCTACTTTCTGCATCTCTCAGACAATCCCACTTCTTTTTTGCCATCCTCTTCCTCTGTATATTCTCCTGTACTTCCTATTCCACCACCAGGTTTCCCTTTCCTCCTTCCTCTGTCCAGATGTCATGCCAAGCATTCTTCTTGCTGTCACCCTTACTACATCTGCTGCAGTTGCCCAGCTATCTGGTAACTCTTCACTGCCACCCAGTGCTTGTCTTACCTCCTCCAAACTCAACCTTGCAGTGTCCTTTTTCAACTTCCACCATTTGATCCTTGGCTCTGCCCTCATTCTCCTCCTCTTCTTGATCTCTAATATCATCCTATAGACTACCATCCTATGCTGCCTAACTACACTTTACCCTGCCACCACTTTGCAGTCTTTAATCTCCTTCAGATTGACTCTACTGCATAGGGTATAATCTACATGTGTGCATCTTCCTCCACTCTTGTATGTCACCCTATGTTCCTCCCTCTTCTTAAAAAATGTATTTACCATAGCCATGCCCATCCTTTTTATAAAATCCACTATACTTTGACCTTCTTCATTCATCTCCTTGACATCATACCTGACCATCACCTCCTCATCTCCTCTGTTCCCTTCACCAATACAGTATGTCCAGTGAAATCCGCTCCAGTCACCACTTTCTGTCCCTCGGGTATACTGTCCGTCATCTCATCCAACTCACTCCAGAAATCTTCTTTCTCCTCCATCGAATACCGAACTTTTGGAGCATATGCACTGACAACATTCGTCATCATACCTTCAGATTTCAGCTTCATAATCATTACTCTGTCTGACCTATTCACCTCCAAAACACTCTTGATATACTGCTCCTTTAGAATAATCCCTACTCCATTTATCCTCCCATCCAAACCATGATAGAACAATTTGAATCCATATCCAATCCACCTGGCCTTACTCCCCTGCCATTTAGTCTCTTGCATACACAATATATCAAACTTACATCTCTCCATCATATCATATAAGCACATAAATAATAATGCAAACATAGCAAACAAAGAAGATGTAGAAAATGAAATAAACATACGCCAGGGAAATAATCTTAGCTGACACAGAACAACTCCTTGCAGAAAAAGGTGCCCAATGTTAGGAGGTGCGAAGTGATGGCTCACTCATTAGCATTACTATCTTATGGCTTCTGAGCCTAACTAGCACAGATCTGGTGCACTTGTTTAGATAATCTGAGTGATTTCCATGTACATATGTTTCTTCAATTTTACTATATCATCTCATTGTCCAAATACATATTTATATATTTAGTTTAAGAGGCAGTTAACAATTTAACTCATGTATCAACACAGAGGTGGCCAGCTGACTGATAAGTGTGCTGTTAGCCCACCACTGAGCCCGTATAGGTGTGACATGCTCCATCTAGTGGTGCAGCTTTGTGAACACCTGGGATTCAAAATTAATCTTGTGCAGCTCTTGTTCCCAGGAAAGCAGCCTATTCACCATTGCCTCAACCACAACAGATGAACTCTCTATGTTGAACAACAGTGCAAAATAGACTACTGAAAGGTGCATGTAGTGGTTCGATAATAAATGTGCAGTAATTTATGTTGTATGGGTGATACAAGCTTCAAATCAATTTCAATCAGATATTGGCGGGACCTCCCTCAAATTAGATTTCTGATCTCAATTCATTCCTTTAAAAAGCAAATTATTATCTTTCATCTTAAAAAACATTTAACTTTCACTAACATTCTCACCCTCTCTGTCTCACAGTAGCCCCTCTAATGAGGTCCTCAGGATGTAATTCTGTACCTAGAAATTGGTTTATTTGTCCCTGGTTTTCTAACAAGGTATATTTTTTATTCCTGTTTATTGTCTTCTTCTGCTAATCTGTAATTTAGTTTTTCATCTGTTTATCATTTAATTTCATATTTAATACCTTTCATACCATTCAATCCAGTGCTATTTGATAAGCTTTATTCTGTGCTTCTGTCCTATGGTGCTGTTTTGAAAATTAATGGAGGGTATTGAATATAGGACAGGCACTCTGAAAATAAAATGTATCCTTCTTTATCATCATCATCATTGTTTTATTATTATTATAAAATAACATCATGTGGACTATTCACTATAGCATACATGTTTGTTCATTCCCTTCTGCACTCAATAGACATGCAGAATTTTCTATACATCCAGGTAGTGCACAGCACCACAAACCAACATTTCAGCTAAAATATGTGTCCATTTTACCTCCAAATCTTTTGAGAGGTATTGGCCTACAGCAGGGGTGGGCAAAGTCATTCCTGGAGGGCCGCAGTGGCTGCGGGTTTTTGTTCCAACCCAGTTGCTTAATTAGAAAACAATCCTTGCCAATAATTACATTTCATGGCTTGTTAGTGCTTTAACTCTGCTATGTCAAGTCATTCTCATATCCTAGATTTTTTTTCCATTCTAAGGATAACATACAAATACTTTGAAGTGTAAAACGGAAAATTCTCAGTCCTTCACTTTTTTCTCTTCTCTTTCCTTCCAAGTATTTAATTAAACCAAATAGTGCACGATAAATACACACAGGTGTAAAGGGTAACAAGAAAAATGGATAACTGCTGGTTTCTTTTGTCATTTGCATCTTATTGCTAATAAGGAGCAATTAAAAACCAAGAATGCAGCTGTTTAAGACTTAAATAAGCAATGAGGGTTCAAAATCTTAATGAGGGAGATAACTAAAATGAAGCAGAAGTGTTTCTAGAGCAATAAGTGCTTCTTATTAAGCAGTTGGGTTGGAACAAAAACCTGCAGCCACTGCGGCCCTCCAGGAATGAGTTTGCCCACCCCTGGCCTACAGAATAGTCAATGGATCAGCATCATTGTGCATGTAGGCACACATTAGGTCCTATGCTCCTTCTTGCCCATTCGTGTCTGATGATGCCACCTCCACACGCCATCAAATCTCAATCCAGACTCTTTTCATGTTGTAGCCCTTAGCTGGTGGAATGAGCCACCCAACTGCATCTAACTCCTGTTCTGTGAATGTCTTTCTAATTTTGAATGGTTTTGATGTGAGGTTCTTTAGTTAAGAAAAGAGTAGCTAATCTTGTGTTGTTCTTTTAGGTTTCAATCTTTTCACTTGTGATGGATAATTCTATAACCTTATTTTGTAACACTTGTCTCAAAACATTCCCCCGACAAATGCTTACTCGATTATGTTGATCTCTCTTGTAAGTCACTTTGCATAAAAGCATCTGTTAAGTGAGTAAATATAAATGTAAATGAGTGTGCAAACAAGCAAAAAATATTCCCAGCAAAAATATTATAGTTATATTATATTAATAGTTAGGAATTTCCAGTGATTTCTGGTGCATTTGTTCAGTGAAAGATTCGGCCAAGATTTTACTTCTCACATCAACAGCAAAATACACATACAGCATATACAGTACACTGTCCATGCAAGCTTGCCCAAATTTGTCCAAATCTGTTACTTATGGTAGGCTAAGCACATGAGCTAAGCCTCAAAAAAGCCCTGCAGCTACTGTGAAAACATCTGGGAAGTTAGGACTGACAGATCATCGTGCCTCCTCTGGGCTCCACAGGACAGTCTGCTTTTAAGTCAGAGTTTTTCACATCAGTATGCACTTTTTCTTTTCTCAGAACAAATCTGATAGTCATACAAATATCTGGGTTATTTCCTGGATGTGTGTGTTTAATGATATATGATAAATCAGACTGCTTTGAAAAATAATATCCGAGTTATTAGTCACTAATGGATCATCTGCTTTATCTCAGTTTCCCTACAAAAAGCCAGAAGTACAAATGTTCTTCTTTGCATTTGTTCATTACACTAAACATTACACAGACACATATCTAACTGTTGAAACAATACCTGCACATTTATCCATGGTGTCACGCATGTGTGCCTGGGGATCACCTTCCTGGCTCTACTCTATAATACCAGGTTATGCCACGATTCTCCACTTATGGGGTGTATCAATAAGGTGGATGAGATTGAGTATAGGAGTC
Organism: Erpetoichthys calabaricus; assembly: GCF_900747795.2. Classification (NCBI taxonomy): domain Eukaryota; kingdom Metazoa; phylum Chordata; class Cladistia; order Polypteriformes; family Polypteridae; genus Erpetoichthys; species Erpetoichthys calabaricus. Next base: position 251,265,658 of record NC_041397.2, on the reverse strand, counting down.
AGGTGAAGAACTTAGTTCGTCAGTGCAGAAAGTATTGTCTGCACCTTAACATCAGCAAAACCAAGGAACTCGTAATTGACTCACCAAATTTCCTCTACACCCAGTCACTATTTATGGAGTAAAAGTGAAAGTGGTGCAGTACTACAGACAATTGGGGTTCCACATCAGTGACAGGCTGGATTGGTCTTGTAACACAGAGAAGCAACATAAGAAAGGGCAGGGCAGGCTCTGTTTAAATAGGAGACAGTGCTCTTTTAATGTGGGTAGTGATGTCTTTTTTGTTTATTATTTTCTACAACTCTATGATGCCCAGTGTGATTTTCTACACTGTGGTGTTTTGGGCTGGTAACATTACTGTAAGAGAGGCCCACTGAATCAATAAGCTAATTAAAAGGCAGGTTCAGCTATAGGAAGAACTCTGGCACCCCTGGAGGTTGTAGCAAAGGAGTGAATTAAAACAAATCTGATTGTGATTATGAACAATGCTGCAAATCTTCACTCTGACACGCTTACACTGAGGACTCTCAGCCAACGAATTACTCAGCAGAAGTGTGTCACTACTGGGGCTCCTTTATAACAACAGCAATACGCCATTATAATGGCTCACGGTAACTGAATTCTTATCACTTGCTAAACCAAAGGTTTCCCTCTTTTTTGTAATTGTTTATTTGAGGGTAGTGATTATTGGTGCTGTTTGTTATAACATTTTTGAGCTAAACCTAAATTTCCCTCTTGGAACAAAAAAGTACTATCTGTCTATTATACATCATTTAGAGAAGCTTATATAAGCCCACTTGTAGACTTGTAAAAAAACACGTATGGCATTTATACTACAGTAATCATGTCCTCTAATATGATCCTAACAAATACACGTTCACTCATCATCAAGTTTCACCGGGATCCATTTCTTGCACAAAAATGAGAAATAGTCTTCCAGACACAATGAGTTGTTTGCATTGACATCACTGTACTACATGAAGCGCCTCCTGTGCATCTATCTGGAATACCATCTTCTACAAATAAAGCCTTATCTTAAAACAAATGAATTATACCTCAGATTGCATTATGTCTCATACTGGGGGCAGTAGGCATTCTCCTGTATAGCACCGTCCTTCCCCTAACAACACAAATCATATCATTCACCATTTGAATACAATTCCCTGTCAGTTAGAAGGCTCGCTGCACTGAGCACTGTGACATAGTAGGTTTTGTTAAGTTTTCCTAATTTTGAAAACTAGTCACAGTTCTAAACTTTCTGTTTTTTGCTTTTTTTGTTTCATATATAATTAAATCTCATAAAATATTAGACAAAGTTCACCCAAACTTGCCATGCTTTATTAGGAAAGCTTGGTGCGCCAATGGCCTTAACCTATTTCTTTTGATGAATGTTAATTTGCAAAAATATTATATATACATTTTTTAAGGCAAATAATTTTGTTATATGCAGTTCCACCAGCATATAAAATAAAAAAGAGCGAACTGCTATAGCGACTTTCAGACCCAGAAAAATGATAAGGAAGGTAAGGTATCTCTTAAAAAAATGAAACTGTACATATAAAATATATTTTTAAAGACTATATTACTATGTATGTGAATATATTTTACAATACTTCAAGAATAAATATATTACAATATCTTGCAGTATACTGGAATGTATTTTAAAAATATGTAAATTTTCTCATTTTTGTACATGGCAATACATTTTCCAAAATATAAAAATACATTTCCTTATATATTTTAAAATCCTAGGAATAATACACTCTAAGATACATTTTAGAAACTATTAAAACATATTTTAAAATATATTGTAAATTCTAGTTATAGCATAAAGTACCATGTAATTTAGAGTTTACATTTCAAGACACCTGTCATTTTTGTATATTGCATGATATTTTTAATATATGGTAACCTGGCATTTAAAATAACAGATATCTCCTAAGTGTTTCTGATGAGATATATTCTTCAGCAAATCACTCTGTGACACAGCACAAGCCGTAAACCTGCTATAAACCGAGTACAAATAAGTAGTAAAGCTGAAACGTCTTACATGTGTTGGTGGAGTGAATGACTTGAAACAGGGATTTAAAAATAAATTAGAATAATTGGAAAGACGGGGTTAAGGTTTATCCAGATAAAAAGATAAGCCATGAATGATCTGCCATGGATCATGATGCATTATGTATTACTTGTCTTATGCTCATTATATTTATATGTGTGTTTGTTACAATATAACAAGTCAAGTCAAGTCAAGTAGCCTTATTGTCATACCATCCATACACAATATTGCAGCATACAGTGCCATGAAATAGCATAACTTTTAAAATGTATTTTGAACTACATTCATGTTACGTTATATTGAAAGATTTGCCTACATATTTACTGGGTATATTACAATATATTTTATTTTCTCAGGGGACACAAATAACATTGCTTATTAACTAAATAAACATTAGAGTGGAAGAAAAACAAAGAAAGTAAAAACCATTAAATAAATGTAACACTAAATAATAAATCCTGTAGCCCATTAGGACCTAATTTTCCCTGCCACTCTCCCACCAAAATACCACAAAGAGTCTGAACCCTCTCCTTCCATGCCTCTCTTTCTAGCCTGGCCTAACTTGTCCTCTTGCCATTTGAGCCTTTGCCTTGACTTACCTTTGGGCTCAAACTCAATGACTCAGTGAGCACAAGGAGTCCCACGGTCAGTTCTGGCCAAGCTCTGGAGTTACTTCTGCAGTCAAAGACTGCCATTCCTTTGCTACAGGAAGACTAGGCTACAGGTCTCTCTAACAGTCCCTAGTGTCCCTGCACCTCTCTGAACCATCAGTTCCCATAGGGCAGCCCTCTCAATCCATACCACTTTAAAGGGTGATGTGAAGCCTTTTTCACCTCATTTTAGATAGACAGTAAGGCTCGGGGGGCAGCCAATCTTGAGGTGTGATGATATGCATGAAGTTAGCACCTCTATCATGTTTGGGCCTACATAGAATTCATCAATTAATAACTGATTAGTCAATTGTTAAAGAAAAAAAATCAAGTTTGCAATCATTGTATATTATGAGGTTGAATATTTTTAACATGAACAATGACTTATTTACTTTGATAACAGCCATTAACCATAACTTTTAAGTAAACTTTAAAAAAGCCCTTTATAAATCTTAGAAAGTTTCTGCTCTTGTCTTTGCTACAAGCTTACCTCATGGCTTTTTGGTTGTGGAACTATTAATAAGGTCTGTCTGTCTGACACAAACATTATTCTTTTTTAGAATAAACCTAAAAAAATTGTTGTTTTAATGAGAGTTGGTATTGTTCAGGAAAATGTAATGAATTCTTATAGAGTGTATTTACATTTACAAGCCTAGGACACTGTGTATTCAAGACAAATAAGGTATAATTAAATTAAACACACAGAATGTGATGTAAAGAAAAAAATGCTATATTGTTAAAGCAAGAAAACTAAATTAATTAATAAACAAGCACTATACAGTATGTATGTGAAAATACAAATACCTATGCATAACTAACATTTGAGACAAAATGCCAGAGAGACCACAACCAAGCCAGCAGTGATGTTAACATGTAGCCTGTGCTCTCCACATTAGCCATTCTACAAAGAAAGGTCTCCTCCGCAAGCCAGGAAAAGTCTCCCTGATGTGTCTTTAATATGGGCAACTTAGTCAGCCAATCATAATAAATACCTTTCCATAACACTTAATAAAGCGAACAAAATTACAGTGTGAAATGTCTCACAGCCTTCAAAGGGGGAGTGGATGGGAAATTAAACAGAGCATTTTAAACTCTTCAAGTATACAAAAACAAATTGTTGCGTATTTCTTCAGAATCTGTTGGTGCCATTTAAATTAAAATAATAAATGATAAAAAGATGCAATGCCAAAAACATAAGTGCTTGTTTAGCTAAGCATTGATACTAACTCCTAAGATATTTTGCATTTAATTTGTTAAATATAAATCCTCATAGATTGTCAAAAGGAAGGATAATTTATTCATTATTACTCCTACTCCCACCTGAACTTCTTAATGCATATGAACATCTACATTAAAATAGATAAATGAGAGCAAATTATTAATAAACGTTGTAGTACTCAAGACTTGAGAAGAGACCAGAAGTTGCTTTATATATATATATATATATATATATATATATATATATATATATATATATATATATATATATATATATATATATATACAGTATACAGTATATATATATATAGATATATTCACAGCATTCGTAGTCTGAATCACAATCTGTTTGTATGGGTGGTTACCTACCAGGTAACGCTTGTGGTTGGTCAGCAAGTCAGCTAACATCCGCCACGGTGCCCTCAGTTATGAGAAGCAGATCATAGAATGGTTGAAATAGTTTACTGTCAAATAATGCAAAGAGTACGCGACACGTGTTTCGCCCTAATTCTGGGCTCATCAGGCGTACACACTGACTGCACTCCCTTACAGGAATCGAACTTCGGACGTCAGCGCTAGGTTGCGCCACGGCATGTGGTTTGTTTATTTGACAGCATGTAGATCGAGGTAATTACATTCACTGCATTCGTAGTCTGAATCACAATCTGATTGTATGGGTGGTTACCTACCAGGTAACGCTTGTGGTTGGTCAGCAAGTCAGCTAACATCCACCATACATGCAGTCAAATAAACGAACCACACGCCGTGGCACAATGCTAGGGGCTTCGCCTCTAGCTCCAAGGTTCGATTCCCATAAGGGAGTGCAGTGAGTGTGTACGCCTGATGAGCCCAGAATTAGGGCGAAACACGTGTCACGTACTCTTTGCATTATTTGACAGTAAACTATTTCAACCATATATATATATACATATATAGCACCATAAAACCACCAGGGTCCAGAAAAAGACAATCAGTTTGATGACTGCTCAGAAGCTTCACTACTTTAGTACAATTGTGTGCTGTTTATTTTGGTCACTTTTTCCTACAACTCACTGGCCTGCTAGTTCCCCAGAACTCTTTGTATGTATATATATATATATATATAGAGAGAGAGAGAGAGAGAGAGAGAGAGAGAGTATATACACTGCATATGTTACATTATTTGTATGCTTTTTTGTTGGTTTTGTATTTCTGTCACTATTATTAGGAGGCATACCAGTAAAAATTTCAACGCACTGTGTACACATAACAATAAACTTGAATCTTACAAACGTTTAAGCTGCTAACTGTTGCCAACTCGAGGAACAAGCAGAAGTAAACGGGATACAAATTGCACAATTACAAGACATCCTCACAGACATTGCATGCTGCATTATTACTCCAAATGGAAAGAGTGGAATATAGTTTTAATAATTCATAGGATACGCTTGCTTGGAAAATGAATGGATTGATGGACAACTTCTTTCTTTGTCTTGCAGCCCAGGATCAGTAGACAAAGGATGAGTTTGATATTGCTATTACATTCAGTTTGTGACTTTTACCTATTTAATTCCATGTTGAACATGTAAATAACGAAATAAAATGGTCAACGTAATCAGTCATGACTATAGTGTTTATTATACAGCTGTTTATCAGAGATTTCTTCTGGTAATGAAAATGACCATATAACACATTTTTATATGGTAATGAATTATTCGAATGTAGCTTTAACTGTATTATAATCAGTATAAACATCCAGTTACTGTCTGTGTGGAGTTTTCGCCTTCTCCTTTTGTATGTGCATTTTTTTCTCCAGGTTTTCCTTACTTATCCTAAGGATATGGTACTGTAGGTTAATTGACTATGAAAAATTGGTCCAGTGTGACCATATGCATTGGGGTGTCGTAAGATGGACTGGCTCCCCATCTAGGGCTGGTGCACATCTCCTGCTCAGTTCTGCAACCATGAATGATAATGAATTCTCTTTTACAGTTTTAATCTCCTCCAATGTCAAATGGCCATAGATAATCAATTCATTAATGGAAAGATATAGTTGATTTCCATTTATGTTTTATCAGTTTCTACCTTGTGTCTGCACTCACTGAAGAGAACTATATAAGAAATTATTTGTAGTTGTGCTGTAAATTAAAGAATGGAAGAAGCTACAAAATAAAGAAAATCAGCCCTCACATTTATCTAGGGAGTGTGGTCTGTAGCATGTGTGTTTAAAACAATCTCTCATATGAAGGATGTATATGCAAAAATATTTTCATACCCACGTTTTAAAAATGATAAACACTGATCAATGTTTTTTATCATGCATTCTAATGTTTTTTCGTCTTAATTCTATGTTGTCCTCATTATTATTCATAATTCCTTAAAATTTACATTAAGATGCTTACACTGATCAGAAAATGAAAATGCAGATGTTTAATTTCTAAATTAGTGAAATTACTATAATTTTTATTAGTACATTTTGTTAATTTAAGGAATAAACTGTTCTGAACTGAAATGCATAATTATTATAAGTTCTCTGAAAGGAAAATCATGTGAATTCACCGAGTACTTGCAGGTTTGAGAAATGTCATTTTTATGGATTAAGAGTTAATGTAAGCAGCAATATTTGCAACATTTATTTTTAAGAGGTAATCTATGGTGGAATTTCTATATTCCTAAGTTAACAACAATGTGTGAAAATTCCACACTCTCCTTACTGTCTTTAAAAACCTCACTTCATATTCAATATGGGTAAAGATTTTTGTTCTTAGAAAAGAAATAGGTCATAGCAATGCAAGAGGGTTCCTTGTCTTTTCAGCATAGTGTTAATATTAAAACAGATATTAATATTGGCTTGCATCTGTTATTGTTTAATGTTATTAAAACTGGAATATGTTATTTTGCATATTATTTGCATTTTAGGTCAATCATTTTAAAACTCGTTTGTGCCGAAGGTCAATATATTAATTTCCCTACAGAACTGCTGTGAATCTGATTAAACTGCAAACCTACTGACCCATATTAAATTTAAGGCATTTTGTTTTGTTTCTGGTAAAAGATGATTTCTTTAAATGGTAAGTGCATAGTTCAAGGGAAATTGTTACTTTTTATTAAAACGTAATAGAATATTAATAAAAAACAAATAGAATAAATGATAAATATAAATATTTTAATTAAAATTAGTTTTTAACTGCTCAGAGATATTGTCTTTGTATTTTTTTAATCATGAGAAAGCTTCTAGCTCTGTAAAGACCACAGTTGTCATCTACAATACACAGACTACTTGATGTTATTAAACTGTAAATTGATGGGATTGAAACAAATAGACAATTTTATAATTAATTTCACTAATTTTCTCCACCTGAGTTGTCTGCTGTGATCGAGAGTCTTGTGTGATTTCATGATACAACAACATATATGAAAAGATGGACATGGAGCTTATAGACGACTCCTATAAGGACATAATTGATGCTAAAGCTTTCAGAAAACAATTATTGAAACATTCCTTTTCTTGCCCCCTTGTCATATTATCATTGGTTTTTTCTTTTTTTTTGTTCACAACAAGTATTATAGTAATACAGAAGGAGTGGATCTGTGCAGAATATTTCAAATTTCATTGCCATGCTCATGATAGCTATTTCAGAGAAATGAGCAATTGGTGTTGCCTTTCCTGCTAGCCTCCAGACTTTCTTTTCACCTGTCCTGTCAGGCGTAGGTCCAGGGCCACATAAATGCTCCTGTCTTTTTTAATTTTTTTCCCTTACACCCCTCTGCTGAAAAGGAGTGACACATTGAGGTGGGATATTCAAAGCACTGCAGCCCTTATTTTCTCAAACTGCATCACAGAACCTGATAACAAAATGTAATACAGCACATATAATGTGAGTACAGAGTAGCTCAATGTCTGCTCACTAAACTGGTGGTCCCATAACAGTCAACACCACCTCCCTACTTTGAAAAGCATTTGGGCATTACATTTTTCAAAATGATGTTGCCATTCTAGGGTTAACTATTCCTAAAAGGTGTTTAGGCATTCACTCTAGATTCTTAATTCCAAAATAAACTATTGTCAAAAAAAGTGTCATATTCTATAGGCAGTTAAGCATGTCTTATGATTTTTTTTAATTTATTATATTATTTGTTTATGTTGGTTTATGTCTGATGGTCCATTGGATGAGTGATGGGTGTGACCACACAGAATAAATGTGAATTTATGATTTTGTAATTTTTTTCAGTGACAATTTCTCTTATAAAAGAATGCCTTGGAGTTACGGTAAGGCCATCTTTACACATATCTTTAACATGCATTTTGTATCTGGATTGTATCCATTTCTAATTTAGCCAGATGAAATATACACCTGGCATTAAAATGCATCCCCTAGTGCCTGCCTCAGACATTACAAAGTAAAACATAGCAGCATTTTCTCTGCAGATCTATTAGTTATGATTGATAGTCCTTAAGCAATAAATTATACAAAAAAAGTAACAATAGTCTTCAACAGAGTTTAGAAAAATACTTTCACCATGACATATGTTCTGGAGGAATATGATATTCCTTTAACAGTCCAAACAACACATTATCTCTATGTTCTCGGATTCTTTAAATAAGAGTTAAAATTCATTTCTAGCACTGATGAGTAAAACAGAGACCTTCTGTGTTAGAGTTAAGTAAAGGTGATGTTTTATTTTTGTTTAGTTTCAGTCGTTTTGACAGTGATGTCCTCATAAACACTATTTTTTGCATTTTGTTTGTCACGACGTCTTGTATTACTATGAAATCAGTGCAAATAAAGTTGTGTGTACACATAGTAGATATACCTTTCTTCATGGTATCCTTTTATTAAAGAGAATATACATTTTGATTAGCATCAGGTTTTTGAATTTCAAATAAAAGATTCAGTGGCAAAACAAGATAAACCTCGTGAGCACTTTTGGTTTGTTTTAGCTTTTCAAAGTCAAAGTCAAAGTGAACTTTATTGTCATCTCAACCATGTACAAGTATACAGATAGACAAAATTGTGACGCTCCGGGTCCACAGTGTAACAACATGACGTGCAAATAATAAATAAAAAATAGAATTAAAATTTATATTTAAAATTAAAACACAAACAAGACAAGACATTGTGCAAAGACAAGACAAAGAAGTAGCAGCAATATTTATGTGTAAGATATGTAATATAATAAATAAATAATAGATATAGATAATACAGAAATTATCAGTGTATGATAATAGTTGCCTTTTATTGCCTCAATATTGGTTTTATGGAGGAATATTCGTAACATGTATGTATGTACTTGGGAGACATATCCCAGAATCTTCCGCAGCCTGTTTTTCACAGTTAAACCAGACATCTATATGAAAGTGAACCTCACCAGCATCCTTTTGAATTTAACATTAAAGTCCTTATACATTTAAGTATAAGGTTTTGGAGAAATGCCTTTAACAAACAAAAACTGTGTGAAAAACAATTAAAATGCACTTTTTTTCTATATAAATGAACAAACATGGAAAGAGAGACTAGTGTAGAATATATCTGAATCACGAGGCATTTATTGGTGTTAGTATTACTAAGATACTTTTGCATAATCAAACAAAAAGAACAATCTGCTTAAATTAAACATTTGTAAAAGCCCCAAATTCACCACTTTTGGCTTTCTATTTTTTAACTACTTTGCCTAATCTTCTTTGCAGTTTAATGGGTTTTAATGAGTGATCTGCTTCACTAACTGTCAGCTTTTTCAGATACATGGATGTAACTTGTTTCATAAGGAGCCTTTTCATTTCTCCTTATTCCTCTAATACTAAAGGCTGTTTCCACTTAATAGCACTAGAGCATAAGTAAAGCAGACGGCATGTCCAAATGTGTTTGAAGTTAAATCAAAACTGAAATGTATGCCTTTCCTAGATTGCCACACTTAATGATACAAGCCAGAAAATCTAAATAGAGGCACCTGAGTGTGCAGGAGGTTTTGATTATTTTTCACATGAAATTTGAAAAACATATTGGCCACTTAGGTGACTGAAGGTTGTGTTTTAAAGGCAGAAACAGTAGACTATACCAGTCTGTGGCCAGTCAATTATGGCATCACTGGCTATTAGTTAATAAGCTTGTTTTCTTTGGAGGTAATTAGTCCTAGGTATTTAACAAATTCCTAAGGTGTTACATTCAAAGTGAATTAGGAAGCAAGTCCTCTTGGATAAATTATATTCATACAGAGACAGAGATTAATTAAATTATGTATTTTACAGTAGAGGGCGGCACGGTGGCGCAGTGGTAGCGCTGCTGCCTTGCAGGTAGGAGACCCGGGTTCGCTTCCTGGGTCCTCCCTGCGTGGAGTTTGCATGTTCTCCCCGTGTCTGCGTGGGTTTCCTCCGGGTGCTCCGGTTTCCTCCCACAGTCCAAAGACATGCAGGTTAAGTGCATTGGCGATTCTAAATTGTCCCTAGTGTGTGCTTGGTGTGTGGGTGTGGGTATGTGTGCCCTGTGGTGAGGCTGGCACCCTGCCCAGGGTTTGTTTCCTGCCTTACGCCCTGTGTTGGCTGGGATTGGCTCCAGCAGACCCCCGTGACCTTGTAGTTAGGATATAGCGGGTTGGATAATGGATGGATGGATTTGACAGTAGATCAAGAGAATATTCATAAGCAGAGGTCGGTCCATAGGACTTTGAATAATTTTACCAATGTGCATCTGCAGCAATAAACCCAGAATGGACCAGAATCAAAACCAGAATTGTTTGTTTGCTCAAATCTCTCATAAAGCCTTAATTTCGTAATGTCAGAAGCTAATATTGTACATGTAAATCCTTTAGAGCATGACTGTTATTGTAAAGTATCTAATGTTTTTTCACAGCCTTGTTTTTTTTTTTGTATATTACTTAAAGAATAAGTTTGGTACTTTTCAAGTTGAAATTATTTCTTCACAAACATATATGTGAAATAGAGTTCCAAGTTAAATGTTTTCTATAAATTTAAAAAAATTGCATAGCCTGTCCTAGTGTTTTATAATGGAAGTCTTCAGGCACAGAGCCCAACCAGAAAACAAAAGTCTAAAAAATTACAGAATATCAAATAAATACAGAACTTATTCTTTAATGAGTCTTGGTTTTTTCATAAAATTATTGTTTAACATTATATTTGTGTGTTGTTTCACACAAACACCACCATTTTGTGATTTTTTTCAAGACGGGTGGCTTGTTCTTGTTAGTGACACATTCCCGATGCTACTACATGAAAACTTCTGGTTTCAAAAATAAACACAATTCTGGAGGTGTACTTACTGGTGTTTTCTAATAAGTGGTGAAAACAACTGTTTCCTAATACTCTTTTTGATTACTATTCTTGGATAACATCTGGGTCTTGGGTCTTTGCTATTGATTTGACATCCCAGCTGTGGCCACTGCAAGTTTTGACCTTGGTGTTGTTTAATTTTTTTAATTCATTCCCTGATCACATCTTATCAGTTCTGACTGTCACATTTGCTTATTTATTACCCATGAATGATCTTAGCTGTTCTTAGCCTCTAGTAATAGAACAGGTTGAATAAGCGTTAATCTTACATACATACATGTACCTGGAAACTGATGCCATAAACAAGGAGGCCTGTGATGTCATCAGTGTATGATAAAAAACACACAAAAAATGTCAATTGCTAAAATAACGTTAATTATGCGGAGAATGAAACCAATTCTTGAACTAACAAAGTTTTTAAGGGAATTCATTTGAAAATCTGTCTACTGTCTCCAAGACCATAGTGTAGAAGGAGGTAAAAATCTAATAACATCCATGATAATCTCCTCCCATGGATAATTTGACTGAAGGTCAGATTACAGAAGTATTTATTTAACATAATTTTAGCCAAAAATGCATGAGTTTTGGTTGTTGTGAACATACAACTAGATAACTGACAGATTATTTATGACATGCAAGTAACTTCAGATTTTTTCCTTTTTTGCTCTTTAGTGTGGACCCCCTGCTGGTTCCTGTGGAAGTCAATTTAATGGAAAGTGTGAAATCTCCATTTGCAGTGAATATATGAGAACCAAGTTCGGGCGTTGGTCAATGCATATGTCTTTTATAGTGTCACCATCATAATCTCTCACATCTCATCACATAGTGTAATATACGTTGTGGCGAGCGGCTGGGGGCAGTACCCAGCCGGGATGCCCGGAAGGACCGAAGAAGGGATTACGCCTCCACGAGGGGGTGACTGCCCTGGTGGCTATGGGGACCACGGGAAAGGAGCATGGAAGCTCAACCCTATAGGGGCCTGTGGTCACCACCAGGGGGCGCCCAAGGGCCTGGAGAGCCCTGGTCCTCAGCACTTCCGCCACACCCGGAAGTGCTGGGGAGACAAAGACCAGGGACACCTGGAGTGCTTGCAGAAGTTTATCGGGAGGCACCTGCAGCACATCCGGGTGAAGATAAAAGAGGCCGCCTCCCTCCATTCAATGGCTGGAGTCGGGTGGAAGAGGACGGAACTCGGAGGAGAGGAGTGGAGGCGGTCAAGCAGCGTGAAAGGCATTGAGAGAGGCCAGGACTTGAAGGGTGATTAGTACGGGAGTACTGGGTTGTGTGTACTGTAAATAATGGAAATTATGAATAAACCTGTGTTGGTGTTTGAACCTTCGGTGTCCGCCTGTCTGTGTCCGGGCCGCTTACCACAACGTGTATATACATGGTGTATAACGTGCTTAACAAAGCCTAATATCCCAAACTCCAAAAGGGTGCCACCCATGAAAATTAAATACAAAAAAGGGTGATGAAATGATATTACCAAAAAAATAACATAAAAAAATGATAATGTGTAACATTCATAGGCAAATACTAGAAAGAAATTAATAAGGCATTCCTAACATTAGTAGGAACATTTTCTTATTTGTTTCCTTTCTAACCCATTGGATACCATTCAGTTTGCCTTACTGTTTCATTCAAATTAAAAATCTAATTTTGTTCTTAAGTATTATTTAATAAGGTCAACATTCTCTTATTGTTGCATGTTAATATCAAGGTAATACTGTTGATAAAAGTCTCTGCCGACATTTCAGAGATGTTACTAGCTTTTGGCAAAGTTTAGGCTTTTGTTATTTAGAAACACAAGCATATAGATAAGCAGAAAATCCAAATCCAAAATGGTCATTGACCCTATTTAATAACGACTTGCATGTATTTATACACCAAGACATCATGCTGCACACCCAAATGATATAATTTTCATATGACCATCTTGGCTCAGTAGTGATTTGAGACAAGAAAGTATAAACACATTTTAATGCTTGCATTATTTTTTGAGTGGTGTGTAATCAAAATTATTAACTCTAAACAACTTCATACCAGCTCCTTTCCTTTCTTCTTTCAGAACTAAGATGACAAAACCAAAAGTTAGAATCACAATAACAGTGATGAGAAATGCAAATCAAAACAAGATATCTTAATTTAGTTTTTACTAAACTAGATTTCCTTTCTTTTCTAGCACTGAATTTTGTATTTTCTTTTCAAGCCCATTATTTCCTTTTTTCAAACAGCATAATTTTCCTTTCTCATTTTAATAGAAACAAAAGTGTCTTTCAGTTTTCCATTGTACAGAGTGAGCAAGAGAGAAGGCACTAGCAAGCTGCACCAAGCCCTGGTTCTGGGGGTAACGACCCTCAGTAGAGCCTTTAAGCTGTCTCCCAAGCACGCATGCATGACACTGTCCTAAACTTAAAATTGAAATAATGTGGTGTCTTATTGTGGGAAAAGCTTTTTGGGAACACACTACTTAAAACATAAATCCATCCATCTAATCAGCTTTCAAACCTGTTTATCTAGAGCAGGGTCACAGTGAAGCTCGAGCCAGTTCAAGCGAGCATTGGACACCAAATAGTTAACAATTCCTGGAAATACACAAATTACTTTCCTGTAGACTCACATGTATATGTTGCCTTGCCTCTAATGCCAGTTCCTACACTTACCAATCTTTGCACTTTTAACCAAGACTATGGTCCACTAACTTCTCTCAATTGCTCTCCCACACTGGCTTTAACCAGTTCTGTCTGTCACCTTGGCTTATTTCTTATCCTTGAATGATCTAGCTGTTCTTAGCCCCTAGTAGTAGAACTGAGCAAATTGAACAAGCATAAAAACAGGTTGAATAAGTGTTAATCTTCATATATAATGGCTAGTGCCATAAACAAAAGGAAACAGAGTATGACCCTAATAGAGTATGGCCCAGATGAGCTCTTATTGCAAAGTTAATCCTAATGGTCATAATACGTCACATGTTGACCCGTGCAAACATGTACCTGGAAACTGATGCCATGAACAAGGAGGCCTGTGATGTCATCAGTGCACAATAAAAAAAACACACAAAACGTCAATGCAAAAATAATATTAATTATGCACAGAGAATGAAACTTTCTTGTCTGAACCTTGCTGTTGCCCTGTATCGCAGGCAGGAGTTCTATTATACTGAGGAACACAGCATCAATGAACAATGTCTTCTTATTATTTCTCACTCTCCCTGGGCTATATTGGTGACTGATGGTTATCCAGCCCTGTTGATTGAACTGGGTATGTTTCTGGTGGCTATTTAGGCCTTTGTCTGACCAGTAACAGGTGAAGATTTTGGTTGTCTGTCTTGATGAAATAAGAAGGTGCCTGTTCCTGTTTATCAATGCAGTTGGCCAATCCCTACCTAAGTGGCATCTATATTCTAACTTTTAGCCAGTCTACTTCTTCTTTCGTGGTAACCTCTGTCTAGTAAGTGTTCAGCCACAGAGAAGTAGTTGGCAGATGGAATAATGAGACTGGACCAGAATATGGATAAGACAAATTCATAATCAAAGGTTTTAGATGGTGTTGTTATGAAAGTCAAAGAGTACCTATACAACTAAGACAAGCATGCAAAGATGGAGTAAAAATCTAAAATGTGAAGACACATGATAATTCCTAAACCTTTAAATCTTTCCATGAACATCTTAACACTGACACTGGACTTTATACCATTATAAGGGGAACATCATGTGATTCAAGTTTGAGTTGTCGCATGGTAGCCATGGGGATGGCAAACTACACAAATCCAGACTAAAATGACAGTGTCCACTGGAAACAGAATTGCAGTACTCGAAGACATAAAATATTTTTAGGTCACTGAAAAACATCTTAAATTTTAAAAATTGTTGAAGAATTGAATTAATTAAACTTGAAAAAAGGCCGAAAGGTAATAAAACTCAACAGAATAGGTAGACAATCTGTGAAAAAAATAAAAAGTGTAATCTTTCCCAACACAGAGGCCATCTCAATTTCTTTTGCCAGTTGCTGCTAACTGTGGGTGGTTGTTTATTTGTGTAGCCAGTAAGCACTTTCACTTAGCTTCACTTAGGTTGTTATCCTGGTATGTTTTTGATGACAATTGTGTATATGACACCCAATGTTTCTGTGATTTCCTGGTATTGATTTTAGTCACCTCTACCGATTGTCAAGACAATAATAAAAAGGTGACCACCAGGAGGCATAGTAGTGCCCCAAACTCCCCAGACACAACTACACAAACAGTCCTGGGTTCAAATACAAGATCTTCTATATTTTTTATCTCCATCATTCTCTATATTCCCTTCTGCAATAATACAATTACCAAAATAAATCTCTTTTCCTCCTTCCACACCTCCCTTGAAACGTTATCCACACTCCTCATGCTTCTTTTATGCCAAGAGTATAGACCCAGCCACAACATTGCACACTGGAAGCACTTCCGGGTTAGAGGTTGTAATGATCCCTTGCAGCACTCCCCCAAATGGTAGGCCCTAAGAACCCCAACAGGACTTCCCTATGGGAATACAAATTCCTACCCTTCCCTGCAGATATTCATATGGGTGTAAGTTGAGAGGTGGGGCCTCCATGGATTGGACTTGTTTCTCCAGCACAACATATGCTCAATCAGATTGAGATCTGGGGAATTTGGAAGTCAGGTCAGCACCCTGAACTATCTGTCATGCTCCTCAATCCATTCCTGAACATTTTTTGTCATGTGGCAGGTTGCATTATCCTGCTGAAAGAGACCACAGTACATGGTCTCCCTCAATGTTTAGGTAGGTGGTACATGTCAAAGTAACATCCACAGGAATGCCAGGACTCAATATTTCCCAGCAGAACATTGCCCAGAGCATCACACTATCTCCACCAGCTTGTGTTCTTCCCCAGTTAAACAATACACACAACCCAGCTGTCCACATGATCTAAAAGAAAAAGAGATTCATCAGACTAGACCACCTTCTTCAATTGCCCCATGCTTCAGTTCTGAAGCTCATGTGCCCATTGTAGCTCCTTTAGGTGGTGGACATGAGTTAGCATTGGCACTCTGACAAGTCTGCAGCTACTCAGCCCCATACAGAGCAAGCTGCAATGCACTTTGTCTTCTGACATTTTTCTGTTGAGACTAACATTACGTTTTTCAGTAATTTGTACTACAGTGGCTTTTCTGTGGTATTGAACCTGATGGACTAGCCTCTCCCCATGTGTATCAGTGAACTTTGGGCACTAAAGACCTTGTTGCTGGTTCACCAATTGTCTTACATTTGGTAGGTGGTAACCCATGCATACTGGGAACACCCCCACAAGACCTGCCATTTTGCAGATGCTCTAACTCATACGTCTAGCCATCACAATTTAGCTCTTGTGAAAGTCGCTCAGGTTCTTACGCTTGCCCATTTTTCCAGCTTTCAACACATTAATGTTCAAGAACTGACTGTTCACTTGCTTCCTAATATATCCCACCCCTTGACAGGCACCATTGTAACAAGATAATCAATTTTATTCACTTCACTTGTCAGTGGTTTTAATGTTGTGGCTGATCAATGTATACAGTATATGCAGTATAAAGTGTTTTTGTCAGGCATGCATTACCCAACTGCACCTTGTTTTTGCCACTGTTATCAGTTTTTCTCATTCTTCTATTGACATCATCATGGAAACATCACTATTTTGTACCTTGTCTAAATGGCCATATTGTTATTTCTAAATGATCATCATTACCTTAACATGAGACGTTATTGTGTTGCTGCTTTAGGCATAATAGTTGCATTCTCAATGCTCAATCAGTTTCCAAGATTAAGAAGCAAAATCAGATCTGAGAAGTTAGGATGAGCCAATACAAGAATAGGAATGATGAATTGTAAAATAATAAAATGCAGTTGTTGTTTATTCAAAGCCCTTGATTAAAAAAGAATAGTCAAGAAAGCAGGTAGAGGGTGTATTCTGAATTTCAAAAAATGAACAAAAGAATAAAAATAAAAGCAGTGCTGAAAAAGTCCAAGTAAAACAAGTGAAGGAGCAGGAATCAAAACACTTGTGGTGACACAAATGGTGACTGTTGTATAGTTACACAATACTAAACAGCTCAGCTTGTTATCTCCTCTGCCTCCCCATCATGTAACTGCTGCGTAATTAGAGCAACAGCTACAGACAGGAGGGATGAAGAGCATGCAAAAGAATGGGGTAGTTGGTGCTGGCAAGCCCAATCCTGATTGAGCTGCTGTGTGTACTACTGAGCATAGCATAGAGAAAGGGACACAGCACAAATTAGCAGGATGTGGTCCAACCCCATCAAGCACTGGGGTTAGGCTGAAAGACAAAAAACAAAATTCTTACCTGTTCTCACTTTTGAGATGGTTACACCATAAATGTTAAAATGTATCTCTTTTGTTTTCATAATGTATTTATTTTTAATATAATTTTAATGACGTGTCCTCAATGTAAAATGTTTAGGATAAGGACATCAAGCCACAGAGCAGTCAGTGCCCTGAATATGCATTGAGGAAGAGATCAACAAAATGAGTCCCAACAGTTCCAATAGCTTTCACCTTGACCAGGCTGTTAAGTAATGGGGCATTCAAATCATACACCCTGCGATTCATGGGCTCAGACTCCTGAATACTTCCACTTTTTCTATTTGTTCTGAGCGACCTGTTTTCTTTCTCAGTCATCACACCACACTCTCTTCAATCGCTACATCCCCCTAATGCTCCTGTTGCAAACCCATCACAAGAGATTAACTCACCTGAACTCAACTCAGACATGCATCGGCAGCTTTTAAAACCTCAGCGGATTCCTTGAGGCTCATCAATACCTGGTTACATGCACATGTTTCTCTGTATCTTTGGTAGGGGTCTCGCGTGTGCACATGTGCACTCATACACCCACTCCAACTCACACAGACACAAACTGCCTGCTCTTCACCCAGCACTCTCACTTGAAAAATGATCTAGTTGCATTTTGGTAATAGCGTCTAAAATCACCATTTTCGTTCTTGTATAACTGGAGAAAATTTGCATTTGTTGATGAAACATGAACATGTGCTTTTTGCTGGCCATTTTTCTTTTCGTTCTTTTTAAAATATTCTTCCTTTTCAGTCCTTCTGATGTGTTCAGACCATAGTCGTGGTGCATATATATTTGTTTATCTATTTATTTTTGTATTATGCATTTAAAGAACTACATTTCCCCTGGAGACAAATAAAGATCTATCTATCTATCTATCTATCTATCTATCTATCTATCTATCTATCTATCTATCTATCTATCTATCTATCTATCTATCTATCTATCTATCTATCTATCTATCTATCTATCTATCTATCTATCTATCTATCTATCTTGTTCCCTAATTGTTTGAGGTTTGTTTTGAAAAAAGCCTCTTTTGTTGATTGAAAAAACTAATTTTTATGGCACATTCTTTTCAAGTTTTTTTGACCTTTCTCTTTGACTGTTATTTAGTGAGTGCAGGCTTTTATTAAATTGGTTGCCGAGTTTTTGATTTTTGCATTTTGACCCCAGCACTGTCCTTCCTGTTTTGCATTTTTGATTCTATGGTGACTAGGATTATAAAATTTATCCTTTAATTTACATTTTATTTAAAGATCAAAATGGCCACAACAAATGTAATTAACTAGTTCCTGTTAGGATCAAATACAATACCACAATGTAGAAAAAACAGAAAATGAAAAGCTAATACAGATACAATACTCAAAGAAGGAAAAATATGAACAAAAAGTAATGCAGAAAACACAGGTCAGGTCAGGGAGCATGAACTGGTACAGCGTGTTGCCGCACCCACCACACAAAGAAACAGCTCGGGATCCCGGTTGGCAAGACCCCAGGCAGACAGGAGGTCCGGTCTTACCCTCTATCTACCGTGTTTCTCAGAAAATAAGACCAGGTCTTATATCAATTTTTACTCCAAAAGATGCACTAGGGCTTATTTTCAGGGGATGTTATATTTATTCATTTACAACAATATACATTTATCCAAATACAGTCATGTCATCTTCTTCTGGAATATTGTCATAACTCTCCACATTCAAACCTTAAATTCCAGCCTGAATTTCTTGCTATTCCAGCCGCTTTTAGGATCCTCCGGGATCGATGTGCATGATTCGAGGTTTGATGAATGGTTCAATGTGGTGAAGCAAAATGCCAACATACAAATGCATTCGTGGTGATTTTAAATTCAAGTGTCGCATATTCCCGATCGTAATGACACAATACATTTTAAAAGTCTCACATACCATCTTCTGTGCCGTCTTTTTTTTTACCTTCACAATACCATCAGAATGTATGGTGACGTATTTGAGCCACAGAGAAAAAAATTAAGGACATGGTGAATTGTCTGTTTTGTGATTAAAGTGGAAATTTCGGCTTTAACCTTGAAATGTCCACTTTAACCTCATAGTTTATTTTATCATTAAAACTGACCGTTGTAAACGTCATCTTAAAACCAACCCAGTTGTTTAACACTATGTGCTTCTGGGGCTTCCTCCTGAGCTGACAGCAGCAATCGCCACACAGAACACATTACATTTCTGATAATCCAGCTCTCTGCACATTTAGAATCCTTAGATTTATACTTGATATCACTTTCATGATGAAATGCATTAAAGTTTTATATGTTGCATTTTACAGATAAATCATTAACTTTGTTTTAATAATGAATACTGTTAATAATTACACATGTGGGGGTGACACTGTGGCAGAGTGTTAGCGCTGCTGTCTTGCAGGGAGTCATGTCGCTGGTGTTCCCTGCCTGGAGTTTGCATGTTTTCCTGGTGTGTTTCCACAGTGTGCTCCGTTTTCCATCCAAATACAAGCAGGTTTGAGGATTTGGTGACACTAAAATGACACCAGTGTATACAGTATGTGTGTGCTTGTGTTCACCTTGCGGTGAGGTGATGCGCCATCCAGGGATTTTGTTTCTGTCTTGCGCTCGATGTATGGAATGGGTGCATTCCTGGATTGATGGATGTAATCATTAAACATCCTTTTCAGAGATTTTGTGACAAGGGGTCCTCGGAATTTAATGGATGTTTCAGGCACATGTGTTACATCACATGAAGTATAAACCCAGCCTTAGGCACCTTGCTTTTCAGCTGACAATCTTGACTAGGGCTTATTTTTGGGGTAGGGCTTATATTACAGAGCAGCCTGAAAATCATGCTAGGGCTTATTTTCGGAGTAGGTCTTATTTTCAGGGAAACAGGTAAAACAGGGAAACAGGTATCTGAGGTATCTGCCTCAGCCAGGTGTTACATGAGCATCCCCATGGCTTGGTCCTGCCACTCGGGTCCTCAACAATGAGGATCCTGCGAGCCGGGGGAATCAGGCCATATGGCCGTAGTGCCGTAACTGACGTTCCCTCACAATGTAGGTAATGTGCCTCATTTGGGACTCCGCGAGCAACCGCTCATTCAACACAAAGTCAAACCAGCAGTACCCAAGGATTCTCCTACGAGACACGGTACAAAAGGAGTCCAGTCCTTGTCTCAGGTCACTGGTAGTGTCCATGTCTCACAACCATATAGCAAGACAGGAAGCACCAGGACTTTAAAGACTTGGACCTTTGTCCTTTTTCAATGATGTCGGGAGCACCACACACCCCTTTCCAGCGACCTCATGACCCCCCATGCTCTCCCAATCCATCTACTGACTTCATGGGAAGAGTCACCAGAAACATGAATGTAATAATTTTATATCCTTGACGTCATCCTCAGTTATGTTTATTTTGCACATTTTACTGCTATATATGAAGAACACAGACATCAACATTATGATTAGTATAAACGTATACATAAGAATTTATTACCAGGTATGAGGAATCAAATGTTATAATAGCTAAACTACAAATTCACTTATGCTTAAGAACAGATGGCTACCATGCAAGATAACCTGCAATCTGTTTAAGTTTTAACATCACAAAACCTTTTACTTATACTAAACAGTGCTCAGTCATTGAAGTAAAAAGCTTGATGCCTAGCCCGTTTAAAGTTAGGCAGCTTTCCAATTCTAAGCATTCACTGCCATGTGGCCTTGAGTCATTAACATTTTGTTCTGTTTCTGCACTGGAGTTCTTCCCAAAGGCATGTTCAAGGAATCCTCTTTTAATATTTCTCTGTGCTCACTTCATTTCTCTTCACTTGATATCCATAAAAATGTTTAAAGGACTGCCAAGGATTTGTATCTTAACATATATTTTTTAGACCTGAATTCCTTCATGATACAGACTCTTATGTCCACATTTTCAAAACACCACTAATCTACTATGACAGGGTCCCCAGCTTGTAAGGGTTTTCCATTGCAGAACAGGCATAAGGTCTAAAAAAAAAATCCCTACAAGTAACTATATGGCCCCTTGAAGCATCGATAAACAGTGCCCCATATATGGTTAAAGGGTGTATCTGTAGTGATTGCTCCACAATCACTGAAGCAACAGAGAGGTCTCTTGGGATGTTTAGAAGGATGGACAAGTTCCCCAAAACAGTTATGTGATGTAGAGCATGAGTACCAGACAAACAAAGAGTGCCTCACTCTTTATCAGTGTATTGGTGTTTAGGAAGCTGGGGTACCTGGGGCCACCAAAACAAGCTTTGGAGAACTTTTTCAGTGCAGTCCTGTGATCGGATTTCAGGAATTGTTCATGAAGTAACCCTAGGGTAGGACTTCTCAGTAGCAATGGATATTTGAGGTTGGAGTTGACAGGTGAGTTTAGGCAAAGGCTCATCTTACAGGTAAGTAAAGGAGCCAGAACTGAGAATCTTTAGAAGAGAGTTTGGGTGTGAGTTGAAGCACTGTGTTTATGAGTAGTGAGCAAGTGGGCAATCCATACAATGTGGAATGAAGGATCTGAACTTGTGGAGATGTGGAATTTTAACGTTCTTTCTCTGGGTTCAGGTGGCAAATAGTATTCTGCCAGAGTTGTTGGAAAATTATCAGGGCACAAAGGAAAAATGATCAGGAGATGAATCTTAACCCTAAATGTTAGCAAGACCACAAAGTCAAAAGAATTGTACAGCAAACCCAATATGTGAATAAAGAATTTAAGTCTAAGAAATAAACCATATAGGGCTAAATTGCAAAAGTTGAAAAGAAAGCACTTGCTAAAGACTTTTCTATTGAATCCATAAACTGGATTGTTTTTAGATAGATAGATAGATAGATAGATAGATAGATAGATAGATAGATAGATAGATAGATAGATAGATAGATAGATAGATAGATAGATAGATAGATAGATAGATAGATAGATAGATAGATAGATAGATAGATAGATAGATAGATAGATAGATAGATAGATAGATAGATAGATAGATACTTTATAACATGCTGTGGGTATCAATCAACATGTTTTCATGATGGTGATCAGAATTGGTGCCATTGCCGTAGAGTCAGAGTGTGTGGCCTGATTTGGGACTGACACATTCCTCGGCCATTTGACATGACAGGATGAATCTTGGTAGGATGATGTGTTCTGCCGGCACATTCCTAATGCAGCAGGTCACATAATAGTTTAAAGTTATATTTGGCCACCCTGTTGTGGCAGTTGTCCAGTTCAATTACTTAACAATATTAAACCCTTTTATAAACACCTTCACTTCAACGTCTAGTTTTCCGCTCATCAGCTCCACCCTAAATGTGATATTTTTGGATGAAAACCTCAGTATATTTGTTATGCTCATTTTTTTTATACGACCCAGCTGCATACAAACTATAAAAAGAATTCATAATACCAAGTCATAATAACCTAAATGCTATACAGGGGCGGCACAGTTTTCTATACTACTGAAGAGGAAAATGGATTACTTCAAATTTTTAGGAATAATAAAGGCTGTGAAAAGTATACAAAGCTTCTGATCTTCAACAAAAGCAGGAGGAAAAATAATCATGCCTGGCATATGAATTCTTGCTGTAGGGGAAACCTCACCATTACCCAAATTGTTGGCATGCTGTGTTTCACTCCTCCTGCTCCAGGCAAGTCTGGGCCATTGGAATGAGAGCTATGAGGAAATGAGTATAATCTGTGTTTTTGTATTTTTTTTACATATGACACAAAGAGAACAACAATGGTTATGAGATATAAATAAAAATAAATGTTCATCTTTGATTTTCCCTTAATAATGTCCATCTGCTTCATTGTGGCCTCTCTTGTGCATTCTGTTCAGAAGCAATTTTAATGTTAATCTCAGGGAAGCAGATGGTTTATTACAAAATAATTCAGACCATTGCACGTAGGTAATTTTTCATTTTTTCATTTTCACAACATTTGGCCTGTGCAAATGTTCATAACAGCATAAAATGTACAGAATCACAAAATACAAAACTGCAAAACATATTTCAGCCTCTCGTGGGTCTGTATGATCAGATCATGTGTAAAAAGTAAAAAGAATTTCCTCCTTACCCTATAAAGCCTTCACGCATTTATAGAAACTTCTCTTTGCCATACTATTTTTTGTGTTTTTGTAAATTGATTTGGTCCATGTGGTTCTAAGGTCTCCACGCATTTCAAGTCCACAACCTTGAGAGAAGACTTCATACTGTCCAGTAAGTAGATCTTTGTCCTTCTGGTAACCCTCAGACAGTAACTGAAGGTAAGTCTCTAATGTGTATATTTAAAGAAAGTGCAAAGCCTTCATCTCCAGACACAATTTACACATAGTCATGTTGCAGGGTTATGGCTTGGAGAGCTTAGTCCAGAATTCTCTAGCCTCATGTCACGTAATTCCCAACCCAATAACACAAATGTATGGCAAAAGTATCCCTAATTAAAGATGTACTATCCATCTATCCATCCATCTTTTCATTTTCTTAACCTACCTCAATACAGACACAAAAGTTGCAGGGAACCCTCACACATAGAGCCATCAATCAGCTGGTCTTTGAAATAAATTGGAAGATAGAAGACACATAGGTAATGTAAATAGACACAGGGAAGGGACAAACACTTCATAAATATTGGTCGAGCTGAGAATTGAGTACTGTCCTCTATAAATGGACTGTGCCAATGTGTCTTTAATGATGCAATTTAATTAAGGTTAATTAATTATTATGTTATAGTACGTACATAAAGGCATATCCTTCCTATACAAAATGTGACCAACAAAGTACACATTTCAACCACTTTTAGTGAAACAATTAAAACACCTTCTGTGTGATGTCCTGTATAGGATAGTAATTGGCCAAAAGACAGCTTCAGTCTAATTTGATGAAGCAAAGAGCTGAGCACCACTCTCACAAGGTCTTCTATTATTGCCATAAATGTCCACTCCCCTCGGAGACACTCCATTCTGAAACATTTCAGTAACTGCACTTTGAGATCTTAGGATGCCCACCTTACTGTCCTCTATTATGCTACATTAGGTTATGATCTGTTGTACTTTTCAAAGATTCTTTGAGACACTTTTCCTTGATTTTAAAGGAAACTAGGGGTCTCCACCCCCTGCTCGCTTCGCTCGCCAACCCCTGTGTTTGGTTTACTGGATATACAATACAATTTATTTTTTGTATAACCCAAAATCACACAAGAAGTGCTGCAATGGGCTTTAACAGGCCCCCAGCCTTGACCCTCTAAGAAGACCAGAAAAAAATCCCAAAAAAAAACCCTTGTAGGGAAAAAATGGAAGAAACCTAGGGAAAGGCGGTTCAAAGAGAGACCCCTTTCCAGGTAGGTTGGGCGTGCAGTGGGTATCAAAAAGAAGGGGGTCAATACAATACAGTTCAATACATAGAACAGAATAAATCCTCAATACAGTATAAAAATAAAAATTCTAGATGTACGGAGTAGAATTTCACATTAGATGATATCACATAATATGATTTGGATTTGTTTTAAGTCCTGGAGACCTCATTCATCAAGCTGCCTCCCCCATTTTGCCATTGCACATCTGAAATAGCGCTAATCCGATGAAAGGACCCCTCATTCCCACGTCCCCATTCATCAGGGATGACTTTACCTTAGGCAGGCAATCTACAATTTAAATAGATTGTTATTTTCTTGGAAATTGTTACATATGCATTATTTTCACTTTTATTTTAAAAACTTTTGTAAAAACAATACTTGTTTCTTTATTTCCTGCCCCACGCGTGATTACATCTCTTTCTTGCCAGATGTATAATACTGCTCGTGTTGTGAAGGGTGTTGCGGCTGAACGTACGCTAAGGATATGCCTTTGGATCATTTGCTGTCTTTTTGCTGCTTGCTAGCTGCCTCTTCTGCCTGTCACATGTCATTGTTTTAAGAGCTCCGAGCACAGGATGCTTGCCTGCCAAAAGCAATCCAACAACTGCTAGCTTAGAGGTCTGTTGACTTGTTTTAAATGATGGCTCACTACCTGGTCTTGCGTGATGTTGTAAAAGCAATACCTGTCTTTTATTTCTGGCCCCGGACGTGGTTAAATTCTTTCTTGCAGGGTGTATAACGCTGCTCGCGTTCGGGGGTAGCTGCTGTCGCGCTGCCCTCCGATCTTTTTTAAAGCCTGTACAGCCGTTGTCCTTTTTGCTACGGCCCTGGGACAATCTCTTGGCACCAAGTCTCATGTTTACGGTCCCCGCGAGACTCACTGTGGCAAGTCTCCTTGGTCTTGCGGGTCTTTAAAATGTCTTCCGAGATGATCATGTATCGTAGCCTTGCATTTGCTTTCCAGGACAGGATTTCTTTTTATAATAGAGAGATAACACACATGTGTAGTGTCAACTGGCCAAAAGCATACTTTAATAAATCTTTACAAAAGCTTGAACGACTTAAGACTAGTTACCTCTAGAAACACTTGCAGTTGTGAGTCCTCTTGTATTACTTTTCTTAGATAAACTATGTTTACTGCATCCTGTGATGCCCTGTGCAATGAATAGCACCATTGCACTAACTAAGACTCTGTTCATCTGGAGTCGTAGATGAAAGACCAGTTGGTGAGAGATTGAGAGACAAAGACACAAAGAATATATAAATATATAAAAATTGTTTATTTCATCAAGTGTCAAACAAGATAAACACTGTTAAGCCATCTGTTATCAATAAAAGCAGTTCCTGTGCAATGCCGCTAAACAAATTGATCCCATCCTTCTTCCTCTTTCCTTCCTGAAAGTTGTTCAAGGAAAAGAGATCTCAAACAGAAAAACAAACTATTCACAAAAATACAAATAAGCCAATGGGTAGCTCACCACACCACCCCAGATTCTGCCTCCACTTCACAGGATAATCGGAGGTCTTAACTGCACTACCTTCTACCCAACAGAGCCATTAGAAGGCTACTAGAAGGCAGAATGATGGAATGACCTCTAGTGATTGCAGTGACGTTTTATATGCCCACTGAATTTCTATGGCTAATCCCAGGAGACACCTCTCTCCTCCACCAGTAGGAGTACATGTCACCATTCTCATGATCCTGCATACCTCAGACAGGAAGGAACCACTTTATCATAGCGTTTTAGACTTGCACGAATGGGTGTGCAAACACATGAATCAATCTTCTGCTCTGGAAACTCTCCAGAACTCCATGCAGGTAACTTTTTCTGCACTCTGCCCTGTTAACTCTCCTGCACTTTTTCTGGGCAATCGATTCACTTATAGCTCTTCCCTTGCCCTCCCAGAAACTAACCTGGTGCTCTTTATTCAGAGTGGCGGAACAACACCAGGATGTCAGCACTTCCAGCCTCAGACAAGGGGCCTCCTAACTCAACCGTTGTTGAGATTGCCCTTGGTGGTGGCCCATATAAAGGTCTGAGATGACACATGCAAGCACTAAGGCATTAGATATCCTGTTCGTGTTGCTCGGCTCCTCTTTTTTCTATCATATTTGTAAGTATTTCCAGTCTTTGGACCTTTATGTTCAGATTTCTAGTTTTTATGATTGCTACTATTTTTTCAAATTTCTCTTAGGCTTTATAAATTTTCTTCTGCAACCATTTTATTTCTTTATATGGCTTACAAAGATAAAGAATCCAAATTTACATTCACTTTCGACTTATATTTGAGCTTAAGACTTGTGATGTACATTTTTTATTATTTTTTAAATTAATACAACATCATTAT